>NC_086444.1:966859755-967216630 GCF_028390025.1 Pseudophryne corroboree
AGGTAGTCCTAAAGCTTTACTTTTGTGCCCAGTCTCCTGCGGAGCCGCTATTCCCCATGGTCCTTACGGAGTTCCCAGCATCCACTAGGACGTCAGAGAAAAAGAGTTTAAATATACTTGATTCTGCGAAGAACAGCACATGTAGGTAATCATTTTATAACAATATATCCAGAACTGATGTAAATAATGTAAGTGGGGTATTGGGCGGATACATACTTGTAGTGTGCTGATATGGACAGGTGTACCAGTCCCATTGACTGTATTCTTTTTCGCCGCATTAGGTCCTTTTCCTTCTGCTTGCTCAGCCTTGGCTATTTTTTCTTTCTCAGCTTCAATCCTCTTTGGGCTGTTCAGGAACACCTGGACTACAGCATACTCGACAAGGGAGGCAAAGCCAAAAAGAAGGCAAGTGATCAGCCAGACATCAATGGCTTTCACGTAGGACACCTTCGGCAGCTCCTGTGCCAGAGTGGTGCATTCAGACGCCAAGCTCAGAACTGAAAAAATACCTACAAAGAAAAATGGAAACAGGTATAGGCCAGATTTCATGGAATGGTAGAATGACTGCAGACAAACAGCTCACAGCTCAGCTGTTAATGATAATTATATGTTACAGCTATGCTTGAGAAGGAGTAAGTACACATATAGTACATGCTCTACCTCCTGATTAGGAAGTGAATAGTATGAGCCAAAATTACAGATGCGTACTTATACATCCAGCCTCAATAAGCCATGCAGTGCAAAATGCATGGTATGAGCCGCGGTGCAAGTGGGCGGGTACGGCGTACCCTTAAGAATCTAGCCGTGGGTACGCCGTACCCACGCCGCCGCTCCCCTCCCTCCCTCCACTGCTTGAGGGGAGGAGAGCACAGTGTTCGCTCTCCTGCCCCTCAGTGTCTTCCTTCAATTCAGCGCCGGCCCGTGAGCCAATCAAAGCTCGCAGACCGGCAGCCAAGGGTGACGGACAGCGAGCTTTGAATGGCTCACGGATGGCGCTGAATTGAAGGAAGACAGTGACACCCGCACCGACTGAGGAGCAGCAGAGGCGCAGGCTGCGCTCTCCTCCCCACACACACACACACACACACACACACACACACACACACACACACGATCAAGACACCACCAGCAGCAGCAGCAGTGGTGAGCAGCAGGGGAAGGGGAGCATGTATACCTGGCACTGGGGGCATATCTAGCACTGGGGGGACATGTGTATCTGGCACTGGGGGGACATGTGTATCTGGCACTGTGGGCATATCTGGCACTGCGGGGGACATGTGTATCTGGCACTGGGGGCATATCAGGCACTGGCGGGACATGTGTATCTGGCACTGGGGGCATATCTGGCACTGGGGGGACATATGTATCTGGCACTGGGGGTATATCTGGCACTGGGGGCATATCTGACACCGAGGGCATATCTGGCACTGGGGGGACATGTGTATCTGGCACTGTGGCCATATCTGGTACTGCGGGGACATGTGTATCTGGTACTGCGGGCATATCTGACACTGGGGCATATCTGGCACTGCGGGGCAATGTGTATCTGGCACTTTGAGGCAATGTATATCTGGCACTCTGGGGGCATTTGTGTATCTGGCACTGTGGGGCAATGTGTATCTGGCACTGTGAAGCAATGTGTATCTGGCACTGTGAGGCAATGTATATCTGGCACTCTGGGGGCATTTGTGTATCTGGCACAGTGAGGCAATGTGTATCTGGCACTGTGGGGCAATGTATATTTGGCACTGTGGGGCAATGTATATCTGGCACTGTGGGGCAACGTGTACCTGGCACTATTGGGGTGATATGTGTATCTGCCCCTCCCTCATATGTGTATCACACCCCAATTGTCATTGGCCACGCCCCATGTGGCATTTGGCCACACCCATTTTTTTGGCACGCGCGCGCACACAGTACCTATAAGACATTTTTTTTACTTGCACCAATGGATGAGAGTGAGCTGCCAGGTCCTGTGCAACTCTGCTAACGTCATGTGTCTTTTTTGGAAAATGTGTCTTAGTTGCAACAAAGGTGACTATGACGCATGAGCAGATGATGCTGATTGATTTGATATGTGACACTTGTATACTTTGTGTGGCTGAGTCTGTAAACGGAACAGAACTTGTATTGGAAAAAAGCTGTGGCTGCTACATTGTAGCACTTCATGTACAGACTCAGACACTCAGTCGCACACATATATACAAGTGTCATATATAAAATGAATTAGCACAGTCTCCTTGTGCATCATCATAGCATTGTGTTGTGACTAAGGCGCATTTTAGGCAATAAAGATGCCAAATGCTAGAAGATTCTCACATGACCTGGCCTACCAAGAGGGGATGTTTGGCGCGTTTACAGCAAAGCTGCATGAGGATAGATCTGTACTTTTGAATCTTGTTATCAGTGCTGTAATAAATATGTCATGTGACATAGAACAGTCAATCAGAAAAGGCTAATTTATGAATAATTTAGTTATATGCAAATATGTTGATTTGAACATCTAATGCATACATGTGAAACATCCACTTTTTAGTAAGTAAACATCTTTTGCAGCATTATGGGTCTTAATAGAAATGATGGAAAAAGTAAAAACACTGTTCAAAGTCCTGCCTGTTATTACTTTGGGACCATTAATTAATATGAATGCTTTAAATATCCCATAAGACTTAGATTATATCTGAAATTGTCTTTGTTACAAATGTCATATTGTTTGTCACTACCGTACATTTTACATTTTTATTATATTTTTAGAACAGTACATCTAAATGCAAGTTCCTGTATAATAAGCACCTATGGATGTAAAAGGAATGTCACTGAAAGCATAGACCAGGGATGGGGAACCTTTGGCCCTTCAGTTGTTGTTGAACTACACATCCCAGCATGCCTTGCAATAGTTTTAGCATGGCCAAATAGCAAAAATGTAGCAGGGCATGCTGGGATGTGTAGTTCAACAACAGCTGGAGGGCCAAAGGTTCCCCACCCCTGGCACAGACCAAGGGCTGGTATTTTCCATCTATAGGGGTATGTAAAAATCATGCACTTCAACAAAGTTATATGTTCATCCTCTACCGCTAAACTCACACAACTCCCCGTAAATAAAGTAACCCTCTGTAAAATGTATTAAACCCGTTATGCAGTTTCTGAGCAGCTCCAAACCTACTCCTACATTGCGATCACTGCAGACAGTTTTGTTCCTGTTTTGACGTCACAAACACGCCCTGCGTTCGGCCCGCCACTCCCCCGTGTCCCCAGGCACGCCTGCGTTATTTGATGACACGCCTGCATTTTTTAGCACACTCCCGGAAAACGGTCAGTTACCTACCTGAAACGCCCCTTTACTGTCAATCACTCAGCGATCAACCGAGCGACTGAAAACAGTCGCTCTACCTTGTGTAAAAATGCATAGTTTTGTGTAAAATTACTTTGTGCTTGCGCACTGCGCCCCATACGCATGCGCAAAACAGCCAAATTTTAGCTTGATCGCTGTGCTGCGAACAACGGCAGCTAGCGATCAACTCGGAATGAGGGCCATGGTGTGACCATATGATCAGGACAGTCATTTCCTCTGTGTCCAAAAAGCCAGCCTCCAATAGGATATCAATACATTACTAAATACTTGTTCAGGCCCTTTATTAACATATGAAAAGATTGGGAAAGGATTGCACTAAGTTGTGCAGTGAATGTGGTTTATGTTCTATGATGAATCTAAAAGGAGTCCTGTGCTAATGGTATGATTTTTCCATTATTTATTAACGGAGCTCTAAATGTAAACGTTTTCTTCCATATACAGTATACTTCCAGTTAGTCAGTTGAAAAATGTTTGTCTTTCCATATCACTGAAGTTCGACTGAATTGATCTAGTATACAGTGAGAAACATTAATATTATGCTTTATAGAATAATTCAAAAAGTCAACCGACAAAAACAATGGATAGAAAAACACAAACCTGAACACAGAAAAGAATGCATGAACTGAAAACTGAAATGCAATAACACAAATATTAAGTAATAAGAGTTCTTACAAGTTTCAGCCACTCCTTAATGACTGTTCATGATCATGTGATGAAGGATTGCCTGGAGTGTGAGGTCCCATATTTAAAAAACTTATGTCAAACATACAGATGAAAATGTTTTACAAAGCGAATGATCTGAGAATGAAAAACGATGTCAGCACAGATGAATTAAAAAATGACCAACAACATTCACAATGATGAGACATATAGTACATCTTAATTCATAAAGTCAAACTATATACAGTATGTGTGTATATATCTATCTATCTATCTATTTGATGTAGAACAATTGCTATAATTTAAGTGGGCTCATGTGTTGATTGGACTACTGTACTATCGTGCACGCCCAGTTCACAGAGTGAAGTTCGGATTGCAATAACGGGTCTAAAGTGATCCAGCTGCTTAGCCTGTGCACCGAACGCTGGATCCTACCAATTACATCACAGACATGGGTGACCAAATTGGAAAGTGTTTCTGTTATTTGGCCTCTTGCAATGCAACTGGCAACCTATTGTTCTCTGGTGGAGATACTAAGGGGTATATTCAATTGAAGTCGGATCCATTCCGACATTCATTTATCGGAATGGATCCGACCTGGGCTATTCAATGCATTCTCAATTCGACTTTAAAAAAGTAGAATTGAGATGGGGGAGCTTAGACAGGGGAGAGCCGTGGGCAGACGGGGGAGAGCAGCGGCTAGCTGTAGCGCTGCTCTCCCCCGTCTGCCGCGGCTCTCCCCCATCTCTGGCTCTCCTTGTCCCCGCATCACAGCCGCCGCTCACGGCAGCGTCCACCTGGCTCCAGCAAGCGAGGTCTCGCTTGCTGGAGCCGGGTGGACGCTGCTGTGAGCGGCGGCTGTGGCACATCCTTCCGGCGCTGCTCTTCCCGTCTGCCCGCGGTTCTCCCCGCCTCTGCTCCCGCATCTCACTTCAACTTTTTTTAAAGTCGAATTGAGATGGTCGAAAAGGGGGCCAAAATACCCTGTTTTCGACATAAGCACGCAGGTCGGCAGCTATTCCGTCAATCCACGTGCTTTTCGACAAGTCGAATTCCTCGACTTGTCGAATAATTTTGGGTTAGATTGAATAGGTCGGAACCCCTTTCGACCTAAAAAAAGCCAAAAAATGCAGTGTTTTCGACACTTGTCAGCTTTCGACTTCAATTGAATATACCCCTAACTCTAATTGGGATAAACAAATTATACTATTTATTGACCAAATATACTTCTAAAGGATAATAAGTATTTTTTTGTTTCAGTTTAGAATGTATTTAAAATATATACACTAACCACAATGCTTCAATTGTAAGTAGACCAAACATAACAATTAACAGAATGAAATATTTTGACAGTATGAGCCTTCATTTCAGAACACATTGTTCTTTTTATCAACTTATTCCTTTAATAAAAACAGATTAAACAATATGAGATGCTATTTCTGCTGCCAATAACCTGAGACTTTAGCGCTGACTAAGATGAGGCAGATGCAACAATGATAATGAAGCACCTAAAGCAGTAATAAAACTCGTGTGCTACAGTCACAAAGAATGCTTCATTTCTATAATTATTTTAAAATTGATTACCTAGTGGCACTCTGGCAGCGCTGGCATCCGGGTTAATCCAAAAAGAAAGCCAGGAGAGGACTACAATAAGCAGGGTGGGAGCGTAGACACCCATCATGTAGAATCCAACTTGTCTCTGCAAGGTGAAGATGACCTCTACACAAGTGTAATAACCTTCAATAAAGAAACACGGTGATGCTCATCACACTACAGCCTTTGTCGTGTAATATTTATTGTTGCAAAATAAGTGCTGTGACATGCAACAGAAATGGTGGAAAAACATTTAATTCAGTTTAAATAAAATAATGCACCATTTGGTTAATCAGAATTGTACTGTTTGATTTATACAGACGGTCCTGTCACATTTACCTCAGCAAAACATTCTCTAACTAGTGGTGATCTGCGTTCCACATTCAGCACAATCCACCCATGCTAAAGACAACATCCTGGGGGAGATGTATCAAAGTTTGTAGAGAGACCAATCAGCTTCTGTCAGTTTACAGGCTATGTTTAAAAAAGAACAGCTAGGAGTTAATTGGCTGATTCTTTAGTTCTCTCCAAGCTTTGCTAACTCCCCCACCCCCCACTATGAGAAACTGTAACTTGGTTCTTAAGTGAGCGGATTAAAACGAAAACAATTCACAGATACTGTATGTTGGAGCCTAAGGGGGTATTCAGTTAGTGCAGTTTTTTTGACTAGTCGAAAAAACTGCACCTTTCGTCCATTTTTAGGTCGAATTTACTTCCGACCTAATCAATGCCGTGACGTTTTTTTGACTGGTCAACAAATACTGATGCATGATATCAACACATACAGAGGCGGATTGGCCATAGGGTTCTTAGGGAAGATTCCCGGTGGGCTGACGCACCAGTGGGGCCTGTTTTGTTTGAGGACATGTGGTCCTTTTTATAGACATAATGAATAAGATGCTAAATAATTTGCATATGTGAAAATTACTTTGCCACTTAGCCTGTGATTGCAGATGATCTAGTGTATGCTCTGTCTGCCTGCTTGGCTGACACATAAGATTGAGTGAATATTGATCGGGATACGGTTGGTGTAATAAGCAAGAAAATATATCTTTCTAAAGAATGATATAGTTTCCTAAATTCTGAAGGCGTATCATATAATGTGCCCATAATATTTAATTTTATTTCTTTTTAACTTCCCCCTTGATGCTGGACATGCCCACAATCTGGAAAGTCTTGGGGGGAGGGTGCTGCTGCCATGGCCCATGGCTAGACCTTACACCTCTGGTGCTGCACATGTGGGGCCACTAGTATAAATTTTTCCAGGGACACTTTTTGTTTCCAATCCGCCCCTGCTGATGCATGATAAGTAAGCTCAAATGGGCAGGGTTTATAGAATGGTTTTAAACTGTAAGTACTAATGTACAGAGTATTCTGCATTTTTCCAAACTCCCAATAGCAATCAAAGGGAAATAGTAACCACTTGAACAGTAAAAGGTCAATAGATTTTCAGCATGTTAGCATTTGTCAGATGGATTGGTCAATCCATAAAGTGTCCATTTCAAAGACAAAGTTATATGGTTAAATAAAATAATTATATATAGTATATGAATGCAAATAAGGAGGGCCATTTCAACTAGGCTGTTTACAGAAATAAAATAGCATCTAGACATCTACGTAATAAACCAATTCCAGAGAACATAGGGCCTTATTCAGGTCGTATCACAACCGTAATTTACCCTACAATGTGCACAAGCAGGCCCCGTCCTGATTGCGTATGGATCACATTGGCTGCAAATGCGTTTGCAGGATGGGGATACAGTGTTGAGAGGGCAGGATGGCGCCATTTTTAGGGCGGCCGCGTGATGTCATATGCAGTCACTCTGAAGGAAAATATAGCGGTTGTGCGCCTGCCTTTGCATCCTGGCGTCGTCCACCATTGCTGCAACGCTGGATGGGACGGTCAGCATGCTGAGTGGCCTTGCCCTGTGCTGGGTTGCCTCCAGCATGTGAGAGAATGGATTGCAGATTCTGCTTTTTAGCAGACTACTATCCAACCTGAATAAGCCCCAAAGTTAATGATAAAAAAAGCAATAATAACAAACAACTTCACATGTTGAATGATCTTACTATAAATGATACACTCTGTAAAAACCGCAGTTATCACTACTGGATATACCATTCTTATCTTAGGCACCGGTATCTAAGGAGTTAAACAGATCCAGGTAATGTAAAATTGATAGTGATCACTAGCATTAGCTGTATATGCAATTAGCAGCAAGTGGAAAACCTGTAGCATATTGTAAAGACACACACTGTTAAGCTGTAACAGTGCTTTATGTTTCAGCCTTGTAGAAATGGAAGAACACCTTCCTGACATGAAAATCAATGGCTCTCAGCTTTAGGACTTCATCTGACCTTTTGAAGCTGCATTACAACCTGGCACCTGCTGACAGAGATCAAGGCTCCTGCTCTTAGAGATCATTCGCTGGTGTTTAAACAACACTATTCTCAGCACGGCTTTACAGCTTTTTTTGTTGAGTCTCAAATACACATACATTTTACGTTTACATGCCTATTAATAATTACGTTGAGGTGAATCCAGAAAGTTTTTCAGATGTTGTACCGCACTATGGGGGGTAATTCAGACCTGATCGCTAGGGTGCATTTTTGCATCCCTGCGATCAGGTATTCGTAGCCTACAGAGGGAGGGGGAATTCGCTGTGCAGGTGTGCGATGATCGGGGCCAGAGCTGACATCAGAATACCTCCCTCCAAATGCCTGGTCCCTCCTGCGTTTTTCCACACACTCCTCAAAACGGTCAGTTGCCACCCACAAATGCCCTCTTCCTGTCAAACTCCTTGCGTTCGCACCATCCCATCGCTGCGGACGTGCCTGCGCATTGCGGTGCATACACATGCGCAGTTCAGACCTGCTCGCCCGCTGTGTGAAAACGCACAGAAGCAATCAGGTCTGAATTGGCCCCTATAATAATACCACTCGCTAGAGTCTAGTGTAATAAAAATATGTGTAATTAAGGACAGGCTGATGTTTCCTGGACACCAGTAAATCTGGATGTAGCTGGGGGAAATCATTACTTTGAATAATTTATGAAGTGAATATTTAATAAATGTTATTTAGTGGGATAGGAACAGAAGGCGGCCTGTGATAACATCTATATCAATTTTATAACACTGGCAAATTATTTTAATGGGAAGAGAGAATGTGAGTGTACACAAGGGATTGACAACCTTCATCGAACCAGCTACAACTGGCCTACATGTCCCATGATGCCCAGCCAATAATTAAATCATTGTAACATGCCTGTACATAAAATAAACATGTGGGGAGTACCTTTTTTTCTGATAACAATTAAAACTGTACTAGCCCCTTCTGTGTTTATACACTTTAGCTGGTAACTGTTTTTTTTAGAGAGAGAGTCATGTTCCAGTCTCACAGCTGAAGTGATCACATCCCGTTTTAACCCGCTCTCCACTGAAGTTTGCCTTACATTAATATTAGTTAATTTTGTATTTAAGAAAATGCCATTAGTTTGTTTATACGGCCTCACATTGCAAGTAACATTTACCCATAATGCACAAGAAAGTATTTTTATTTTATTTATATCTTCCACCAAGAAATACTTTGTAGGTCTTGATTCAGCATTACAGTGCCATAACTAGACTTTTTGGTGCCCTGTGCCAAAGAGAGAATTGCCCCCCCCCCCCCCCCTCCCCTGCCCATTTCTCCAATAGGGACATAAGGCGCATGCCTGGTGGGGTAGGGGCATGACAAGATTGATCCCAGAGAAAGGCCATGCTATGATTCCCCTTCCCACATATATATATATATATATATATATATATATATATATATATCACACACACATTTATAGACCACTGTAAGAATATGGATTTGGACACAAATCTTCTTTATACCACATTCATACTCTTAACTGCAGAGCTTGTTGTTATTCAGTTCCTTACTCATTTAGCTATTTGATCCTACATAAAAAATAGGATTTTGGTACTTACCGGTAAATCCTTTTCTCCTAGTCCGTAGAGGATGCTGGGGACTCCAAAAGGACCATGGGGTATAGACGGGATCTGCAGGAGCTTGGGCACACTTAAAAGACTTAATCTGGGTGTGAACTGGCTCCTCCCTCTATGCCCCTCCTCCAGACCCCAGTTATGAGAACTGTGCCCAGGAGAGACGGACATTTCGAGGAAAAGATTTTTGTTTAAACTAAGGGCTACCAACATACCAGCCCACACCACAAACATACCGTACAACCGGAGTAACTTTAAAAAAGATAACAGTATGAATTAACACCAGCAACAAGCTGAAACAATAAATACACAACCCGTGTATAAACTAATTTAACCAGCAAGAAAACACTGCAAGTAATAGTCCGCACTGGGACGGGCGCCCAACATCCTCTACGGACAAGGAGAAAAGGATTTACCGGTAAGTACCAAAATCCTATTTTCTCTTACGTCCTAGAGGATGCTGGGGACTCCAAAAGGACCATGGGGATTATACCAAAGCTCCAGAACGGGCGGGTGGAGTGCGGACGACTGTCACGAACCGGTCTCTCACCTTTGCGGGTTCTGGGGTTCATCCGTTGCCAGTGCGGTTGCTCGCGGTGCTGTGCGCCCGTGTGGGGACACGGCGTGATCAATGGCACAGGTAATGCAGAGTCTGGGAACTGTGAGTGCGGGGACCAAATGGCCTAAGGCACTGCGGTGTGTCTGCTGTATAGGAGGTGGCCATGTTGGAGACCAAATAGCTAATACTGAGCACTTGTGAAAACACCTGTGGGCAGGTGTAAGCCAATCCCGTGCTTGTGCTGCCTTTAAGTAGGCTGGGATTATGTTACTCTGGGCCAGTGCTTTGTTGTATCAACGCTGTGCTCTAGCTCTGAGCTCTCTCCGTGCATTCCTGTGTGATTCCCGTGGTCCAGATATCGCCTCCGTTCCCAGAGGTCCGTCTGCAGCCTTCACTGCTGAAAGATCCACCGGCTCTCCGCTGTGCTGTCAGTTAACTGCACTCCTATTGGAAATAGTTGGATTCCCAGTGTCCTGCATGAGGTTACCTTGTCAGTCTGCCTATCATTCAAAGTCTGGAGGATTCTGTTTCTCTCAGCTGTTCGTTTGTTCAACTCTGCATTTAACCCATTCATCACCTTGTCTTCTACTACAGTTTCACAGTGATCTCCGGAACCCGCAAGTAACCCAATTCAGTACTTTTTATTTGCTATGTTGTCATTACAAGGATAATTCATCACAGTCTCTCAGTTAACCCTCAAAACTCCATTGCAAATTCTTACAGTTAATTCACCATGTCTGCATTAACCAGTTAAACACAATCTGCAGTTCAGCATCAAAGCTTGTTTATATTTGGACAATTCAACATTTATTCTTCAGCTTGTTTTTGCATATGTTTCCATGAACATTTCTTTTATTTATTTTTGAGTTTTCTCTTGCATATTATTTCTGCCATTCTTGCAATATTTCAGTATAATGATGATTAACAACTAGTCATTTAACTCCTTACTGAATTGTTATTTAATAAATATATGAAGCAGAACTTTCTTCGTCCTCCCTGCTTTCTTCATACCCCAGCACCTACACCTGTGGTTGGTTCCGGGTTAACGGATTCACAAAAACACCCGGGCCTGACAGTAAGCACTGGCCACATGGATCCGTCAAGTGACCAATTCGCAGGAGGCGGTGCTACATCAGATATCCTTTCCCGTCTGGAAAACCAGGAGTCTATACAGACACAAATAGTGCAGTTTATGCAAACTATGGCAGACCGTTTAGAGACTCTTCATACAGCTATTAAAACGTCTCAAGTTCAGATTCCAACTCCGGTTGTCCCAGTTACCACTACAGCTTCTCCTGTGATGCTGCCTACGTCCCGCTTGCAGTTACCCTCTCCAAGTAAGTTTGACGGGACTCCAAAACTTTGCAGAGGATTCCTGAATCAATGCGAGATCCAGTTCGAACTGATGTCCGCCAGTTTCCCATCAGCTCGTTCTAAGGTCGCATATATTATTGCCCTCCTCTCTGGTCAGGCTCTGGAGTGGGCATCACCATTATGGGAGAGAGGTGATCCTATCCTCTCTAATTACAAAGAGTTCGTATCTTCCTTCCGGAGAATCTTTGACGAACCAGGCAGGACCACCTCAGCATCCTTGGAGATTCTCCGTCTACGTCAAGGTTTACGTCCTGTCAGTCAATATATTATTCAGTTTCGCACGTTGTCTTCAGAGTTAAACTGGAATGAGGAGGCCCTGATCGCCGCGTTTTGGAATGGACTTTCAGAGAGAATCAAGGATGATTTAACTATCCGGGACGTGCCAACTAAACTGGATGAATTGATTTCTCTCTGTAACAAACTTGACCTACGCTACAGGGAGCGATGTTTAGAGAAATCCAGGGCAGAGCGATCCAGTCCACGTTATCATCCTAGGCCTCGACAAGACTCTTCTTCACAGTCTCCGGTAACGACAGAAGAACCTATGCAGATTGGGCGCTCTCGCCTCACAGAAGAGGAACGACTTCGTCGTCGACAGGGTAACCTCTGCATGTACTGTGGGTCCTCCGAACACTTAGTTAAATTCTGCAAACTCCGACCGGGAAACTCTCGCTCCTAGCTTATTCAAGAGAGGTTAAGCTAGGAGTTACTCTAGAATCACGTTCTGGGAAAGAGCCGACCTTGTCTATTCAATTAGAAGTTCCAAGTTCTACAGTGAAAGTTTCAGCTCTCCTAGATTCCGGGGCAGCCGAGAACTTCATCTCCTCAGCCTTTGTCATGCGGTCTAAAGTTCAAACCATGCCTTTGGAAGCAGCAGTTGCCGTTACAGCAGTGGATGGAAGTCGAATTCCAGATGGTATAATTACTCATCGAACCGTATGTCTCAAGATGAAAGTTGGTGTGCTCCATTCCGAATACCTCTCCTTCTACGTGATTCCCAAAGCCTCTCAAGATGTGATACTTGGTTTACCTTGGCTGCAGAAACATAATCCTCAACTCAATTGGCAAACCATGGAAGTCCTTTCGTGGGGTAAATCTTGTACCAAGGACTGTTTAGCCTCCATTGTACCTCTCCGGTCAATTAGCCTTCCCGACCTACCTCCGGTGTATCAATCTTTTGCAGATGTTTTCAGTAAACAAGCAGCAGACTCTCTACCTCCTCACCGTGAATGGGACTGCCCAATCGTCCTGGTTCCAGGCAAAACCCCTCCTAGGGGACGAATTTATCCGCTATCCATCCCAGAGACGCAAGCTATGTCTGACTATATACAGGAAAATCTAATCAAAGGATTTATCAGACCATCTTCTTCACCTGCAGGAGCCGGATTCTTTTTCGTTAAGAAGAAGGACGGTGGGTTACGACCATGCATATATTACCGTGGACTCAATGAGATCACTGTGAAAAACAAGTATCCATTACCCTTAATTCCAGAATTATTTGACCGGGTAAAGGGAGCTACTGTGTTTACAAAACTGGATTTCCGAGGGGCCTACAATTTAATCCGCATCCGTGCAGGGGACGAGTGGAAGACTGCTTTTAATACCCGGGATGGGCATTACGAATACCTCGTAATGCCCTTTGGTCTTTGTAATGCACCTGCAGTTTTTCAAAGCTATGTGAATGAACTTTTTCGTGATCTTCTCTACAAGTGTCTAGTAGTGTACCTGGATGATATCCTAATATTCTCTAAGGATCTAAAGTCTCACCGTCACCAAGTTAAAGAGGTACTGACACGTCTGAGGAATAATCAACTTTATTGTAAGTTAGAGAAGTGCACTTTTGAAGTATCTTCCATACCGTTCCTTGGTTACATCATTTCTGGATCAGAGCTATGTATGGATCCAGGTAAGGTACAAGCTATCCGAGATTGGTCCACTCCTTCAACTCTCAAGGGGATTCAGCGATTTCTTGGCTTTGCGAATTTCTATAGGAGATTCATCAAGAATTATTCTACGTTAGCTGCTCCCATCACAGCCCTAACTCGCAAGGGAGCAAATCCTATGAACTGGTCTTCTGAAGCAATCAAAGCCTTCTCTGATTTAAAGCAAGCCTTTGTGTCAGCCCCCATTCTTCGACAGCCTGATTTGAATCGTCCCTTTCTACTAGAGGTGGATGCATCTACAGAAGCAGTAGGAGCTGTGTTGTCACAAGTCTTTGAAGATAAAAAGGTCCATCCCTGTGGATATTTCTCCCGTAAGTTCCTCCCGGCAGAACGTAATTATGCAATCGGTGAGCAAGAGTTACTTGCCATCAAGTTGGCATTTGAGGAGTGGAGATACCTTCTAGAAGGAGCTCAACATCGCATTACAGTTTATACTGATCATAAGAATCTTCTGTATCTGCAGTCAGCTCAGTGTTTGAATCCACGACAAGCTCGATGGGCGCTTTTCTTCTCACGATTTGATTTCAAACTCACCTATCGTCCAGGGTCTCAGAACAAAAAGGCAGATGCCCTTTCCCGGTCCTTTGCTTCTTCTGAATTAAATGATGCTACCACGAATCAAGCCATTGTGAATCCTACGTCCTTTTTAATGACTCGAACCTCTCCAGTTCCTCCGCTTGGCAAGACCTTTGTCGCCACAAGTCTTCGAAAACGGCTGCTTACCTGGGCTTACTCCTCTTCCTTCATGGGTCATCCTGGGGTTCTAAAGACTCTCAAATTTATTCAACAGTCTTATTGGTGGCCACGTCTCAAAGCCGATGTCCAAGAGTTTATAGCAGCATGTCCTAAATGTGCCCAACATAAGAGTCCAAGAAGTTCTCCACCAGGTCTATTACATCCACTATCCATACCCAAACAACCATGGACTCATATCTCAATGGATTTCGTGACCGATCTACCTCCATCAAAAGGGCGAAATACCATTTGGGTGATAGTGGATCGATTTTCGAAAATGGCACATTTCATTCCATTAACTGGGTTACCATCAGCCCCTTTACTAGCCAGATTGTTCATCTCTGAAATCTTCAAGTTGCATGGCCTTCCTCGAGAAATTATCTCTGATCGGGGAACACAGTTTGTGGCCAAGTTTTGGAGGTCGCTTTGTTCATCTTTAAATGTCAAGTTGAACTTTTCTTCTGCATATCATCCTCAGACAGATGGACAAACTGAGAGAGTCAACCAAGACCTTTAAACATTTCTCCGGCTATATATATCGTCCTCACAGGATGACTGGGTTGACTACCTTCCATTGGCAGAATTTGCTCATAATAATCTCTTCCATTCATCTTCAGAATCTACGCCCTTTTATATTAACTTCGGCTTTCATCCTCGTGTGCCAGAGTTTCATCCATTGCCAGCCCTAGAGGTCCCAGCGGCAGATCAAGAGCTTCAACGTCTATCTAGCATCTGGAGTTGTGTACGTAAGTCCTTGGTCAAAACTTCCGCTCGTTATAAATCTTTTGCAGATAGAAAACGTAAAGCTGTACCAAATTACAAAGTGGGAGACCAAGTTTGGATTTCTACGCGCAATCTCAAGTTCAAAGTTCCTTCTAAGAAATTTGCTCCCAGGTTTATAGGTCCATTTCCCATTGTAAAGGTACTCAACCCTGTGTCATACAAAGTCAAGTTGCCACCGTCTTTGAGAATTCCTAACGCCTTTCATACATCTTTACTGAAGCCTTTGATTCTCAATAAGTTCCGTACTACCCAGTCCAAATCTCCTAAAGTTCACTCTTTGCAGAATGAGGAATTTGAAGTTAAAGAGATTGTGGACTCACGTTCCCGATATGGACGTTTACAGTTTCTGGTCGACTGGAAGGGTTACGGTCCGGAGGAGAGATCCTGGGTTTTCTCTGAAGATGTTCATGCTCCAAGACTGGTACAGAAATACTTCTCCAAAAATCCTGACAAGGTTCAAAGGTGTTCGGAGACCACCCATAGAAGAGGGGGTACTGTCACGAACCGGTCTCTCACCTTTGCGGGTTCTGGGGTTCATCCGTTGCCAGTGCGGTTGCTCGCGGTGCTGTGCGCCCGTGTGGGGACACGGCGTGATCAATGGCACAGGTAATGCAGAGTCTGGGAACTGTGAGTGCGGGGACCAAATGGCCTAAGGCACTGCGGTGTGTCTGCTGTATAGGAGGTGGCCATGTTGGAGACCAAATAGCTAATACTGAGCACTTGTGAAAACACCTGTGGGCAGGTGTAAGCCAATCCCGTGCTTGTGCTGCCTTTAAGTAGGCTGGGATTATGTTACTCTGGGCCAGTGCTTTGTTGTATCAACGCTGTGCTCTAGCTCTGAGCTCTCTCCGTGCATTCCTGTGTGATTCCCGTGGTCCAGATATCGCCTCCGTTCCCAGAGGTCCGTCTGCAGCCTTCACTGCTGAAAGATCCACCGGCTCTCCGCTGTGCTGTCAGTTAATTGCACTCCTATTGGAAATAGTTGGATTCCCAGTGTCCTGCATGAGGTTACCTTGTCAGTCTGCCTATCATTCAAAGTCTGGAGGATTCTGTTTCTCTCAGCTGTTCGTTTGTTCAACTCTGCATTTAACCCATTCATCACCTTGTCTTCTACTACAGTTTCACAGTGATCTCCGGAACCCGCAAGTAACCCAATTCAGTACTTTTTATTTGCTATGTTGTCATTACAAGGATAATTCATCACAGTCTCTCAGTTAACCCTCAAAACTCCATTGCAAATTCTTACAGTTAATTCACCATGTCTGCATTAACCAGTTAAACACAATCTGCAGTTCAGCATCAAAGCTTGTTTATATTTGGACAATTCAACATTTATTCTTCAGCTTGTTTTTGCATATGTTTCCATGAACATTTCTTTTATTTATTTTTGAGTTTTCTCTTGCATATTATTTCTGCCATTCTTGCAATATTTCAGTATAATGATGATTAACAACTAGTCATTTAACTCCTTACTGAATTGTTATTTAATAAATATATGAAGCAGAACTTTCTTCGTCCTCCCTGCTTTCTTCATACCCCAGCACCTACACCTGTGGTTGGTTCCGGGTTAACGGATTCACAAAAACACCCGGGCCTGACAACGACTCTGCAGCACCGACTGAGCAAACGCAAGGTTCTCATCGGCCAGGGTATCAAACTTATAGAACTTATAGACCAAGTAGCTGCTCGGCAAAGCTGTAACGCCGAGACGCCTCGGGCAGCCGCCCAAGATGAGCCCACTTTCCTGGTAGAATGGGCTTTTACTGACTTCCGCACCGGTAGTCCGGCCGAAAAATGAGCCTGCTGAATCGTACTACAAATCTAGCGTGCAATAGTCTGTTTTGAAGCAGGATGACCAATTTTGTTGGAAGCATACAAGACAAATAGCGCCTCAGTTTTCCTAGCAACAGCTGTCCTAGTGACGTAGATCTTCAACGCTCTTACAACATCCAGAGATTTTGGAATCGCCACAGCTTCCGTAGCCACCGGGACCACAATAGGTTGGTTAATGTGAAATGAAGAAACCACCTTCAGCAGAAATTGTTGACGAGTCCTCAATTCCGCCCTATCCGAATGAAAAATTAAGTATGGGATATTATGAGATAAGGCCGCTAACTCTGACTCCCGCCTGGCAGACGCCAGTGCCAATAGCATAACTACCTTCCAAGTGAGAAATTTCAACTCAACCTTATGCAAAGGTTCAAACCAGGTAGACATGAGAAACCGTAAAACTGCATCAAGGTCCCATGGAGCTACAGGAGGCACAAACGGAGGATTGATATGCATTACTCCTTTCACAAAAGTCTGAACCTCTGGGAGGACAGCTAACTCTTTTTGAAAGAAAATAGACAAAGCCGAAATCTGCACTTTGATGGAACCCAATTTCAGGCCTGCATCTACTCCCGCCTGTAAAAAGTGGAGAAAGCGACCCAAGTGAAAATCTTCCGCAGGAGCCATTTTAGACTCACACCAGGAAACATACTTTCTCCAAATACGGTGATAATGCTTCGCCGTAACCTCCTTCCTAGCCTTTATGAGAGTTGGAATGACCTCCCTGGGAATGCCCTTACGAGCTAAGACCTGGCGCTCAACCTCCATGCCGTCAAACGCAGCCGCGGTATGTCTGGAAACATACATAGACGCTGCAACAACAGGTCCTCTCTTAGAGGAAGCGGCAAAAGATCTTCCACCAGTAATTCCTGAAGATCTGGGTACCAGGCCCTTCTTGGCCAATCTTGAACGACGAGAATCGCCTGAACCCTTGCTCGTCGAATGATCCCCAGTACCTTTGGAATGAGAGGAAGAGGAGGGAACACATACACCGACTGGAAAACCCACGGAGACACCAGGGCGTCCACTGCACTGGCTTGGGGGTCCCTTGACCTGGAACAATACCTCGGGAGCTTCTTGTTGAGACGAGACGCCATCATGTCGATCAACGGAATTCCCCAACGTTTTGTTACCTCTGCAAATACCTCTTGGTGAAGAGCCCACTCTCCTGGATGGAGATCGTGTCTGCTGAGGAAATCTGCTTCCCAGTTGTCCACTCCCGGTAGGAAGACTGCTGACAGGGCGCTCACGTGTTGTTCCGCCCACCGAAGGATTCTTGTGGCCTCCGCCATTGCCGCTCTGCTCCTTGTTCCGCCTTGACGGTTTATATGCGCCACCGCTGTGATGTTGTCTGACTGTACCAGGACAGGTCGACCCTGAAGAAGGCTTCTTACTTGCAGCAGGCCGTTGTAAATGGCTCTTAACTCGAGAACATTTATGTGGAGCGACCATTTACCCTGGAAGTTTCTTCCTTGGGTGACTGCACCCCAGCCCCGGAGACTTGCATCTGTTGTTAGAAGCACCCAATCCTGTATACCGAACCGGCGTCCCCCTAGGAGGAGGTGATCTTGTAGCCACCACTGGAGAGAAATTCTGGCTCTGGGAGATAGACTTATCTTCCGGTGCATGTGCAGGTGAGACCCGGACCATTTGCTCAGCAAGTCCCACTGAAACACCCGGGCATGAAACATGCCAAATGGAATGGCTTTGTACGCCGCAACCATCTTCCCCAGAACCCGAGTACAGTGATGGATTGACACACTCGTCAGCCTCAGAAGTTCCCTGACCATCGCCTGCAGTTCCAGAGACTTTTCTTCTGGAAGAAATACTTTCTGTATCCAGAATCATGCCCAGAAAAGGCAGCCGAGTGGTCGGAATCAACAGAGATTTTGGCAAATTGAGTACCCAACCGTGCTGTCGCAGAACCGACAGTAACAAATCTACACTTCTCAGCAACCATTCCTTGGACCTCGCCTTTATCAGGAGATCGTCCAAGTACGGGATAATTGTAACCCCTTGTTTGCGAAGGAGAACCATCATTTCCGCCATGACTTTGGTGAAAATCCTCGGAGCCGGCAACGTCTGAAATTGGTAATGAGAATCCTGTATCGCAAACCTGAGGAAGGCCTGATGCGAAGGATATATCGGGACATGTAAGTAGGCATCCTTTATGTCGACTGACGCCATAAAATCCCCCCCTTCCAGGCTGGCAATTACCGCTCGAAGGGATTCCATCTTGAATTTTAAAACTTTCAAGTATGGATTGAGGGATTTTAGATTTAGAATTGGTCTGACCGAACCGTCCGGTTTCGGCACAACCAAGAGGCTCGAGTAGAACCCCTCCCCCCGCTGGGACGAGGGAACGGGAACAATGACCCACTGTAGACACAATTTTTGAATCGCTGCCAGCACCACCTCCCTGTCCGGAAGAGTTACTGGTAATGCCGAAATGAAGAACTGGTGAGGGGGTATCTCCTGAAACTCCAGTTTGTATCCCTGAGACACAATCTCTAGGACCCAAGGATTCAGGTCTGATTGAATCACTTATTAGTTTTCACTTATTAATTTTTTAACACTATTTCTCTATTTTAATTGCATTTCATTTTTGTATCCCTTTCTCTATAGCTTCGGCTTCCTAAATACTAATTTATTAACACTATAGTTTTTTTCACTGGTATGCTACGCTGGGCTTTCTGGCTTATGCTGGTGTTTTGGGATGCCACACCCTGCACCTAGATATAGCGCTAGGGACCCCAAATATACAGAGACGCATTGATGCGGCTTTGGGGCTTATTCACACATTTGCGCAAATATGTGTAACGAAGATCTCTGAATTCTATTATTATGTGGAATTTATATCTGGTTACGGTTATCATTCAGGGTGCTGGGGGAAACAAATGCCTTTTTTTCTTGCTTAGTAATACCCCTCCCTTTCGAGCACCTGAATGATATCACTAAGCTAATTGAGCATCTACCAATATATCTGATTGAATCCAGACCTGACTGAATATTCGTAGACGGCCCCCTACCGGCCCGGACTCCCCCAGGGAAGCCTCAGCGTCATGCTGTGGACTTGGTAGCTGCAGGGGAGGACTTTTGGTCCTGGGCGCCTGAGCCTGCAGGAGGTTTCCTTCCCCTTCCTCTACCATTTGAAGCGAGGAAGGACGAACCTTTTCCAAGCCTGTATTTATTGTGACGAAAGGACTGCATTTGCTGATGTGGTGCCTTTTTCTGTTGTGTGGGAACATAAGGAAGAAAAGAGGACTTACCCGCAGTCGCGGTCGAGACCAGATCACCCAAGCCGTCCCCAGACAGTACCTTTGAAGGGTAACGCTTCCATAGCCCTCTTGGAGTCGGCATCAGCGTTCCATTGATGGATCTACAACGCCCTTCTGGCTGATATCGACATGGCATTGGTTCTTGAACCCAAGAGACAGACGTCCCTCGCCACATCCTTCAGGTAATCTGCAGCGTCCTTGATATAACCGAGAGTCAAAAGGACATTATCTTTATCAAGGATATCCATATCATTAGCTAAATTCTCAGCCCATTTAGCAATAGCACTACTCACCCATACCGACGCCACAGCAGGTCTGAGCAATGCACCCGAATTAGCGAAAAAATGGACTTCAAAGACGTCTCCAGCTTATGATCCGCCGGATCCTTGAGAGCTGCCGTGTCAGGGGATGGAAGTGCCACTTTCTTAGACAAACGAGATAGAGGTTTGTCAACATTTGGAGACGCCTCCCATTTTTCCCTGTCATCAGGGGGGAAAGGATACGCCATGTAAATTCTCTTTGCGAATCTGCCACCTCTTATCCGGCGACTCCCAAGCCTTTTCACAAAGAGTATTCATTTCATGAGAGGGGGGAAACTTCACCTCAGGTTTTTTTCCCTTGAACAAGCAAATCCTTGTTTCCTGTACCTCAGGTTCATCAGAAATGTGTAAAACATCTTTTAAAGCCACAATCATGTACTGAATACTCTTAACTAACCGTGGGTGTGAAGCAGCCTCAGTGAAATCGACCTCGGAATAAGAGTCTGTGTCAGTATCAGTATCTACCACCTGGGTAAATGGCCGCTTTTGCGACCCGGATGGGGTCTGACCCTGAGACAAAGCCTCTTCTATGGACTTTTTCCACACCAGCGTCTGTGACTCAGACTTATCTAACCTCTTTGATAAAGAAGCAACATTCGAATTTATCGTACTGAGCAATGCGAGTAAATCAGGTGTCGGTTGCGTCGACAGTCCCAAATCTAGCCCCGCATCCAATCCCCTAATAACCTCCTCTGGTGAATAACATTCAGCCTCAGACATGCCGACACGTAATACCGACACACAACAACACACAGAACGTCCCAGCTAGGTGACAGGCACACAATGAAGCCCAGATAGAGGAAAAAATAAGAATTTACTTACCGATAATTCTATTTCTCGTAGTCCGTAGTGGATGCTGGGAACTCCGTAAGGACCATGGGGGGATAGCGGCTCCGCAGGAGACTGGGCACAAAAGTAAAAGCTTTATGACTAGCTGGTGTGCACTGGCTCCTCCCCTATGACCCTCCTCCAAGCCTCAGTTAGGATACTGTGCCCGGACGAGCGTACATAATAAGGAAGGATTTTGAATCCCGGGTAAGACTCATACCAGCCACACCAATCACACCGTACAACTTGTGATCTGAACCCAGTTAACAGTATGATAAACGTAGGAGCCTCTGAAAAGATGGCTCACAACAATAACAACCCGATTTTTGTAACAATAACTATATACAAGTATTGCAGACAATCTGCACTTGGAATGGGCGCCCAGCATCCACTACGGACTACGAGAAATAGAATTATCGGTAAGTAAATTCTTATTTTCTCTGACGTCCTAGTGGATGCTGGGAACTCCGTAAGGACCATGGGGATTATACCAAAGCTCCCAAACGGGCGGGAGAGTGCGGATGACTCTGCAGCACCGAATGAGAGAACTCCAGGTCCTCCTCAGCCAGGGTATCGAATTTGTAAAATTTAGCAAACGTGTTTGCCCCTGACCAAGTAGCTGCTCGGCAAAGTTGTAAAGCCGAGACCCCTCGGGCAGCCGCCCAAGATGAGCCCACTTTCCTTGTGGAATGGGCTTTTACAGATTTTGGCTGTGGCAGGCCTGCCACAGAATGTGCAAGCTGAATTGTACTACAAATCCAACGAGCAATCGTCTGCTTAGAAGCAGGAGCACCCAGCTTGTTGGGTGCATACAGGATAAACAGCGAGTCAGATTTTCTGACTCCAGCCGTCCTGGAAACATATATTTTCAGGGCCCTGACTACGTCCAGCAACTTGGAGTCCTCCAAGTCCCTAGTAGCCGCAGGTACCACAATAGGCTGGTTCACGTGAAACGCTGAAACCACCTTAGGGAGAAATTGAGGACGAGTCCTCAATTCTGCCCTGTCTGAATGAAAAATTAGGTAAGGGCTTTTATATGATAAAGCCGCCAATTCTGAGACACGCCTGGCTGAAGCCAGGGCGAACAGCATTACCACCTTCCATGTGAGATATCTTAATTCCACAGTGGTGAGTGGTTCAAACCAATGTGATTTTAGGAACCCCAAAACTACATTGAGATCCCAAGGTGCCACTGGAGGCACAAAAGGAGGCTGTATATGCAGTACCCCTTTGACAAACGTCTGAACTTCAGGCACTGAAGCCAGTTCTTTCTGGAAGAAGATCGACAGGGCCGAAATTTGAACCTTAATGGACCCTAATTTTAGGCCCATAGACAGTCCTGTTTGCAGGAAATGCAGGAAACGACCCAGTTGAAATTCCTCTGTAGGGGCCTTCTTGGCCTCACACCACGCAACATATTTCCGCCAAATGCGGTGATAATGTTTTGCGGTTACATCCTTCCTGGCCTTGATCAGGGTAGGGATGACTTCATCTGGAATGCCTTTTTCCTTCAGGATCCGGCGTTCAATCGCCATGCCGTCAAACGCAGCCGCGGTAAGTCTTGGAACAGACAAGGTCCCTGCTGGAGCAGGTCCTTTCTTAGAGGTAGAGGCCACGGGTCCTCCGTGAGCATCTCTTGAAGTTCCGGGTACCAAGTCCTTCTTGGCCAATCCGGAGCCACGAGTATAGTTCTTACTCCTCTCCTTCTTATGATTCTCAGTACTTTGGGTATGAGAGGCAGAGGAGGGAACACATACACTGACTGGTACACCCACGGTGTTACCAGAGCGTCCACCGCTATTGCCTGAGGGTCCCTTGACCTGGCGCAATATCTGTCTAGTTTTTTGTTGAGACGGGACGCCATCATGTCCACCTTTGGTTTTTCCCAACGGTTTACAATCACGTGGAAGACTTCTGGGTGAAGTCCCCACTCCCCCGGGTGGAGGTCGTGTCTGCTGAGGAAGTCTGCTTCCCAGTTGTCCACTCCCGGAATGAACACTGCTGACAGTGCTATCACATGATTTTCCGCCCAGCGAAAAATTCTTGCAGCTTCTGCCATTGCCCTCCTGCTTCTTGTGCCGCCCTGTCTGTTTACGTGGGCGACTGCCGTGATGTTGTCCGACTGCATCAATACCGGCTGACCCTGAAGCAGAGGCCTTGCTTGACTTAGGGCATTGTAAATGGCCCTTAGTTCCAGGATATTTATGTGAAGAGACGTTTCCGTGCTTGACCACAAGCCCTGGAAATTTCTTCCCTGTGTGACTGCTCCCCAGCCTCTCAGGCTGGCATCCGTGGTCACCAGAATCCAGTCCTGAATGCCGAATCTGCGGCCCTCTAGAAGATGAGCACTCTGCAACCACCACAGGAGAGACACCCTTGTCCTTGGAGATAGGGTTATCCGCTGATGCATCTGAAGATGCGATCCGGACCATTTGTCCAGCAGATCCCACTGAAAAGTTCTTGCATGGAATCTTCCGAATGGAATCGCTTCGTAAGAAGCCACAATTTTTCCCAGGACCCTTGTGCATTGATGCACTGACACTTGGCCCGGTTTTAGGAGGTTCCTGACTAGCTCGGATAACTCCCTTGCCTTCTCCTCCGGGAGAAACACCTTTTTCTGGACTGTTTCCAGAATCATCCCTAGGAACAGTAGACGTGTTGTAGGAATCAGCTGCGATTTTGGGATATTTAGAATCCACCCGTGCTGACGTAGCACTACCTGAGATAGTGCTAGTCCGACCTCTAACTGTTCCCTGGACCTTGCCCTTATCAGGAGATCGTCCAAGTAAGGGATAATTAAGACGCCTTTTCTTCGAAGAAGAATCATCATTTCGGCCATTACCTTGGTAAAGATGCGGGGTGCCGTGGACAATCCAAACGGCAGCATCTGAAACTGATAATGACAGTTTTGTACCACAAACCTGAGGTACCCTTTGAGAAGGGTAGATTGGGACATGGAGATAAGCATCCTTGATGCCCAGAGACACCATATAGTCCCCTTCTTCCAGGTTCGCTATCACTGCTCTGAGTGACTCCATCTTGAATTTGAACCTTTTTATGTAAGTGTTCAAGGATTTCAGATTTAAAATCGGTCTCACCGAGCCGTCCGGCTTCGGTACCACAAACAGCGTGGAATAATACCCCTTTCCCTGTTGTAGGAGGGGTACCTTGATTATCACCTGCTGGGAATACAGCTTGTGAATAGCTTCCAATACCGCCTCCCTGTCGGAGGGAGACGTTGGTAGAGCAGACTTCAGGAACCGGCGAGGGGGAGACGTCTCGAATTCCAATTTGTACCCCTGTGATACTACCTGCAGGATCCAGGGGTCCACTTGCGAGTGAGCCCACTGCGCATTGAAATTTTTGAGACGGGCCCCCACCGTGCCAGAGTCCGCTTGTAAGTCCCCAGCGTCATGCTGAGGACTTGGCAGAAGCGGGGGAGGGCTTCTGCTCCTGGGAAGAGGCTGCTTGCTGCAGTCTTTTTCCCCTTCCTCTGCCCCGGGGCAGAAATGAGTGGCCTTTTGCCCGCTTGCCCTTATGGGGACGAAAGGACTGAGTCTGAAAAGACGGTGTCTTTTTCTGCTGAGAGGCGACCTGGGGTAAAAAGGTGGATTTCCCAGCCGTTGCCGTGGCCACCAGGTCCGATAGACCGACCCCAAATAACTCCTCCCCTTTATACGGCAATACTTCCATATGCCGTTTGGAATCCGCATCACCTGACCACTGTTGCGTCCATAACCCTCTTCTGGCAGAAATGGACAGCGCACTTACTCTTGATGCCAGGGTGCAAATATCCCTCTGTGCATCTCGCATATATAGTAATGCATCCTTTAAATGCTCTATAGTCAATAAAATACTGTCCCTATCCAGGGTATCAATATTTTCAGTCAGGGAAAATGCCAACAATTTTTTAGAAATTAGCAGTTTTTTATCGGGGGAAACCCACGCTTCATCACACACCTCATTTAATTCATCTGATTCAGGAAAAACTATGTGTAGTTTTTTCACACCCCACATAATACCCTTTTTTGTGGTACTTGTAGTATCAGAAATGTTCAAAACCTCCTCCTTCATTGCCGTGATCATGTAACGTGTGGCCCTACTGGACATTATGTTTTTCTCCTCACCGTCGACACTGGAGTCAGTATCCGTGTCTGGGTCTGTGTCGACCATCTGAGGTAACGGGCGCTTTAGAGCCCCTGACGGTGTTTGAGACGCCTGGACAGGCACTAACTGATTTGCCGGCTGTCTCATGTCGTCAACAGTTTTTTGCAAAGTGCTGACACTGTCACGTAATTCCTTCCATACGACCATCCAGTCAGGTGTCGACTCCCTAGGGGGTGACATCACTATTACAGGCAATTGCTCCGCCTCCACATCATTTTCCTCCTCATACATGTCGACACAATCGTACCGACACACAGCACACACACAGGGAATGCTCTGATAGAGGACAGGACCCCACTAGCCCTTTGGGGAGACAGAGGGAGAGTATGCCAGCACACACCAGAGCGCTATATATATACAGGGATAACCTGTATATAAGTGTTTTTCCCCTTATAGCTGTTGTATTGTTAATACTGCGCCTAATTAGTGCCCCCCTCTCTTTTTTAACCCCTTTCTGTAGTGTAGTAACTGCAGGGGAGAGCCAGGGAGCTTCCCTCCAACGGAGCTGTGAGAGAAAATGGCGCCAGTGTGCTGAGGAGATAGGCTCCGCCCCCTTCTCGGCGGCCTTTTCTCCCGTTTTTCTGTGGAATCTGGCAGGGGTTAAAATTCATCCATATAGCCCTGGGGGCTATATGTGATGTATTTTCGCCAGCCAAGGTGTTTTTATTGCTGCTCAGGGCGCCCTCCCCTAGCGCCCTGCACCCTCAGTGACCGGAGTGTGAAGTGTGCTGAGGAGCAATGGCGCACAACTGCAGTGCTGTGCGCTACCTTGGTGAAGACAGGATGTCTTCTGCCGCCGATTTTCCGGACCTCTTCTTGCTTCTGGCTCTGTAAGGGGGCCGGCGGCGCGGCTCTGGGACCGGACTCCGAGGCTGGGCCTGTGTTCGGTCCCTCTGGAGCTAATGGTGTCCAGTAGCCTAAGAAGCCCAATCCGCTCTGCAAGCAGGCGAGTTCGCTTCTTCTCCCCTTAGTCCCTCGATGCAGTGAGCCTGTTGCCAGCACGAGCCCTTTGGGGAGACAGAGGGAGAGTTTGCCAGCACACACCAGAGCGCTATATATATATGTATATATATACACAGGGATAACCTTATATAAGTGTTTCTCCCTTCTATAGCTGCTGTATAATATTATCTGCCAAATAGTGCCCCCCCTCTCTTGTTTTACCCTGTTTCTGTAGTGCAGGACTGCAGGGGAGAGTCAGGGAGCCGTCCTTCCAGCGGAGCTGTGAGGGAAAAATAAGATTTTACTTACCGATAAATCTATTTCTCGTAGTCCGTAGTGGATGCTGGGACTCCGTAAGGACCATGGGGAATAGCGGCTCCGCAGGAGACAGGGCACAAGAATAAAAGCTTTAGGATCAGGTGGTGTGCACTGGCTCCTCCCCCTATGACCCTCCTCCAAGCCTCAGTTAGGATACTGTGCCCGGACGAGCGTACATAATAAGGAAGGATATTGAATCCCGGGTAAGACTCATACCAGCCACACCAATCCCACCGTACAACTTGTGATCTTCTGAACCCAGTTAACAGTATGATAACAACGAAGGAGCCTCTGAAAAGATGGCTCACAACAAGAATAACCCGAATTTTGTAACAATAACTATATACAAGTATTGCAGACAATCCGCACTTGGGATGGGCGCCCAGCATCCACTACGGACTACGAGAAATAGATTTATCGGTAAGTAAAATCTTATTTTCTCTGACGTCCTAGTGGATGCTGAGACTCCGTAAGGACCATGGGGATTATACCAAAGCTCCCAAACGGGCGGGAGAGCGCGGATGACTCTGCAGCACCGAATGAGAGAACTCCAGGTCCTCCTCAGCCAGGGTATCAAATTTGTAGAATTTAGCAAACGTGTTTGCCCCTGACCAAGTAGCTGCTCGGCAAAGTTGTAAAGCCGAGACCCCTCGGGCAGCCGCCCAAGATGAACCCACTTTCCTTGTGGAATGGGCTTTTACAGATTTTGGCTGTGGCAGGCCTGCCACAGAATGTGCAAGCTGAATTGTACTACAAATCCAACGAGCAATCGTCTGCTTAGAAGCAGGAGCACCCAGCTTGTTGGGTGCATACAGGATAAACAGCGAGTCAGATTTTCTGACTCCAGCCGTCCTGGAAACATATATTTTCAGGGCCCTGACAACGTCAAGTAACTTGGAGTCCTCCAAGTCCCTAGTAGCCGCAGGTACCACAATAGGTTGGTTCACGTGAAAAGCAGAAACCACCTTAGGGAGAAATTGAGGACGAGTCCTCAATTCTGCCCTGTCAGAATGAAAAATTAAGTAAGGGCTTTTATATGATAAAGCCGCCAATTCTGACACACGCCTGGCTGAAGCCAGGGCTAAGAGCATCGTCAGCTTCCATGTGAGATATTTTAAGTCCACAGTGGTGAGTGGTTCAAACCAAGGTGACTTTAGGAAACTCAAAACAACATTGAGATCCCAAGGTGCCACTGGAGGCACAAAAGGAGGCTGTATATGCAGTACCCCTTTTACAAATGTCTGAACTTCAGGCACTGAAGCCAGTTCTTTCTGGAAGAAAATCGACAGGGCCCAAATTTTGAACCTTAATGGACCCTAATTTTAGGCCCATAGACAGTCCTGTTTGCAGGAAATGGAGGAAACGACCCAGTTGAAATTCCTCTGTAGGGGCCTTCTTGGCCTCACACCACGCAACATATTTTCGCCAATGCGGTGATAATGTTTTGCGGTTACATCCTTCCTGGCTTTGACCAGGGTAGGGATGACTTCATCTGGAATGCCTTTTTCCTTCAGGATCCGGCGTTCAACCGCCATGCCGTCAAACGCAGCCGCGGTAAGTCTTGGAACAGACAAGGCCCCTGCTGGAGCAGGTCCTTTCTTAGAGGTAGAGGCCACGGGTCTTCCGTGAGCATCTCTTGAAGTTCCGGGTACCAAGTCCTTCTTGGCCAATCCGGAACCACGAGAATCGTTCTTACTCCTCTCCTTCTTATGATTCTCAGTACTTTTGGTATGAGAGGCAGAGGAGGGAACACATACACTGACTGGTACACCCACGGTGTTACCAGAGCGTCCACCGCTATTGCCTGAGGGTCCCTTGACCTGGCGCAATATCTGTCAAGTTTTTTGTTTAGACGGGACGCCATCATGTCCACCTTTGGTTTTTCCCAACGGTTTACAATTAGGTGGAAGACTTCTGGGTGAAGTCCCAACTCTCCCGGGTGAAGGTCGTGTCTGCTGAGCAAGTCTGCTTCCCAGTTGTCCACTCCCGGAATGAACACTGCTGACAGTGCTATCACATGATTTTCCGCCCAGCGAAGAATCCTTGCAGCTTCTGCCATTGCCCTCCTGCTTCTCGTGCCGCCCTGTCTGTTTACGTGGGCGACTGACGTGATGTTGTCCGATTGGATCAATACCGCCTGACCCTGAAGCAGGGGTTTCGCTTGACTTAGGGCATTGTAAATGGCCCTTAGTTCCAGAATGTTTATATGAAGAGATGTTTCCATGCTTGACCACAAGCCCTGGAAATTTCTTCCCTGTGTGACTGCTCCCCAGCCTCTCAGGCTGGCATCCGTGGTCACCAGGACCCAATCCTGAATGCCAAATCTGCGGCCCTCTAGTAGATGAGCACTCTGCAGCCACCACAGAAGAGACACCCTTGTCCTTGGCGACAGGGTTATCCGCTGATGCATCTGAAGATGCGATCCGGACCATTTGTCCAGTAGATCCCACTGAAACGTTCTTGCATGGAATCTTCCGAATGGAATTGCTTCGTAAGAAGCCACCATTTTTCCCAGGACCCTCGTGCACTGATGCACTGACACCTGGCCTGGTTTTAGGAGGTTCCTGACTAGCTCGGATAACTCCCTGGCCGGGAGAAACACCTTTTTCTGGACTGTGTCCAGAATCATTCCTAGGAACAGTAGACGTGTCGTTGGAATCAGCTGCGATTTTGGAATATTTAGGATCCACCCGTGCTGACGTAACACTACCTGAGATAGTGCTACTCCGACTTCTAACTGTTCCCTGGACCTTGCCCTTATCAGGAGATCGTCCAAGTAAGGGATAATTAAGATGCCTTTTCTTCGAAGAAGAATCATCATTTCGGCCATTACCTTGGTAAAGACCCGAGGTGCCGTGGACAACCCAAACGGCAGCGTCTGAAACTGATAATGACAGTATTGTACTACAAACCTGAGGTACCCTTGGTGAGAAGGGTATATTGGGACGTGGAGATAAGCATCTTTGATGTCCAGAGACACCATATAGTCCCCTTCTTCCAGGTTCGCTATCACTGCTCTGAGTGACTCCATCTTGAATTTGAACCTTTTTATGTATGTTCAAGGATGTCAGATTTAAAATTGGTCTCACCGAGCCGTCCGGCTTCGGTACCACAAATAGCGTGGAATAATACCCCTTTCCCTGTTGTAGGAGGGGTACCTTGATTATCACCTGCTGGGAATACAGCTTGTGAATGGCATCCAAAACTGCCTCCCTGTCGGAGGGAGACTTTGGTAGAGCAGACTTCAGGAACTGGCGAGGGGGAAACGCCTCGAACTCCAGTTTGTACCCCTGCGATACTACCTGTAGAATCCAGGGGTCCACTTGCGAGTGAGCCCACTGCGCGTTGAAATTCTTGAGACGTGCCCCCACCGTGTCTGAGTCTGCTTGTAAAGCCCCAGCGTCATGCTGAAGACTTGGCAGAAGCTGGGGAGGGCTTCTGCTCCTGGGAAGCGGCTGCATGGTGCAGTCTTTTTCCTCTTCCTCTGCCCCGGGGCAGAAATGAGTGGCCCTTTGCTCGCTTGTACTTATGGGAACGAAAGGACTGAGTTTGAAAAGACGGTGTCTTTTTCTGCTGATGTGAGGTGACCTGGGGTAAAAAGGTGGACTTTCCAGCCGTTGCCGTGGCCACCAGGTCCGATAGACCAGCCCCAAATAACTCCTCCCCTTTATACGGCAATACTTCCATATGTCGTTTGGAATCCGCATCCCCTGACCACTGTCACGTCCATAACGCTCTTCTGGCAGAAATGGACATAGCACTTACTCTTGATGCCAGGGTGCAAATATCCCTCTGTGCATCACGCATATATAATAATGCATCCTTCAAATGCTCTATAGTTAGCAATATATTGTCCCTGTCCAGGGTATCAATATTTTCAGTCAGGGAATCCGACCACGCGACTCCAGCACTGCACATCCAGGCTGAGGCGATTGCTGGTCGCAGTATAACACCAGTATGTGTGTATATGCTTTTTAGGATATTTTCCAGCCTTCTATCAGCTGGTTCTTTGAGGGTGGCCGTATCAGGAGACGGTAACGCTACTTGTTTAGATAAACGTGTGAGCGCTTTATCTACCCTAGGGGGTGTTTCCCAACGCGCCCTAACCTCTGGCGGGAAAGGATATAGTGCCAATAATTTATTAGAAATTAGCAGTTTTTTGTCGGGGGAAACCCACGCTTTATCACACACCTCATTTAATTCATCTGACTCAGGAAAAACTATTGGTAGTTTTTTCACACCCCACATAATACCCTTCTTTGTGGTACTTGTAGTGTCAGAAATGTTCAATGCCTCCTTCATTGCCGTGATCATGTAACGTGTGGCCCTACTGGACATTACGTTTGTCTCCTCACCGTCGACACTAGACTCAGTATCTGTGTCTGGGTCTGTGTCGACCCACTGAGGTAACGGGCGTTTTAAGGCCCCTGACGGTGTCTGAGACGCCTGGACAGGCACTAATTGATTTGCCGGCTGTCTCATGTCGTCAACAGTTTTTTGCAAGTTGTTGACATTATCACGTAATTCTTTAAATACGATCATCCAGTCAGGTGTCGACTCCCTAGGGGGTGACATCACTAACACAGGCAATTGCTCCGCCTCCACATCATTTTCCTCCTCATACATGTCGACACACACGTACCGACACACAGCACACACACAGGGAATGCTCTGATAGAGGACAGGACCCCACTAGCCCTTTGGAGAGACAGAGGGAGAGTTTGCCAGCACACACCAAGCGCTATATATATATATACAGGGATAACCTTATATAAGTGTTATTCCCCTTATAGCTGCTGTTATTATAAGCTGCCAATAGTGCCCCCCCCTTCTCTTTTTTACCCTGATTCTGTAGCAGGACTGCAGGGGAGAGTCAGGGAGCCGTCCTTCCAGCGGAGCTGTGAGGGAAAATGGCGCTTGTGTGCTGAGGAGATAGGCTCCGCCCCTTCACGACGTCCTTATCTCCCGCTCTTTTCTGTAAAAATGGCAGGGGTTAAATACATCCATATAGCCCAGGAGCTATATGTGATGTATTTCTTCATGCCAAACCTAAGGTATCTGTTATATTGCGTCTCAGGGCGCTCCCCCCCCAGCGCCCTGCACCCTCAGTGACCGGAGTGTGAAGTGTGCTGAGAGCAATGGCGCACAGCTGCGGTGCTGTGCGCTACCTTAGTTGAAGACAGGAACGTCTTCTGCCGCCGCTTTCTCCGGACCTCTTCACTCTTCTGGCTCTGTAAGGGGGCCGGCGGCGCGGCTCCGGTGACCCATCCAGGCTGAACCTGTGATCGTCCCTCTGGAGCTAATGTCCAGTAGCCTAAGAAGCCCAATCCACTCTGCACGCAGGTGAGTTCGCTTCTTCTCCCCTTAGTCCCACGATGCAGTGAACCTGTTGCCAGCAGGACTCACTGAAAATAAAAAACCTAAATAAACTTTTATTCTAAGCAGCTCAGGAGAGCCACTTAGCCTGCACCCTTCTCGTTCGGGCACAAAAATCTAACTGAGGCTTGGAGGAGGGTCATAGGGGGAGGAGCCAGTGCACACCACCTGATCCTAAAGCTTTTATTCTTGTGCCCTGTCTCCTGCGGAGCCGCTATTCCCCATGGTCCTTACGGAGTCCCAGCATCCACTAGGACGTCAGAGAAATGGCGCTTGTGTGCTGAGGAGATAGGCTCCGCCCCCTTCTCGGCTGCCTTTTCTCCCGCTTTTTTTAGGAAAACTGGCAGGGGTTAAATGCATCCATATAGCCCAGGAGCTATATGTGATGCATTTCTTTTGCCATATAAGGTTATAAACGTGTTTTATTGCGTCTCAGGGCGCTCTCCCCCCCACGCCCTGCACCCTCAGTGACCGGAGTGTGAAGTGTGCTGAGAGCAATGGCGCACAGCTGCGGTGCTGTGCGCTACCTTAGTGAAGACAGGATGTCTTCTGCCGCCGATTTTCCGGACCTCTTCAGTCTTCTGGCTCTGTAAGGGGGCCGGCGGCGCGGCTCCGGGACCCATCCAAGCTGGGCCTGTGATCGTCCCTCTGGAGCTAATGTCCAGTAGCCAAGAAGCCCAATCCACTCTGCACGCACGTGAGTTCGCTTCTTCTCCCCTTAGTCCCACGATGCAGTGAGCCTGTTGCCAGCAGTACTCACTGAAAATAAAAAAACCTATTTAAACTTTTACTCTAAGCAGCTCAGGAGAGCCACCTAGCATGCACCCTTCTCGTTCGGGCACAAAAATCTAACTGAGGCTTGGAGGAGGGTCATAGGGGAAGGAGCCAGTGTACACCAGCTAGTCATAAAGCTTTTACTTTTGTGCCCAGTCTCCAGCGGAGCCGTTATCCCCCCATGGTCCTTACGGAGTTCCCAGCATCCACTAGGACGTCAGAGAAAGAGGGAGTATGCCAACTCACACCCCAGCGCCCATATATCCCAAGAAAAGATATATGTACCCAGTGCTGCTTTGTAATGATAATAAGCACCACACTGCGCCCCCCCCCCTTTTGAATATCTCCCCGTTACTTGTCTGAGGAATGTGGAGGTCCCGGCAGCGTCTCCCTTCAGCCGCGTGTTGAAGGAGAAGATGGCGCCTGTGAGCCGCGGACGAAGCTCCGCCCCCTTCCCGACGCGCTTCGGCCCGCCAAATTTTAAAATGAAAAATGCCGGAGGGGGTTTCTGGAAACGGTGCCGAGGCACCGAAAAGCTCTCTGCCAGCCCCAAAAATCCGGTAACATGCTGCCCAGGGCGCCCCCCCCCAGCGCCCTGCACCCAGTAAATACTGTTGGTGATGTGTGTGGGAGCATGGAGCACAGCGTTACCACTGTGCCGTACCTTCCGTTACTGAAGTCTTCTGTCGTCCTGAAGTCTTCTGATCTTCTCATACTCATTCGACTTCTTTCTTCTGGCTTCTGTGAGGGGGTGACGGCGCGGCTCCGGGAACAAGCAGCTAGGCGCACCAAGTGATCGAACCCTCTGGAGCTAATGGTGTCCAGTAGCCAAGAAGCAGAGCCCTTAACTAAGAAGAAGTAGGTCTGCTCCTCTCCCCTCACTCCCACGCTGCAGGGAGCCTGTAGCCAGCAGGTCTCCCTGAAAATAAAAACCTAACATAAAGTCTTTTCTAGAGAAACTCAGGAGAGCTCCCCTAGTGTGCAACTAGTCACTCCTGGGCACAAAGTCTAACTGGGGTCTGGAGGAGGGGCATAGAGGGAGGAGCCAGTTCACACCCAGATTAAGTCTTTTAAGTGTGCCCAAGCTCCTGCGGATCCCGTCTATACCCTATGGTCCTTTTGGAGTCCCCAGCATCCTCTAGGACGTAAGAGAAACTAGAAACACTATATGAAACTACCGGTACTTTGTAAAAAAAAACATTCAGCATTGCTACTAAGCAGATCTTTGTAGTGTGTAGCCACACATACAATCTCTTGCAAGCATACACTACGTAGATCTGCTCAGCCGCAATGCTGATAATTTTTTCACAAAGTACAAGGTAAGCTTAAATTGTTAGAATTCTCTGGCTTAGAATTATCTACCTTTCTATGCAAGGGCAGATAGCTCAATGAACAGATTGTTTGAATGCAATGTCACAGGCAGTGGGTTAGAATTCCAGTTATGTCAGCATCCTGAAATGTAATAAAGGACAGTGTGACTGAATAACAAAGAAATCTCAAGTTGAGTTCATGAATGTTGTATAGGTGTTAGCGACAGATGGGGTCAGGGTAGAAGACAGGGGAGGTCAGACGATGCTGGGTTTCAAAACGGGGGGAAGCAGCAAGTGATTAAAACAGATAATTGACAAGTGCCACCAACAGCGTCCACTACTCAGCAGCCCCCTTTGCACACAAGTAGTTATGGCCCTGGAGTATTAAGCCAGCTTTCAAAAATAGCAAAAAGCAAGATTCTGGTAGATAAAAAATAGATTTTATTATTAAAACCTAAGATTTTTTTTTACTAGTATTAATTTAATGCAAAAAATGTTTTGGAATAATATGGCAGTAGAACATAGCATACCAGTTTGAAAACTAGACAACCTATTCAGTGCCGGCTCTACCATTATGCAGCTTTAGGAGGGCGCCATTGAATTTACCTAGCAAAAAACTGAAGGATGTCTCTGTATGCGGCCTTCTCTTTTTACACTGTGCTGCCTGCTGCTGTGGGTCTAATCAGGTGCAGCCACCACTATCAGGCCGAACTACACAGTGCCTCAGTGCTTCCACTGTGCCGACACGTGTAACATCAAGTAACGTGAAGGGACATAGAAGGCAAATGTAACTATGGCTCCTGAGGGGCGCCCCCGTGGCGGCTCCTCATAGCCCTGATGTACCTCCTGCAGGAGGGTTGCAGGTTAGGGGGCACCAGGTTGAAGTTTTGCCTAGGGTGCAGGGAGACCTTGCACCGGCCCTAAACCTATTATATTAAATCATTGCTCCCCCAAGTTGAAGTCAGGCAGCATGGGCGAAATCTAGACATTAGAAAGTCTTTAGAATCTATTGAAATCGTAATGCTCTCTGTAGTATGGCGTGTTATTATCTGCCCTATGGGGCATGAGAATACTCCCCTCTTCAAACAAGAGTGTCTTCGTGTGTGTTGGGGGGGGGGGGGGGGGGGGGGGGAGTAGCAGGCAGACACTGATGGACGTGGCATAAGCCAGGTCCCTTTACTGGTACTGATAATAATAATAATAATAATAATAATAATAATAATAATTACGTGTATAAACATCTTTCTGTGAAATCTTAGTCAGTATACAAACGCATATGCTATTTATATACAACGCAAACAAGCAAGATGATACATGAATTTATTCAAGAACTGTAACTATAGTTTGTATGCTTCAATAAAAACTATTTTCGGCCAAAGGTAAAGGCTTCCTTAAAATTTACAAATACCAGTTGATATATTCTGAATGTCATTTGAACACACAATTCAAGTATAGCTGGCTACACACATTTCAATACAGCAGTCAACCTGACCTTTATGTAACCCAACTGTACCAGAACAAGATTATTGTAAGATTTGGCCATAAACATACATACATACATACATACATATACATCAGAGGCAAAATCTGTCCCATTCTTAGGCCATACCCAGCAAGGAATTATTAACATGACTGGGCAACCACTGCAAACGTGGTCAGATATTGTCACTGAACAACAACATGAATGGTCCATCACAGTTAGCATTTGATGGATCCCAAATTATAGATCAGCTGCTTTTATTACCTATATACTTTATAACTTGAATCCAATTATGCCTGAACCTACCTAATTGGCCGTCAAAATCAAAGTGATTACGAGCATCTTAAGGAAATTCTCTGAATGTTTGTATGATTAGGTTCAGTTCTACTTACCGGTGCCTTTGTAGTACTTTGTGCAGTTACCATATTCAATATCTTCTGTTTTAATATCAAATTGAGGCAAAGCTATTTTTTCCATTTGCACAGGGTCACCTGACTGCCAAATAAACCGCAAATCATCCGTTGTATATCCAACTTTGTGACAAAACAAATGAAAAATATTTCAGTTATATACACACATTTCTATTTAATCTACTTATCCTTCTGAAAGTCGGAACTAACTGTTCTAAAGACACACAGTGAAGTTTGACCAAAGAACATACATAAAAATTTTTTAAAGTATGTCTACATTAGTAATTAGAATATATAAGCATAATTTCCAAGATAGAAAAAGAGCCAATGATAATATTAAATTTAGCAATTTAGTGCAGCATATAAGTGTGTATATGTCAGATAATATTAAGGTTTAGAAAATGGATGGGATATAGAAAATAGGATTTTAATCGTAGTCTGTAGGGGATACTGGGAATACATTTAGTACCATGGGGTATAGACGAGTCCACTAGGAGCCATGGATACTTTAATAAATGTATAGTGTGCGCTGGCTCCTCCATCTATGCCCCTCCTACCAGACTCAGTCTATGAAACTGTGCCCGGGGAGACGGACATACTTTGAGAGAAGGACAGATAAGGATAGTGGTAAGATTACGAATCAGCACACACAAAACAAGTGGAAAGCCATGCTAACCTAACTTGAAACATGAACAGCTACAGCTGAACAAACCAGGATACTCAACCAAGTAACAGTGCAGGAAGAACGAAGCACCGGGCGGGTGCCCAGTATCCCCTATGGACTACGAGAAAAGGATTTACCGGTACGTAATTCAAATCCTATTTTCTCTTACGTCCTAGGGGATACTGGGAATCCATTTAGTACCATGGGGAAGTACCATAGCTCCCAAACCGGGTGGGAGAGTGCTGAGGTTACTGCAGAACTGATTGACCAAACTGAAGGTCCTCAGAGGCGAAAGTATTGAACTTGTAAAAATTAACAAACGTGTTCGAACCTGACTAAGTAGCTGCTCGGCAGAGCTATAAAGACAAGACACCCCGGGCAGCCGCCCAAGAAGAACCCACCGACCTAGTAGAGTGGACATGTACAGATTTTGGAACTGGCAAGCCTGCCGTGGAATAAGCATACTGGATAGTGAGCCAACTACCAGAAAAAGAGAGGAAGAAACAGAGAGGCAGAGGATGTAGAGGAGGGAGAGGAAGAAAACAGACTCAAAACACCGTGCAGAAGATAACCAAAGGCGGAAAAAGGAAAGGCATATTTAATCTATCTAAAAGAATTTTAACAGAGGAGGAAATAGTATTGCTTGAAAAAGGCCTTAATTATGCACCTGCGGCTAAGCCAAACCTGTTCCAACTATTCGTGGATCTAAACCATTATACCCGCACACTTAGTAGAAAAAGATATTTCGCACTTAAAGGTTTAAAAAAGAACCAAAGTGATGAGGTTCCTATAATACTTGATGCGGATGATGATCATATAAGGGAGATCCTCGAGTGCTTGGGACAGGAGGGGGCTATGGATGGAGGTGATTCAGAGATAGCAATCCCAATATTTGATGTAAGGATAAATAAGTTTAAAAAGAAAACAGATTTTTACCCTTTATCATATAAGGGTCCTTTTGTGGATAGTTTTTACAAATCCACACTTGCTAAATTTAGGGATATCTGTGAGAAGTCTGATGATGGGAGATATTGGGACAACCTGACCCCTGGGGAACGTATGGCCATGAAATCACTGCGGGGGGATTCATCAATCATAATAAAATCAGCGGATAAGGGCGGTGGGATTGTAATCTTAGATACGGAGGATTATATCTCAGAATGCTCTAGACAATTGCTGGATGCAAAATTCTATGTTAAAATGGATTCAAATCCCACCGTCCTATTCCAAAAACAATATATGGGATTACTTGATCAGGCCATGGAAGATGGCTCTATATCCAAGGAAATATTTGATTTTTTACTTTGTGCACACCCTATTACACCCACATTTTATGTTTTACCCAAAATTCACAAGACACTCATCAATCCACCGGGGCGACCTATAATTTCTGGTGTCGGGTCACTGACCAACAATTTATCATTTTTTGTCGATCATCACCTGCATGGACACGTGGAGAGTCTAAGGTCGCATATAAAGGACACACAGCATTTTTTAAACCTCATAAATAAAATTATATGGAAAAAACATTATTATTTAGTTACGTGCGACGTAGAGGCACTATATTCAAATATACCACATTTAAAAGGGGTTTCTGTGGTAGACCATTATTTGAAGCAAGGCAATCTCTCGGACTCTCTACGTGTCTTTGTGGTGGAGGCGATAAAATTCATATTATCACATAATTATTTTATGTTTGACACTCAGTATTATTTACAGACACGTGGTGCGGCTATGGGGGCCAGATTCGCTCCGAGCTTCGCTAACCTCTACATGGGAGCCTTTGAGGACGAACATGTGTGGGGGGGGGGGGGGGCTCGGGGCGGATTTGGTCTACTATGGCCGCTTTATAGATGATTTATTTATTGTTTGGGGCGGCACTTTAGAAACACTTCACAGTTTCACCAGCAGTTTGAACAATAATAAATATGGACTTAATTTTACATCTCACTATAGCACTAAGAGTATCAGTTTTTTGGATATAGAGCTATCTATTGAGAATGACACTTTGGTCACAAAAACTCATATTAAGGAAGTGGACCAAAATAGATATTTAAATTATAAAAGCTCCCACAAGCAGTGTTGGAAGGACAACATCCCCAGGGGTCAGTTTGTCAGATTAAGACGTAATTGCACGTCTGTTCTCTCATATCAGGTTCAAGCAAAAAAACTTATGGAATCATTCTCCGAACAGGGCTACCCACAAAAATTGTTGGATAAAGCCTATTCAGAGGTGGAGAAAATGGAAAGATCTACATTACTTAGGCCAAAATCGGTAGAGGTAAGAAGTGAAAATAAGAAAGATAGAAGTCTAGCCTTCATTACACAATATAACAGCAGCGCACATAGAATTAGTCAGGTTATAAAGAAAAATACTTCATTATTACTTTTGGATGATGTATTAAAACCATACATCAATCCAACAGGGGGTACCATTTTTAGAAAAGCGGATAATCTGCGTAAGATCTTAGTGCCAAGTCACTTTGTGAAAGGGAAGAAATCTAGTCCAGATATACCTAGTACTTGGCTTCTTGTGAGGCCACTAGGATATCATAAGTGTGGAAAAAGTAACTGTCAGTCATGTAACAATATACCCAGAAAGAGTATTAGCTTTCAGTCCTTTATAACAAGGGAGTCCTTTGCCATTAAAGATTTCATTAACTGTATGTCTACGTACGTTATTTATTTAATCTCATGTCAATGCGGAAAACAATATGTCGGGCGAACTACAAGAACCTTGCATATAAGATATATGGAACATAGGAGGAATATAATGAAAGGGGCAAAACATCCCCTATCAGACCATGTTATACAATGCCAAAATGGGAAATGGGAAAATATGACCATGATAGGTATTGAACAAGCAAAAATGACAAATAGAGGAGGAGACCGGTTCAATAGGCTTCGTAGGCGAGAGGCTTATTGGATATTTAGAATGGACACCATGGTCCCATTGGGCCTCAATGATACTGTTGAATTAAATGGGGTATAGAGAGGCACACATATATATATGCGGTCCCCTTTTAGGATTGTATATATAGTTCTGGTAGTCCGTTGACATATAAATAGCTCATAAGATCATGATATGGAATGTGAATATTTAATGCGTGACATACATGGTATGATAATGTATGCAATAGATATTATCTATAGTTATACTTGGTATGCCAATTCATTATATTCATCATAATTATAGGTTAGAAGGAAAATGTTATGTTTTTTTTTTGTTTGTGTTCTAAAATGTACTTTTTGAGAATATTAGAAAATATGATGATATCTGGAATGGGGAAAAATATAATAAATCTCTTTGTGTATATATGTGTATGGTTATTATAGGAGTATATTAGTCTGCTATTGGTGGTATCAGGGTGACAACGGTATGATCAATTGGTTAACTATATATATATATATATATATATATATTTAATATGAGATGAATACACATATATATAAAATTTTGATCGCAATTATGGGACACATATCAGGCGTCGCTATGTAATTATGGTGAAAATCAAAATTTAAGCCTGATTTAGATAAACAGTAATAGTGACCGATATTGTGGTTATTTATTTATGTTTAGAGATAGTGATTCCGATTACATGTATGCGTGTCTCTAGTTTTATTTAATTATTTATTTAATTAATTATTATTATTATGTATTTATTTATTTATACGTAGTGGTGTCTATATACAATGGCTCTTTTATATAAATGTAATTCTAATATTGTGATTAATATTGTGACTCTAAAGAAAGCAATTAAATAACTGTTTTGCTGCAGGTATGCATAATTTATGATGAGTGAATACACACTAATAGGGTAGCATATGGTTAATAAGGAAGAAGATCTGTGAAATGGGCTTACTGCACATGTGTATATCATCTACATGGCTATTTAAAGGAGGTAGCAGAGAGTAGAGATATTGACACTGAGGAAGCCGCCGATGCTCTTGAGTAGGCGGGGAAACGCGTCTGTCATATACTCTCACACAGACCGCAGCACTCTGCACATCAGCTGGTCGGCGATTACAAACACCCCGAAGGTAAGGGGAAGTGTGTGCCTTCTCTGCCGACAGTAGTCCACGAACCTCCAGTAAGGCTGACGAGGAAAAATACCAGCCGTACGGCCAGGCGCCGGGAGGATAAGAACGGCGAGTGATATATAAAGTGATTCCCCTCCAGAGAAAACGGACAGTGACGAGAGACACTAACCAGGAGGGACGCCGTATGCATGCTTTCAAGCTGGACAACAGAGGCATTCTGTACGGTATACAAATTTTAAACTGATACATAGTATTTCCATTCAGTTACAGCTGTAACAAAATCAATTTATGAACTGCCTAAATGGAACTGTTCAGCCGTGAGGAAGGCTGTGGTTTAGATTACTATTAACCACCTGCTTGGCGTTTAAATTTGTTCAACAGATTGCTAACAAATACAATTGGTGCAATAAGCTGCTAAACATTCTTATACATATATGGACTTGGGCAGAGAGACTTGAGAACAGTGATTGGAGTTTTTTTTTGGATAAGAACTCAGCACAATGAGAATTTAAATACTTAGGATTTGTTTTTTGAAAGCAAGTTTAAGAAAATATATATAAGCATCTTTTACATTACATTGGAACTAAGCTTTTTATGTAGCCGGCCGGCAGATATTATATTATATATAATTGTGTGTATACAATAATAATAATTTTTTAAAAATTTAATAAAATCTACACTGGATTTGAAAAGCGCACTCTCATATTGTATTTTTTCTGGTCTATATTGGGGTAAATGACCTAGTACCCCTGAGAGAGCTGCTTTCAAAACCGACAATTGCAGCGCCAGGAATACTGTGTTTGTTGATCCAGCATACAATTGACTGCTTTGAAGCAGGACACAAAATCTTATTGGGATCATAGAGAACGAACAGCGAGTCCGATTGTCTGTGATGAGCTTTACTTACACCTTCAAAGCCCTCACAAGATCTAAAGACTTTGAAGTAGCAGAGGTGTCGGTGACAACCGGAACCACAATAGGTTGGTTGATGTGAAACGCAGACACCACTTTTGGAAGAAATTGCTGACGAGATCTGAGTTCAGCTCTGTCCTCACAGAAAATTAGGTAGGGGCTCTTGTAAGACAATGCCCCTAGCTCAGAGAAACATCTTGCTAAAGCCTAGGCTTACAGTGTGACGATCTTCCACGTAAGGTACTTTACGTCTACCTCCTCTAACGGTTCAAACCAGTCCGATTGGAGGAACTGCAGCACCAAATTGAGATCCCAAGGAGCCGTGGGAGGCACAAAGGGAGGTTGGATGTGCAGAACACCTTTCATGTACATCTGGACCTCAGGGAGAGAAGCCAAATGTTTCTGAAAGAAAATAGATAATGCCGAAATCTGTACTTTTATGTAGCCACATCCACTCCCAACTGCAGAAAAAGCAGGAAACGTCCCAGATGAAATTCCACCGCAGAATATTGCCTGCTTTCTTCCAAATACAGTGGTAATGTTTAGACGTTACCCCCTTCCTTGGATTATAGTCGAGATGACCTTGTCAGGAATCCCTCTCCTGGCTAGAATCAGCCGTTCAACTTCCATGCCATTAAACGTAAGTCTTGATAGACGAACGGGCCCTGTTGCAGAAGATCCTTGAGAAGAGATAGAGGCCACGGATCTTCGAGCAGCATCTCGAGAATATCCGCATACCAGGCCCTTCGTGGCCAGTCCGGAGCAATGAGGATTGCTTGAACTTTTTCCCTTTTTATTCTTTTTAGAATTCTTGGGATCAGAGGTAGTGGAGGAAACATGTACACCAGCCGGTAGACCCACGGAGTTGTGAGAGCATCTATCGCCATTGCTAGTGGGTCCCTCTGCCATAGCGCCGCCGCGGTCTCCATACTTAATCCTCCGGGCGCGCTGGGTCTCCGGCGCTCCGTCCGGTCAGCATCCCGTCCACGGGAGGTGCGGGTGACGTCATCGGTACTTCCACAAATCAGGCACTGGCAGGAAGTTCAAATTCAGACGCCGGGCAGAGCTCCGGCGCCTGAGTATCATCGTTACTGCGACTGTAGTAGTGATCTCCAGCGCTCCCGTTCCTCCGTGCCTCAGCATCTCCGTGCCTCAGCACCTCAGCATCTCCGTTCCTCAGCACCTCTGTACCTCAGCACCTCCGTGCCTCAGCACCTCCGTGCCTCCAGCACTCCTGTGCCTCAGCACCTCGGTGCCTCAGCACTTTCGTGCCTCAGCATCACCGCGCCTCAGCACATCTGTGCCTCCAGCACTCCGTGCCTCAGCACCTCGGCGCTTGCAGCACCTCCGTGCCTCCAGCACCTCCGTGCCTCCAAGCACTTCAGCGTCTCTAAGCGCCTCAGCGCCTCCAAACACCTCAGTGCCTCTAGCACCTCAGTGCCTCTAAATCTACAACATCGCTCACAGCAAGCTTTTTGGTACTCTCCACCAATTCATCAGCACCTTTACGAGTCTTCTCTTTCAGGAGACCTTCAAGCGTCCACACGTGCCTTCTGCCTACCGTCCAAATCCTGTATGAGGAAGACCTACATCCGGCCTTCTCTTCTGCGACCCAGTAGCGGTTCCTCTTCCCGGTCACCGTAAGAAACCCAGAGTCCACAACACTTCCAAACCTACTCAGGCCCCATGGACCAGGGGAATCGGAACACAGAGTCGAGCGACATCCAAAGTCTGGCTTCCCGAGTTCAGACTCAAGAGGCGACACAGGGCCAGGTGATGCAATATCTCCAGGAATTGTCCGGCCGATTGGATCAAATTCTAGCATCCCTAGCTTTCGTAATTCCGGTTCCAGTTCCCGTAACTGCTCCAGTTGCTGCTTCCAGTATTGCTCAACCTCCGGCTTGTACCAGGTCTCGTCTTCAGCTTCCTACTTCTTCCCGCTATAATGGGAACCCAAAGAATTGCCGGGGTTTTCTAAATCAGTGCGAGGTGCACTTCGAGCTTCTCTCTCACAATTTCCCTACGGATCGCTCTAAAGTAGCGTATATCATTTCCCTGCTTGAAGAGTCAGCGTTGGATTGGGTGTCTCCGTTATGGGAACGATCTGATCCCGTGGTTTCCAACTACACCGACTTCATCACGTCCTTTCGAAGAATCTTAGTCGAGCCCGGCAGGATGACTACCGCCTCTTCCGACTTGCTCCGTGTTCGTCAGGGCTCCCACTCCGTGGGTCAGTACGTGGTTCATTTCCAGACCATCGCCTCTGAACTTCGCTGGAATAATGACGCTCTGAGGGCTGCCTTCTGGAACGGTCTCTCCGACCGACTGAAAGATGAGTTGGTTACTAGGGATCTGCCTGATCCATTAGAAGAGTTGATCTCCCTTTGCGTCAAGGTGGATCTTCGGATGCAGGAGCGTGGAAGGGAACGTAGCCGTTAGATCGTTCCAGGTTCTGGCATTCTACTCCTAGACCGGCGGCTGTGCCCAGCTCGGGGACGAACCCATGCAAATTAATTGATCCCGACTGTCTCCGGAGGAACGACAGCGTCGTCGCGAGGGTAAACTTTGCCTTTACTGTGGAGCAGCAGATAATTTCCTCAAGTTTTGTAAATCCCGTCCGGGAAACGGGCAGGCCTAGCTTTTTCCGGAGGAGTCAAGTTGGGGGTCACGACTAAATCTTCTATTTTGGACTGTTTGCTTCCTGTGTCTTTTATCACCAATTCAGTTTCCAAGTCTTGCGAGGCCCTGTTGGATTCCGGAGCTGCAGGGAACTTTGTTTCTTCCTCCGGTGTCCAAAGCATGGATTTAAAGGTACGGCCTATGGAGCGGCCTATTTCGTTGACGGCTATCAACGGTACTAGAATTTCCAAGGGTCTCATAACGTGGCGCACGGAGCCAGTTAAGCTGCATGTAGGGGCTCTACATCAAGAATGTCTGGAACTCTTGGTGAGTCCGGAAATGCATCACGATCTGGTCCTTGGAATGCCTTGGCTCAAAATTCATAATCCCCACATAGACTGGAAGTCTTCTCAAATTCTGTCTTGGAGTTCTTTTTGTCATGCTAACTGTCTCACTCCCGTTTGTCCGCTCCGTGTCTCTTCTAAGTTGGATGAAGAGCATATTCCAAAGGCGTATCAAGGGTTCAAGGATGTGTTTTCGGAACAGGCGGCTGATCAGTTACCACCTCATAGGTCTTGGGACTGCCCTATTGACCTTATCCCAGGGAAGATGCCACCCCGTGGCCGCACATATCCTCTGTCACTCCCCGAGACTCAAGCTATGTCGGACTATATTAAGTCCAATCTGCTCAAGGGATTCATTCGCCCCTCATCCTCCCCTGCTGGAGCGGGCTTCTTTTTCGTGAAAAAGTTTCTGGTCTCCAATAGTGTACTATTCTAGACACTCTACGAAACCAGGAAAGTGTCCAGGGGCCACTCCTAGAGGAGGGGGTACTGTCATAGCGCCGCCGCGGTCTCCATACTTACCCCTCCGGGCGCGCTGGGTCTCCATGTGGCCGTCCTCGCTGGCGGTTCCCGGCTCCCGGTGCTCCATCCGGACAGCATGTATGCTCGGCGTCCACGGGAGGTGCGTGTAACGTCATCGGTACTTCCACCAATCAGGCACTGGCGGGAAGTTCAAGTTCAGACACCGGGCAGAGCTCCGGCGCCTGAGTATCATCGTTACTGCGACTGTAGTAGTGATCTCCAGAGCTCCCGTTCCTCCGTGCCTCAGTATCTCCGTGTCTCAGCGCCTCCGCACCTCCGTGCCTCAGCGCCTCCGTGCCTCAGCATCTCCGTGCCTCAGCACCTCCGTGCCTCAGCATCTCCGTGCCTCAGTATCTCCGTGGCTCAGCGCTTTCGTGCCTCAGTATCTCCATGCCTCAGCGCCTCAGGACCTCCGTGCCTCAGCGCCTCCGTGCCTCAGCATCTCCGTGCCTCAGCGCCTCCATGCCTCAGCATCTCCATGCCTCCAGCACCTCCGTGCCTCCAGCACTCCCGTGCCTCAGCACCTCGGTGCCTCAGCACTTCCATGACTCAGCATCACGGTGCCTCAGCACCTCCGTGCCTCCTGCACCTCCATGCCTCCAAGCACTTGAGCATCTCTAAGCGCCTCAGCGCCTCAGTGCCTCTAGCACCTTAGTTCCTCTAGCTCTACAACATCGCTCACAGCGAGCTTTTTAGTACTCTTCACCAATTCATCAGCACCTTTACGAGTCTTGTCTTTCAGGAGACCTTCAAGCATCCACCCGTGCCTTCTGCCTACCGTCCAAATCCTGCATGAGGAAGACCTACATCCGGCCTTCTCTTCTGCGACCCAGTAGCGGTTCCTCTTCCCGGTCACCGGAAGAAACACCGAGTCCACAACACTTCCAAACCAGGTCAGTGATACCCTCGACCTGGAACAATACCGCTTGAGCTTCTTGCTGAGTCGAGAGTCCATCATGTCGATTTGTGGATATCCCCACCGACATGTCAACCATCGGAACACCTTTGGGTGAAATCCCCACTCCCCCGGGTGCTGGTTGTGTCTGCTGAGAAAGTCTGCTTCCGAGTTGTCTACTCCCGATATGAAGAACGCTGACAACGCCATGGCGTGTTTTTCCGGCCAGAGAAGAATTCTTGACACCTCTGACATTGCGGCTCTGCTTTTCGTTCCACCTTGTTGGTTTATAGATGTCACTGTCGTCACATTGCCCGACTGGACCTGAATGGCCTGATTCTGAACAAAAGATGAGGCCTGCAGAAGGGCGTTGTTTATAGCCCTGAGTTCCAGGATGTTTTTTTTGAAGGATGACTTCCTGACTTGACCATGTTCCCTGAAACTGCACCCCCTGGGTGATTACGCACCAACCTCTGAGGCTTGCATCTCTGGTTAGCAGAATCCAATTCTGAATCCCGAACCTCCACATGAGGGAAATCCTGATATTTGGAAACAGACGGATCCTCTGGTGCATGTAAAGATGCGATACGGACCATTCGTCCAACAGATCTAGCTGGAAGAGCCTCGCATGAAACCTTCTGTACTGAAGTGCCTCGTAAGAGGCCACTATTTTCCCCAGAAGGCGAATGCACAGATGCACAGAGAGCCGGGATGGCTTCAGCACAGCCCGAACCATCGACTGGATTACCATTGCTTTTTCCAAGGGAAGGAACACTTTCTGAGACTCTGTGTCCAGTATCATTCCCAGGAAAGGAAGCCTATGTGTTGGTTCTAGGTGAGATTTTGGTAGGTTCAGCATCCACCTGTGATCCAGGAGTAGTCTGGTTGACAAGCCAATGCTGTCCAATAACCGCTCCCTGGACGATGCCTTTATCAGAAGATCGTCCAGGTACGGAATTATATTCACTCCCTGTTTGCGGAGTAGAAACATCATCTCTACAATCACTTTGGTGAACACCCTCAGTGCCGTGGAGAGACCAAATGATAGGGCTTGGAACTGGTAGTGACAGTCCTGCAGTGCAAACCGTAGATAAGCCTGATGAGGCGGCCAGATCGGAATGTGAAGGTACGCATCCTTGATATCCAGAGACGCTAGGAATTCTCCCTCCTCTAGACCTGAGATCACCGCTCTCAGAGACTCCATCTTGAATTTGAACACTCTTAGGTACGGGTTCAACGACTTGAGGTTCAGAATCGGTCTTACCGAACCGTCCGGTTTCGGTACTACAAACAAGTTGGAATAGTACCCCTTGTTTTGCAGATGAGGTGGAACTGGAACAATGACCTGAGTCTGTGAGGTGGGAAGCTCCTAGAACTCCTGTCTGTAGCCCTGGGAAATAAGATCTATGACCCAGGGATCCTGGCACGAACTTGTCCATATGTGACTGAAGAATTTTAGCTGGGCTCCCACCTACCAGTCTTCCAGGCATCACGGTCCACTGTCATGCTGAAGGTTTTAAGGAAGCAGAAGGTTGAGCTCTGTTCCTGTGAACCGGCAGATGCTGGTTTGCGTGGTTTACCTCTAACACCTCTGGTGGCTGTAGAAGAACCCTATGGTTTGCCCCTAAACTTGGAAGTCCAAAAGGACTGTGAATTGGAAGGAAGGTACTCGCAGTAGCTTTGAAGATCAATTTGTCTAGTTCATCTCCAAATAAGCCTTGCCTGTAAAAGTGAGGCCTCCCACCCCTTTCCTGGAGTCCGCATCCTCAGTCCACTGGCGTAGCCATAGACCCCTGCATGCAGACACTGCCATAGCCGTAGTGCGTGCATTAAGCAAGCCTATTTCTTTTATGGCTTCCATCATAAAATTCTGTATATGCTGTAGGAACAAGATAACCTCCTCCTGAGGCAAGATGTCTAACCCTTCAATCAGGTTACCCGACCATTTGGCAATGGCTTTTGTAATCCAACCACATGCTATAGTGGGTCTCTGGGCCACCCCTGCAGCTGTATACAAGGATTTGAGCGTAGTCTCAATTTTACGTTCAGTCGCTTCTTTTAGGGCTTTTACGGAGGCTGTACCCGGGACAGGCAATACAATTTTTCATGAAAGCCTGGACATTGAAGCATCCACCATAAGTGGATTTTCCCATTTTTTCCTATCCTCAGGAGGAAAAGGAAAGGATGATAACAACCGTTTAGGGATTTGAAATTTCCTATCAGGACTAACACACGGTTCTTCAAACAGGGTATTTATTTACTTTGACACAGGAAAAGTGGCTGAGGATTTCTTTTTTATATTAAAATAAGATTCCTCACTCTCCACTGATACCTTATCAGGGATATTTAGAACTTCTCTGATAACTTCTATGAGAGCCTCTATTCCCTGTGACAGATGAGCCTCCCCCACCTCTGAGTCCACCTCACCCTTCTCCATTTCTGAACCCCCATTATCCAAGTCAGACTGCAGGATATGGGCCAAAGTGCGTTTTTGCGGACAAATGGCAGGAGACTGAAACGCTGGTTTGGGTACTGAGTCTCTTTTCATAAACTCAGTCATAGATTGTCTTAAGTATTGCGTCTCTTTCTCGAGATAACTTAGTAGAGATTGTGGAAATCATTCCATTTATGGAGTCCAGCCATGCTGGTTCTGCCCCACTAGCCTGGGAAGGGACTCTAAATTAAGTACACACTAGTGAACCCCCTGGGGAAGAGGAACACTGTGCCTTACATGAAACACACTGTTTGCCTGACATACTGCAGCAGTGACAGCACACACACAGGAAAAAGTTAAAAGCACAATTAACCCACAAAGAGCCCTTCCAGGGAGACACAGAGGGAGTATGGAACCAGTACATGGCGCCCTTAACGCTAATGCCAAGCTTAGCCGAGTCACAGACTAAGTACACTAATAATCGCTCCCACCTGCTATGAACCTCTGGTACCGCTGAGGTAATCTGGAGTCTCTCCGGAGGAGCTGCACGTCCCTGTCAGTCAGTGTCTGTGTCAGCTGCAGAGGGAAAATGGCGCTGGTGAGATGCTGGATCCGCTCATAGTGAAGCTCCACCCCTCCAATGGCGCGCAGTCTTCCTGCTCTTTTTTATACTGTCTGTATAAAATGGAGACAGACTCTTTTATGGCTTTGTTGCCAGTCTGGGTACTGTGGGCCTAATTCAGAGTTGATCGCAGCAGCAAATTTGTTAGCAGTTGGTCAAAACCATGGGGGTCATTCTGACCCGTTCGCACGCTGCTGGTTGTCGCAGCGGTCGGTTCTGCCACAAAGCACACGCGCGTCGTTGCCCAGCGACGGACGTCGGCGGGCAACGACCAGAAGAACGAAGAAAGTGATTGATAGCGCGATCGCAAGAAGATTGAAAGCAGGAAGGCGTTCCGGGGCGGCAACTCACTCTTTTCAGGGAGTGGCGAATCCAACGCAGGCGTGTCCAGGCGTTTGGAGGGCGGATGTCTGACGTCAATTCCGGGACCTGCTGGATCGATCGCACAAGGTAAGTAACTGTTACCCTGGTCTAGTTCTACACAAAATTTTTTTTGCATAAGCAATTGCAGCCTTGCTATACAAAAAAGCCCACCACCATAGGCGGCGTCGAATTGATCGCACGGGTAGCAAACAGTTGCTATGTGAGATCAACTTGCATGTGCACTGCAGGGGGGCAGATATAACATGAACAGAGAGAGTTAGATTTGGGAGGGGTGTCTTCAAACTGAAATCTAAATTGCAGTGTAAAAATAAAGCAGACAGTATTTACCTTGCACAGAAACAATATAACCCACCCAAATCTAACTCTCTTTGCATATGTTACATCTGCCCCACCTGCAGTGCACATGGTTTTGCTCAACTGCTAACAAATTTTCTGCTGCGATTAACTCTGAATTACCCCCTGTGTAGCTGTTCAGCGTCTGTGTCTGTACACAGCGGGAGACGCAGTCCGCCCCGTTTAGAAGCCGTGCGTCTGCCGTATGCTGCCATAATGGCTGCCCCTATCCGGGACACTGGCTTAGTACTCACCTCTCTTCTTTCTTCTGGCTCTGTTAGGGGTAACGGAGTGCTACGGGAATATACGCTCGCCGTGGTGGGGTTTGCGAATAGTTCCCTCAGGAGCTAGTGTCCTGCAGCAGGGAACGGGACCATTAACCCTGAGAGAGGTTGGGTCGTTCCCCCCCTAAGTCCCACGAAAGAGGCAGGCTAGTGCCATCCAGTCATGCCTGAAAACAACAAACACAGAAAATAAATGCAGAAAACTCTTCAGTAGCTTCCAGGGACATGACCGGCTCCTCCGGGCATATTTTCTAAACCGAGTCTGGTAGGAGGGGCATAGAGGGAGTAGCCAGCGCACACTATCAATTTCTTAAAGTGCCCAAGGCTCCTTTTGGACCCGTCTATACCCCATGGTACTAATTGGATTCCCAGTATCCTCTAGGACGTAAGAGAAATTCTCATTATATTTGTCAGAAGACACAATTATGTAATACCAAGATCAATGTATCTTCTTATGAGCTGAATGGATGGCTATACATAAAAAAGTTGATGTTGAGATAGACGTACATCAATTTGCATAGCGCAATATAAGCAAACTGGTATGGAGCATGCTGAGAAAATAGGCTACACACGTAGGTTACAGATTTGTAAGATGAGGAAAGAAAAGTGCGGTCTAACAAAGGCTGAATACAGTAGGGGCATGTTTGTGCAATTGTAAACTGTTGCAGACCTGCACAAAATGCATATACACCTGTTAAACCCATATCAGTGTGTGGGGGGTGCAAATATTCACTGATAATGATGATGCATTGGATTTATGCTTGACATAAACTTGGCAAATCTGCACACCAACTGTGACTTACTGTATGCAAAATTGTACAATTGCGTGTGTGGTTGTTGTTTTTTTTTATGGAGAATGTATTGGACGCAGAAGCTTTTGAACTCTGCATCAACCCCATAGTATGTTGTTGCTGTAACATACGTGCAATGTAGGCGGCCAATTGCAACTAATCTGTTGCTGTACAACTTCAGATCTCAACGTATTTACCAGCAAGTGGCATTATCTAGGATTGTTCAATGAAATCCTGGAAACTTCACTAGAGAAGGAACCTGGGCCTCATTTAGAGGTAGGAGCAAAACCATCTGAAAGGGGACAATGTGCGCCCACACATACCATCTAGCGGGATGCGGTCAAGATCCCACCGGACGGGATCCCGCCGGTCGAAATACCGACACCGGGATCCCGACCAGCACAATGACGACATATTCTCCCTCTGTGGGTGTCCACAACACCCATAGAGGGAGAATAAATTAGTGCCCGCAAGGGGATGCGTTGGGCTCGCCCCCCCTGTCGGGATTGTGCCGGTCGGGATCCCGGTGTCGGTATTCCGACCAGCGTGATCCTGTCCAGCGTGATTTCGTACTGATCCCCCATCTAGCTATGCAAGAGGCACAATTTTTTTATTTTTGCATTTAGGGAAAAAATTACTGTTTTCTTTTGTATGTAGCACACAAACAAGGGACAGCTTTATATAGAAACTGCAATTAAAGGTGGGTTGCCACACTTAGCGATATAGTGAACTATGCTAATTTTTCCCCCTCCTGAGCGATATAGTTTACTATATCGCCCAGTGTGTATGCCGTTGTAGATGAGCGATGCATCTCAGCCGTGCATGCAGCTCAATTTGGGCTCATTGTCAAAAGCTGCATGCTCCGGCCGCCGCAGCATGACGTCACTGTGCGATATCATTAGTAATATTGCACAGTGTATATGCTCGCCGTTGGGCGGCCCGGGAAGGGAAGCACTATGCGATGTCGTTCACCGAGCACATCGCCTAGTGTGTACTCACCTTTAGAAGTGAACTGGGATGCTCACTCCTGCCAACTTGTCCACATGTTAAATTACCCCAATGTACAGTAATATGCTTTTGGCAAAGTGCACCTTCTAGGTGGATTTACACCTTACTTTAAACGGGGCTCGTGATGGTGGAAGTGAAAATCCAGTTTTTCCAAAGGCCATAATGTTGACTATGAGGCTCAAATTTTATAGAACTTAAGTGAGAAAGTTATAGAAAACATAATCATACATAATACTCATAACACTTTAGAGGACAGCTCTCAGCATTATGCATATGGTTCATATGTATGAAAAATTATGCGTTTACACCTAAATATTCCATAAAGAACACACTGATGAATAATTTTGGCAGAACTGAGTCACATGGGTTCTCTAAACGCTTTTTCAGAAAGAAAAGAACATCGTTTGTAGCGCTCAATTGCTCCCGTGGTGACAGTTTGAAGTGTAGAAAGAATGCTCCTCCCGTCACACGAGAGTGATTAACCTTAGAAAACAATAAAAGCAGTGTCTTCAGAGCTTAATTATACTTCTCTGAACTGGTTGGAGAATTCTCCCTTCACTTCAACCTGTCACCATAGGAGCGACTGAGTGCTTATGCATGTTGCTCTTTCCTAGTGAGAGATCACCTCTGTGATATAACCCCCAATGCTTAGTGGCCCGCCTCTCTGCATCGCTGATTCCAGAATGTAAACGTGAAACGAGTTTTAGACAGATAAAATTAAAGAAATTTATGAAAAAAAGAAGAAGACAACATTCCCATTACAGTTAAAATAATACAAATTTCAACAATTTGGAATGTAGACGTTCTACAATGAAGCGTGAAATAAATTTTACGGTACATACAACTTTCCAACTGCATCTTGCAACGCTGTGTATCCATTGGAAATAAGGTTAGATCCAAAGGACAGGACAAGGTAATGGACAACCTAAATAAAATAAAAAACATGATACTGTATTACAATTTTGAAAAAGCAAAGTAATGCATTAGTTACAAATGCATTTTGTTGCAATATAAATTGTATGCTCCAAACATGTAGAGGTTAATAATGACGTTATTAAATATTTCTAACAATGTCCTAGATATATAGTGTCTATATATAAAAAACATTTACTTTTTAGTATTTCATTATGGAGGACCAGTCTAAACAAGCACAATTTCAACTTTCATATTTTCACGTCTTCATGCAGATACCTATGTTCTGGCCATCTATGAATATTGAGTATTAAGGTGAGTGTAAAGTCATATGTACTGGTAAAAGCAGTAACTGTGATTTTCAGTGGCATCAACAGCTTTCAGCACATATTGATCACTACAAGATATACTGTATGAGTAGGTATGTGAATGTGTGTTAAAATCAAAAAAGGACTGACCATCAACCTTCTGCCACCTGCCCAAATCACAGTGGTGCTGGCCAACCTTTTGTCTTCTTAACTGCCCATTAACAAATACCTTTCTGGCATATCAAGGCTTAAATATTTTATAGATTTTTTTTTAAATTCTTTTAATGTTACCTTATGGAAACTAATTTAGTTCACTTGATTTAGCAAACAACTATCATACAGTAAAAGATCCGTCACCAAAACGCAGAGGTATTTGCCTGAGCATTCTTTTTGGACAGATGCCCCAATATATATATTTTTTCTATACAGGTTGACCTGTAGTAACATAGGTGGTCATTCCGAGTTGTTCGCTCGCTGACGATTTTTGCAGTGCAGCGATTAAGTAAAAAAACAGCAAAAATCAGCATGCGCATGGTACGCAGCGCTAAGTACTTTCACACAAAACTTTGTAGATTTACACAAGGTCGAGCAACGTTTTTTCATCGCTCGAGTGATCGTAGTGTGATTGACAGGAAGTGGGTGTTTCAGGGCAGTTACTGGACGTTTTCAGGGAGTGTGCTAAAAAACGCAGACGTGCCAGATAAAAACGCAGGAGTGGCTGGAGAAACGGGGGAGTGGCTGGCCTAACGCAGGGCGTGTTTGTGTCGTTAAACCAGGACATAAATGGACTGAAGTGATCGCAGTCTAGGAGTAGGTCTGGAGCTACTTAGAAACTGCAGCAAATTATTTAGTAGCAGTTCTGCTAATCTTTCGTTCGCTATTTTGCTAAGCTAAGATACACTCCCAGAGGGCGGCAGCCTAGCGTTTGCAATGCTGCTAAAAGCAGCTAGCGAGCGAACAACTCGGAATGACCACATTAGTGTTAATATTTTATAGGTACCATAATAAATATGTGTGTGTGTGTGTGTGTGTGTGTGTATGTTCAAATATACTGTATTTCTATAGCATGATTAAAAAAAAAAAATATATATATATATATATACTTATATATATATATAACTGGGTATGATACATCTGACCGGTGGTTAAGATGCCGGCTACATGACCAACACCGGCATCCCGACCTTTAGAATGCCGACATGGGACGGGGTACTTATTTTACCCCCCCTTGTGTTCACTACCCTAACCCATCTGGGTCGGCGACTAGGGTTAAGATAGTGGGAGAGGCGGCTAGGGCTAAGACGCCAGGGATGACAGCTTCAGTTAACCTCCCTAGAGTGCCTAACCCTAACCCCCCCCCCTCCCCAAGGCCCTAACCCTAACAGTCACACTAATACTTATTACTACACAAACAAAACTACACAGAAGCTTATCTATATTAAGTCATCTACTGTATATTTGTCCAATTAGTTGCTAATACACGATCTTTTGGCAATAATAAGTGACCAGAGTTGAGAAATACTACCCAACACCAGATTTGCAGATTGAAAGGTTTTAAGTTTGAAATTCAATAAAATGTCAATTTTATGACCTTGTATAAAAGTAATAGGATTTTAATTACCTACGTAGTCCGTAAAGGATACTGGGTTTCCATTTAGTACCATGGGGTATAGACAGTTCCACTAGGAGCCATGGGTACTTTAGGAATTTGATAGTGTGGGCTGGCTCCTCCCTCTATGCCCCTCCTACCAGACTCAGTCTAGGAAACTGTGCCTGAGGAGACGGACATTCTTTGAGAGAAGAAATAAAAGGATAGTTGTGAGATTCCGAACCAACACACACAAACAAGAGGAAAGCTATGCTAGCCAAACTTGAAACAGGAATACAACAGCTGAACCAACAACAATACTTAACCAAGAAACAGTGCAGAAAGAACGAACACCGAGTGGGCGTCCAGTATCCTCTACGGACTACGAGAAAAGGATTTCCCGGTAGGTAATTAAAATCCTATTTTCTCTTACGTCCTAGAGGATACTGGGGTTCCATTTAGTACAATGGGGTTGTATCAAAGCTCCCAAACCGGGTGGGAGAGTGCTGAGGTTCCTGCAGAACTGATTGACCAAACTGAAGAAAGTTATTGAACTTGTAGAACTTAGCAAACATGTTCGAACCAGACCAAGTAGCCGCTCGGCAGAGCTGTAAAGCCGAGACACCCCAGGAAGAGGAAGAACCCACCGTCCTAGTCGAGTGGGCCTGTACAGTTTTTGGAACCAACAAACCTGCCGTGAAATAAGCATGCTGGATAGTGAGCCTGATTCAGCGTACAATGGACTGCTTTATTTTATTGGGATCATAAAGAACAAACAGCGAGTCCGATTGTCTGTGATGAGCTTTACTTATACTTCAAAGCCCTCACAACATCTAAAGACTTTGAAGTAGCAGAGGTGTCGGTGACAACCGGAACCACAATAGGTTGGTTGAAACGCAGACACCACTTTAGGAAGAAATTGCTGACGAGATCTGAGTTCAGCTCTGTCCTCACAGAAAATTAAAAAGGGGCTTTTCTGAGACAAAGGCCCTAGCTTCGACACATGTCTTGCTGAAGCCAAGGCAAACAGTGTGACGGTCTTCCACGTAAGATATTTTACGTCCACCTCCTGTAACGGTTCAAACCAGTCCGATTTGGAGGAACTGCAGAACTGCAGGACCAAATTGAGATCCCAAGGTGCCATGGGAGGCACAAAGGGAGGTTGGATGTGCAGAACACCTTTTCAAGAACGTCAGGACCTCAGGGAGAGAAGCCAATTGTTTTTGAAAGAAAATGGACAAGGCCGAAATCTGGACTTTTATGGAGCCCAGACGTAGGCCCACATACATACCTGCCTGAAGAAAAAGCAGGAAATGTCCCAGATGAAATTCCACCGCAGAATAATTTCTGCTCTCACATCAAGAGACGTATTTCTTTCAAATTCGGTGGTAATGTTTAGACGTTACCCCCTTCCTGGCTTGGATCATAGTTGGGATAACATTGTTAGGGATCCCTCTTCTGGCTAGAATCAGCCGTTCAACTTCCATGCTGTCAAACATAGCAGTGGTAAGTCCTGATGGACGAACGGGCCCTGTTGCAGGAGATCCTCGCGAAGAGGTAAAGGCCACGGAGCTTCGAGGGGCATCTCCAGAAGGTCCGTGTACCAGGCCCTTCATAGCCAGCCCAGAGCAATGAGTATTGCTTGTACCTTTTCTCTTTTTATTCTTTTTAGAATTCTTGGGATCAGAGGAAGTGGAGGAAACACGTACACCATCTGATAGACCCATGGAGTCGACAGAGCGTCTACCGCCACTGCCTGTGGGTCACTCGACAAGAGGCCATCATGTCAATTTGTGGATATCTCCATCGATGTGTCAAGCACCTGAATACTTCTGGATGAAGGCCCCACTCCCTAAGGTGCATTTCGTCTCTGCTGAGGAAGTCTGCTTCCCAGTTGTCTACTCCTGGAATGAAGACCGCTGACAATGCCACAGCTTTTTTCTGCTCAGAGGAGAATTGTTGACACCTCTGACATTGCGGCTCTGCTTTTCGTTCTGGTTTATGCACATAACCGTCCGGTTTCGGTACTACAAACAAGTTGGAATAGTAACCCTTGTTTTGCAGATGAGGTGGAAGAAACAATGACTTGAGTCTGTACCAGGTTTTGGACGGCATGCTGTAAAGTTATACTTGCCTCTTGTGAAACTGGCAAGCCTGATTTGAAGAATCTGTGAGGTGGGAGCTCTTGGAACTCAAGTCTGTAGCCCTAGGAAATAAGATCTATGACCCAGGGATCCCAGCACAAAATTGACTAGATGTGACTGAAGAATTTTAGTCGGGCTCCCACCTGACAGCCTTCCAGGCATTGCGGTCCACCGTCATGCTGAAGACTTTGAGGAAGCAGAGTTTGAGCTCTGTTCCTGAGCACCTTCAGTTGCTGGTTTGCGTGGTTTACCTCTTGCGCCTCTGGAAGCTGTAGAAGCACCTCTGGATTTACCCTTAAAGTTGGCAGTCCGAAAAGACTGTAAATTTGAAGCTGAATAAGCTTTCCTGGCTGGGGAAGCTGCTTAACGAAGATACGTAGACTTACCCGCAGTAGCTTTGGAGATCCATTTGTCTAGTTCATCTCCAAACAAGGCCTCTCCTGTGAACGCCTTTCCTGGAGTCCACATCAGCAGTCCACTGGCATAGCCACAAGACCCTGCGTTCTGACACTGCCATAGCGGTGGTGCATGCATTAAGCAAGCCCATTTATTTTATGGCTTCCACCATAAAGTTCTCAGAGTCCTGTATATGCTGCAGGAGTAAAACAACATCCCCCCTAGACAAGGAATCTAAACCCTCAATTAGGTTACCTGACGATTTAGCAATGGCTTTTGTGATCCACGCACATGCAATAGTCGGTCTCTGGGCCACCCCAGCAGCTGTATACAAGGATTTGAGTGTGGTCTCAATTTTACGATCAGCCGTGTCTTTCAGGGAGGCTGCACCAGGGACAGGCAACACAATTTTTCGTGACAGCCTAGAGACTGATGCATCCACTATCGGTGGATTTTCTAATTTTTTCCTATCCTCCAGAGGAAAAGGAAAATATGAGAGCAACCTTTTGTCAGGCCCGGGTGTTTTTGTGAATCCGTTAACCCGGGACCAACCACAGGTGTAGGTGCTGGGCTATGAAGAAAGTAGGGAGGACGAAGAAAGTTCCGATTCATATATTTATTCAAAATAACAATTCAGTAAAGAGTTAACTGACAAGTTGTTAATCATCATATTATACTGAAGTATTGCAGGAATAATATGCAAGAGAAAACTCAAAAATAAATAAAAGAAATGTTCATGGAAACATATGCAAAACAAGCTGAAGAATAAATGTTGAATTGTCCAAATAAAAACAAGCTTTGATGCTGAACTGCAGATTGTGTTTAACTGGTTAATGCAGACATGGAGAATTAACTGTAAGGATTTGCAATGGAGTTTTGAGAGTTAACTGAGAGACTGTGAAGAATTATCCTTGTTATGACAACATAGCAAATATAAACAAGCTTTGATGCTGAACTGCAGAATGTGATTAACTGGATAATGCAGACATGAAGAATTAACTGTAAGAATTGGCAATGGAGTTTTGAGAGTTAACTGAGAGACTGTGATGAATTATCCTTGTAATGACAACATAGCAAATAAAAGTACTGAATTGGGTTACTTGCGGGTTCCGGAGATCACTGTGAAACTGTAGTAGATGACAAGGTGATGAATGGGTTAAATGCAGAGTTGAACAAACGAACAGCTGAGGGAAATGGGATCCTCCAGACTTTGTAGGATATGCAGACAGACTAGGTAACCTCATGCAAGACTCTGGGAATTCAACTGTTTCCAGTAGGTGAGCAATTAACTGACAGCACAGCGGAGAGCCGGTGGATCTTTCAGCAGTGAAGGCTGCAGACGGACCTCTGGGAACGGAGGCGATATCTGGACCACGGGAATCACACAGGAATGCACGGAGAGAGCTCAGAGCTAGAGCACAGCGTTGATACAACAAAGCACTCGCCCAGAGTAACATAATCCCAGCCTACTTAAAGGCAGCACAAGCACAGGATTGGCTTACACCTGCCCACAGGTGTTTTCACAAGTGCTCTGTATTAGCTATTTGGTCTCCAACATGGCCACCTCTTATACAGCAGACACACTGCAGTGCCTTAGGCCATTTGGTCCCCGCACTCACAGTTCCCAGACTCTGCATTACCTGTGCCATTGATCACGCCGCGTCCCCACACGGGCACACAGCACCACGAGCAACCGCACTGACAACGGATGAACCCCAGAACCCGCAAAGGTGAGAGACCGGTTCGTGACAGTACCCCCTCTTCTACGGGTGGTCTCCGAACACCTTTGAACCTTGTCAGGATTTTTGGAGAAGTATTTCTGTACCAGTCTTGGAGCATGAACATCTTCAGAGAAAACCCAGGATCTCTCCTCCGGACCGTATCCCTTCCAGTCTACCAGAAACTGTAAACGTCCATATCAGGAACGTGAGTCCACAATCTCTTTAACTTCAAATTCCTCATTCTGCAAAGAGTGAACTTTAGAAGATTTGGACTGGGTAGTACGGAACTTATTGAGAATCAAAGGCTTCAGTAAAGATGTATGAAAGGCGTTAGGAATTCTCAAAGACGGTGGCAACTTGACTTTGTATGACACAGGGTTGAGTACCTTTACAATGGGAAATGGACCAATAAACTTGGGAGCAAATTTCTTAGAAGGAACTTTGAACTTGAGATTGCGCGTAGAAATCCAAACTTGGTCTCCCACTTTGTAATTCGGTACAGCTTTACGTTTTCTATCTGCAAAAGATTTATAACGAGCGGAAGTTTTGACCAAGGACTTACGTACACAACTCCAGATGCTAGATAGACGTTGAAGCTCTTGATCTGCTGCTGGAACCTCTAGGGCTGGCAATGGATGAAACTCTGGTGGATAACTTCTTGGACTCTTAAGTTGGGCACATTTAGGACATGCTGCTATAAACTCTTGGACATCGGCTTTGAGACGTGGCCACCAATAAGACTGTTGAATAAATTTGAGAGTCTTTAGAACTTCAGGATGACCCATGAAGGAAGAGGAGTGAGCCCAGGTAAGCAGCCGTTTTCGAAGACTTGTGGCGACAAAGGTCTTGCCAGGCGGAGGAACTGGAGAGGTTCGAGTCATTAAAAAGGACGTAGGATTCACAATGGCTTGATTCGTGGTAGCATCATTTAATTCAGAAGGAGCAAAGGACCGGGAAAGGGCATCTGCCTTTTTGTTCTGAGACCCTGGACGATAGGTGAGTTTGAAATCAAATCGTGAGAAGAAAAGCGCCCATCGAGCTTGTCGTGGATTCAAACACTGAGCTGACTGCAGATACAGAAGATTCTTATGATCAGTATAAACTGTAATGCGATGTTGAGCTCCTTCTAGAAGGTATCTCCACTCCTCAAATGCCAACTTGATGGCAAGTAATTCTTGCTCACCGATTGCATAATTACGTTCTGCCGGGAGGAACTTACGGGAGAAATATCCGCAGGGATGGACCTTTTTATCTTCAAAGACTTGTGACAACACAGCTCCTACTGCTTCTGTAGATGCATGCACCTCTAGTAGAAAGGGACGATTCACATCAGGCTGTCGAAGAATGGGCGCTGACACACAGGCTTGCTTTAAATCAGAGAAGGCCTTGATTGCTTCAGAAGACCAGTTCGTAGGATTTGCTCCCTTGCGAGTTAGGGCTGTGATGGGAGCAGCTAACGTAGAATAATTCTTAATGAATCTCCTATAGAAATTAGCAAAGCCAAGAAATCGCTGAATCCCCTTAATAGTTGTAGGAGTGGACCAATCCCGGATAGCTCGCGTCTCTGGGATGGATAGCGGATGAATTTGTCCCCTAGGAGGGGTCTTGCCCGGAACCAGGACGGCTGGGCAGTCCCATTCACGATGAGGAGGTAGAGAGTCTGCTGCTTGCTTACTGGAAACATCCGCAAGGGATTGATACACCGGAGGTAGATCGGAAAGGCTAATTGACCGAAGAGGTACAATTGCAGCTACACAGTCCTTGGTACAAGATTTACCCCATGAAAGGACTTCCATGGTTTGCCAATTAAGTTGAGGATTATGTTTCTGCAGCCAAGGTAAACCAAGTATCACATCTTGGGAGGCTTTGGGAATCACGTAGAAGGAGAGGTATTCGGAATGGAGCTCACCAACTTTCATCTTGAGACATACGGTTCGATGAGTAATTATACCATCTGGAATTCGACTTCCATCCACTGCTGTAACAGCAACTGCTGCTTCCAGGGGCATGGTTTGAACTTTAGACCGTATGACAAAGGCTGAGGAGATGAAGTTCTTGGCTGCCCCGGAATCTAGGAGGGCTGAAACTTTCACTGTAGAACTTGGAACTTCTAATTGAATAGACAAGGTTGGCTCTTTCCCAGAACGTGATTCTAAAGTAACTCCTAGCTTAACCTCTCTTGAATAAGCTAGGAGGCGAGAGTTTCCCGGTCGGAGTTTGCAGAATTTAACTAAATGTTCGGAGGACCCACAGTACATGCAGAGGTTACCCTGTCGACGACGAAGTCGTTCCTCCTCTGTGAGGCGAGAGCGCCCAATCTGCATAGGTTCTTCAGTCATTACTGGAGACTGTGATAAAGAATCTTGTCGAGGTCTAGGATGATCACGTGGACTGGATCGCTCTGCCCAGGATTTCTCTAAACATCGCTCCCTGTAACGTAGATCAAGTTTGTTACAGAGAGAAATCAATTCATCCAGTTTAATTGGCACATCCCGGATAGTTAAATCATCCTTGATTCTTTCTGAAAGTCCATTCCAAAACGCGGCGATCAGGGCCTCCTCATTCCAGTTTAACTCTGAAGACAACGTGCGAAACTGAATAATATATTGACTGACAGGACGTAAACCTTGACGTAGACGGAGAATCTCCAAGGATGCTGAGGTGGTCCTGCCTGGTTCGTCAAAGATTCTCCGGAAGGAAGATACGAACTCTTTGTAATTAGAGAGGATAGGATCACCTCTCTCCCATAATGGTGATGCCCACTCCAGAGCCTGACCGGAGAGGAGGGCAATAATATAAGCAACCTTAGAAAGAGCTGATGGGAAACTGGCAGACATCAGCTCAAACTGGATCTCGCATTGATTCAGGAATCCTCTGCAAAGTTTTGGAGTTCCGTCAAACTTACTCGGAGAGGGTAACTGCAAGCGGGACGTAGGCTGCATCACAGGAGAAGCTATAGTGGTAACTGGGACAACCGGAGTTGGAATCTGAACTTGAGACGTTTTAATAGCTGTATGAAGAGTCTCTAAACGGTCTGCCATAGTTTGCATAAACTGCACTATTTGTGTCTGTATAGACTCCTGGTTTTCCAGACGGGAAAGGATATCTGACGTAGCACCGCCTCCTGCGAATTGGTCACTTGACGGATCCATGTGGCCAGTGCTTACTGTCAGGCCCGGGTGTTTTTGTGAATCCGTTAACCCGGGACCAACCACAGGTGAAGGTGCTGGGCTATGAAGAAAGCAGGGAGGACGAAGAAAGTTCCGATTCATATATTTATTCAAAATAACAATTCAGTAAAGAGTTAACTGACAAGTTGTTAATCATCATATTATACTGAAGTATTGCAGGAATAATATGCAAGAGAAAACTCAAAAATAAATAAAAGAAATGTTCATGGAAACATATGCAAAACAAGCTGAAGAATAAATGTTGAATTGTCCAAATAAAAACAAGCTTTGATGCTGAACTGCAGATTGTGTTTAACTGGTTAATGCAGACATGGAGAATTAACTGTAAGGATTTGCAATGGAGTTTTGAGAGTTAACTGAGAGACTGTGATGAATTATCCTTGTAATGACAACATAGCAAATAAAAAGTACTGAATTGGGTTACTTGCGGGTTCCGGAGATCACTGTGAAACTGTAGTAGAAGACAAGGTGATGAATGGGTTAAATGCAGAGTTGAACAAACGAACAGCTGAGAGAAACAGAATCCTCCAGACTTTGAATGATAGGCAGACTGACAAGGTAACCTCATGCAGGACACTGGGAATCCAACTATTTCCAATAGGAGTGCAATTAACTGACAGCACAGCGGAGAGCCGGTGGATCTTTCAGCAGTGAAGGCTGCAGACGGACCTCTGGGAACGGAGGCGATATCTGGACCACGGGAATCACACAGGAATGCACGGAGAGAGCTCAGAGCTAGAGCACAGCGTTGATACAACAAAGCACTGGCCCAGAGTAACATAATCCCAGCCTACTTAAAGGCAGCACAAGCACGGGATTGGCTTACACCTGCCCACAGGTGTTTTCACAAGTGCTCAGTATTAGCTATTTGGTCTCCAACATGGCCACCTCCTATACAGCAGACACACCGCAGTGCCTTAGGCCATTTGGTCCCCGCACTCACAGTTCCCAGACTCTGCATTACCTGTGCCATTGATCACGCCGTGTCCCCACACGGGCGCACAGCACCGCGAGCAACCGCACTGGCAACGGATGAACCCCAGAACCCGCAAAGGTGAGAGACCGGTTCATGACACCTTTTAGGGATTTGAAATTTCTTTATAAGGATTAACCCAAGGTTCTTCAAACAGGGTATTCAATTCCTTTGACACAGGAAAAGTGACTGAAGACTTCTTTTTTTACATTAAAATAAGATTCCTCACACTCCTCTGACATCTTATTAGGAATTTGCAGAACATCTCTGATAGCCTCTATAAAAGCCTCTACTCCTTGTGACAGAGTAGCATCCCCCCCCTTCAAATCCACCTCACCCTCCTCCATGTCTGACCCGTCAGAGTCAGACTGCAGGATATGGGCCAGAGATCGTTTTTGCGGACAAATGGGAGGGGATTGAGACACTGGTTTGGGGACTGAGTCTCTATTCATAAACTCATCCACAGTATGTCTTAAGTATTGCGTCTCTTTCTCATTAAACGGGATAATTTCGTAGAAATATTGGAGATCATTCCTTTAATGGAATTAACCCACTCCAGTTCAGCCCGCTATTCTGGGAAGGTGGACTGCCCTGAGTACCCAGTAGTGAGCCCCCTGGTGAAGAGGAACACTCCGCTGTACAAGAAACACACTCTTTGCCTGACATAATGTAAATGTGACAGCACACACACATACAGGAAAAGGTTAAGCACAATTAATCCACAAAGAGCCCTTCAGGGAGACACAGAGTTATTTGGAGCCAGCCCCCACTGCGCCCGTATCGCTAATGCCAAGCTTAGCTGGGTCGCAGACTAAGTACCCTGATAGGGGACTTAGTACACTAATAATCGCTCCCCCCTGCTATGACCCCCTGGTACCGCTGAGGTAAACTGGAGTCACTCCAGAGAAGCTGCGCATCCCTGTCAGTCAGTGTCTGTGTCCACTGTAGAGGGAAATGGCGCTGGTGAGCTGCTGGATCCCCTCATTGTGAAGGCCCTGCCCCTTCAATGGCGCGCAGTATTCCCGTTTTTTTATACTGGTTGAGGTCATCTGGTGCTTAAAATGGAGAGAAAAACGTTTTAAGGCTGTTTTTGCCAGTGTGGGTACTGTGTACAGTGTACTGAGACACAGTTGTGTACTGTGTCTGGAGACGCATTCTGCCCCGGTTAGAAGCTGTGCATCTCCGTACCCTCATGCCGCCATAATGGCCGGCAACCCGCTAACCAGGACGCCGGCTTAGTACTCACCACTCTTCATTCTTCTGGCACTGTTAGGGGTGGCGGTGTGCTGTGGGAATGTACGCTCGCCGTGGTGGGGCTTGCGAATAGTTCCCTCAGGAGCTCAGTGTCCTGTCAGCGGGGAACGGGACCATTAACCCTTCAAGGGGTTGGGCTGTTTCCCCCCCTAAGTTCCACGAATCAGGCAGGCTGGTGCCATCCAGTCCTGCCTGAAAATAACAAACATATAAAATAAATGCAGAAAACTCTTCAGGAGCTTCCATAAGCGTGACCAACTCCTCCGGGCACATTTCTAAACTGAGTCTGGTAGGAGTGGCATAGAGGGAGGAGCCAGCCCACACTATCCAATTCTTGAAGTGCCCATGGCTCCTAGTGGACCCGTTTATACCCCATGGTACTAAATGGAAGCTCAGTATCCTCTAGGACGTAAGAGAAAATACATTTTTGTTTCCTATTCATCACCCTGGTTGCACAGTTGCTCAACACTCATACGTCAGTGCAAAAGTATAGTTTGAATGAATACTCTTATTACATGTTCTTTATTACCTTGACAGTCCAGTACTCATCGAGTGACAAGAAGTTTCCACAGATAAATCTTCTGTTAAAAATACCTCTGGGATGACTAAACATCAGAGGCAAAATAAATTAGGAAAACTCACCTCATGCTAAGAAGAACATCTCCGTCACGAAAAATAAATAAGAGGATATTTTCTTGGGTGACATCATGAAAATTGGCATTCTTTTCATTTGCAAAAAATAAATCTGGCTTCCAGAGACACTTAAACATTGTTGGATCCACTGTGAGTGCATCTGACCCTCTAAAATCACTAGGAAGTTTAAGTCGAGGGTCATTCCATCTCTGCCTTAGGAAGATATTGACCCTGTAATCCTGCAAAGAAGCAACTGTATTTCAGTCATGAAAACTGCAGCATTGTTTTACAACTTGCCAAGGCCGGTTATTTGGAAAACAATGAAAGACTAGGTACAGTAATTATTACAGCAATTTACACATACAAATTAAACTGGATTATATTCAATTAAATTTTTATTTCTCCTTGTTTTAAGCATATCCAACATAAACCAGGAGGCATCTGGCATGTAACACAACTACTGCCCTTTAGCAAGTGATACAAAAATGAATGAAGCACGACAGCGACATAGATAAAAAGTTCCTGTATTTCATGTTTCTTCTCAATGAAATACATGGCCCATATAACTCAAGGAATTAATTCTGTTTCATTGGCACTATATCACACAAATAAATGTCAGGTAATGTACTTATAATAAACAATGACAAGTAATATTTATGTAGGCAGAAATTCCTGTAAAAAATAAAATTATAGTTTATGATATCATCACTCATTAGGAAAGTATGTGTATTATCAGGAGACAATAATTACAGATTCTACAAGTCGCATCAGGATTCTGTGACCCTGTATTACAGCAATTATCTGATAACTTCTAATAATGATATCACTTATAGCAGGGTGTGCACGGAGGCTCTCCACAGCCATCCTTGTAACTAGATTACCCATTAAATAGCAGCTACATTTACCAACCTAATAAGGCTATTTCTTGAACTAACCAGGCTTTGCAGGTATGCCTTGCTAAAGTATTCACACCCCTTTGTATTTTTCATGTTTTGTTGCCTCACAACCTGGAATTAAAATGGATTGTTTGAAGGTTTGCATAATTTCATTCACAGAACATGGCTACAACTTTGAAGATGTTTTTTTTTTTAATTGTGAAGCAAGCAACAAATAGGACAAAATAGCAGAAAACTTCAGTGTGCATAATTATTCACCCCCCTAAAGTCAGTACTTTGTAGAGACACCTTCTGCGGCAATTACAGCTGCAAGTCGCTTTGGATAAGTCTCTATGAGCTTGCAACATCTTGCCACTCGGATTTTTACCCATTCCTCAAGGCAAAACTGCTCCAGCTCCTTCAAGTTGGATGGTTTCCGCTTGTGAACAGCAATCTTCAAGTCTGACCACAGATTCTAAATTGGATTGAGATCTGGGCTTTGACTAGGCCATTCCAACACACTTAAATGTTTCCCCTTAAACCACTCGAGTGTTGCTTTAGCAGTATGCTTCGGGTCATTGTCCTGCTGGAAGGTGAACCTCCGTCCAGTCTCAAATCACAGGCAGACTGAAACAAAGGTTTTGTGAGCTAAAATAACGTCAGAGTCGAATTCAGGAGCTCCTGGAGGAAAACTTGGCTACAGAAGAATGGAGGATCATTAATTTCTATCATCCTATATACTAATCATAATGATATGTGCTGCCTGCAGTCTACATAATGTGTAATTCCAAAACAGCCCAGCGGGGCAATCATCTTTTCCGGTTTCAAGCTCTAAAAACTTAGAAGCTGGTGCTCTCTCTCTCATAAGAGTGTGATGACTCTAATCCTTAAATATATATTTTATTCATTATTGATCCATCTCAAATTATTGTCTATTCACTCAATTCTCTGTTTCAATGCTTGATCCATACTACATGGTCTCCTCAATACAGACTTATTTTGCAAAACTGACACTTAGTTTTCATATCCAAATTTTAGGATTTGCTATCTGGCTGCTGGGATCTAGTACTACTGGCCGATAGGTATCAAAGAAAAATTCCAAAAAATTGCTAGGACCTGTGCCAGCATTCACAGGCCGCTTACAATTATTGCATGCTGGCACTTGTAAATTATTACATGCTATCCTGTCCACCTAGATCTATCCGTACCTTAACAGTGACATGCAAAGTGTGTCTGGCAGGTTCTGGGGTGTGGCTTTAAAAGAGGCAAAACAGCGCACCAGTCCTAATATGCTTTATTTAGGCAAGGTGCCTGACATCTCGCAGGTTACAGCCGGGGAGTAGTGCATTGCTTAAAAAGCTTGTGTTTTCTGATCAATGCTGGAAAAGCTATGGAGACAACCTACCAGCACGTTTTTGGACTGTGACAAACAACCGAAAGATCCGAACAAAACCCACACACTATACATACAAACCTCACATGGACAAATACTTCATAAACAATTGTTAGACATGCAACCTAACCATGCAGTAACACTACCCAAATAAAAGGTGATTCACTTCTATATGTCAGGATAGAACACCCAGGACTGCTGACATGTACCATTTGCTGAGAGCCACTAAGATATAGCACTATGGAACCCACCTATTATAGATATTTTAGGATTGTAGTATGAGTGTCTGATCTTTTTTTTTATTTTATTTTTTCAAGTTGATATCGTTAACTTCTGGTGTTAGCTTTATAAAAAAAACTTACCCTCAGACCCACCCTAAAACTATCTTGTAAATGACAGGAAAATGTCAAGGAGACACACTTGGAACTTAATAAGACAAGTGAAACAACTAATAACTCTGCTCTACATAAATTAAACGATGCCTTGCTAACATTCGCCAAGAGCAACTCCTAAGCCTGTTCGCTGATCTCTTCCACAAATATCTCTTGCCAAAGTGCCTGAGGAAGCCGGCTGTCGGATGGATTTAGCAAATGTATATGCATCATAAAGACGGCATACTTGGAAAGCAAAGAATAGGCTGAAGCCTCATAAAATGTTAGCCGCTTTACAACAATACTTATTTTAACCTATTTAATATAATTAATCCTGACTATTTTCTTCATCAGACATATGTTACAAATGTTACCATGATCAGCAAAAGTGGTTTCATCCATAGCAAAATAATAAAATATATTAATTATATGATGTAAATTTGACAGGGTAACGTCATGACAAAATCCTTTCCATGACTCAGAACATGTAGCAAGGTGATAATTTACTTTAACTATACGTTTAAAGCCAATAAATGAACCACAAAATGTATATGTAAATGTATATTTTAAACAGCATGCATTAATTTCGAGAGTGTGGTATTATAAACTAGCAGCTACTAGGGATTATCATGCCAACCTGCAGAATTAGATGGAGAATACCAGGTCCAAAAATCAGTAATAACACATTAAAAATAAAAAAATAAAATAAAAAAAGTCAGATACCGAGCCAAATAGCTGACAGCAAATGGCAAGCCTGTAGGTTCAGCTGAATGCCTCACTTTTTATTCTTCTGTGAAATGTATAAAAAACAGAGATGCGGATGGCTCTAGTTAGTGGTGCTGAGTGATCCTTGACATAAGATTCTCAGCCAAGAAAAAGGAAATATTAAGTATGAAGAATGTGTGGTAAAGTGAACATCCCAATCAGATAAGGGGGAGAGGATCAACATCAAATGGTATCCTTCTGAGTACTTGCTTTATGCCACTGTTTTGATTGGCCAAAATATCTGAACTTGTGCATTGCGTTAATATCATGTTCCAAGTACTCTATTAGAGGTCCTGTAATATCTGACATCAGTCTAGCGCAGGTTTTTTTTCTTTTTAAGTTTTTGGAAGGTAAACTAAATCAATTACACATTGCTCTGGTTACTTTATACAGGCATATTAGCCACAGTGCAAGTGAAGAACAGAAAGCATTTATAACAACCTACATTCCAATGCCATCACAATTAGTTTATTCGTTTATAATATGTGGCCTTTCCTACTGTACTTTCCATGTGATGCCAGCTCCTTTTCTTTCTAGAGAAGATCTTATAAGTGTGCATTTTACTGCAATTTTGATTGCCCTCTAATACACTTAAAGCCTTATTTAACTTTGTGGTGTAACTGACACAGAAGTGAATCAGACCATAGCAAACATTAGATTTAAAGGGTAACACCACTTACAGTATATTAAATGTTACAGTTATAATTGCTAGACTGAGATATGCTTTAAGGACTGATACTACTAAGCAACCTCTACAACCATGGAAACAAAGTGCACAAGTATTACAAATAAGAGTATACTTAGTATACACAAGTACTACAAATAAGAGTATACTAAGTATACACAAGTATTACAAATAAGAGTATACTAAGTATACACAAGTATTACAAATAAGAGTATACTTAGTATACACAAGTATTACAAATAAGAGTATACTTAGTATACACAAGTATTACATATAAGAGTATACATAGTATACACAAATATTACAAATAAGAGTATACATAGTATACACAAGTATTACAAATAAGAGTATACTAAGTATACACAAGTATTACAAATAAGAGTATACTAAGTATACACAAGTATAACAAATAAGAGTATACTTAGTATACACAAGTATTACAAATAAGAGTATACTTAGTATACACAAGTATTACAAATGAGAAAGTACTTGTTTCCCAAAGTGATTTTGATAATGATGATGCACAGCAATAACTTTACATTACTATTTTTAAAGGGAGGACTCCAACTTAAAGGAAAAGTAATTGAAAATATTTAACACACTATCATCATACTGCCCCATCCTTTCTCCATGCATCACATTTAGGATATATCTGCAGACAAGTACAACTATGTAAATGTATGAAAGACTGATGACTTGGAAAAGAAAAGGCAAATTAGCCACAGATATATCAAACCTTGCAGAGTGATAAAATTGCACAGTGATAAAGTACCAACCAATAAGCTCCTAACTGCCATGTCACAGGCTGTGTTCTAAAAATGACATTTATGAGATGATTGGTTGGTATTTTATCACTGTGCCATTTATCACTCTCCAAGGCTTGATAAATCTGGGTCTAGATGAGAAGATTAGGCTCCTAGTCTGGCAGTGGTGTAAAACACCTATAGACAGAGCCGGCGCCACCACTAGGCAGCTTTAGGCATCTGCCTATGGGCGGTGGCCACTGGAAGGCGGCAGGTCACGCTTACTCTAGCTCAGCTCCTCCTCTTAAGAGGAGGAATATTTCAAGCGTTACCAGAGACGCGGAGAGGAGCAGAAGAACTGTATGTACCACTAGCCGGCAGCACGCCCCGTATGCAGAGTGTGTACTTGTGGTGCGGGGCAGGAATATGTCGGCGCGGATAGGAGCAGTAGAACTGTTACAATAGCGGCAGCACGCTGCATACTCAATGTGCATAGAGTATTAGAGCCGCTGACGATGGGTTACACTCACACTGACAGCGCTAGCGGGCGGCTGATAACAGTTGGGCAGCCGCGGCATCCCTGCAGCGATGTCAGTGTGAGTGTAACCCATCGGCAGCGGCTCTAATACTCTATGCACATAGAGTAAGCAGCGTGCTGCCGGTAATTGTTACAGTTCTTCTGCTCCTCTCCGCGCCAACATATTCCCGCCCCGCACCACAAGAATACACTCTGCATACGGGAGTCCTGCAGGGATAATTATGTTGTGCTAAGTGAGGGACTGGTGCTACACTGCGGAGCAGACTGCAGGCGGCTCCCCTGCTGCTGTTCCCTGTCTTCTGCAGCCTGCAATGTAGTCGCCTCGGATTGGTCCCTATTATACATTTTTATGGGCAGAATTCTTTGCTTTACTGGGGCTTCTTGTCAGTGCTCCATTCCTCTACTGGTGTGTGTGTATATATATATATATATATATATATATATATATACTGCATGGCATTGAATGTATAAATCTTCAGTTTGGCCGCACTCAGGAGTAATCTATCCTACGGTGTCCAGACACATTGTAGCCTGTCTGGGGGTCCCCGCAAAATGTCACACATAGTGGCTTTTTAAAATATAATTTTTAGACGCTGTGTGGGTTTTTTTTGGGGGGGTGGGGGGTGCAGCAGGCATATGTTTTGCCTAGGGTGCCGAAGAACTTTGCACCGGCCCTGCCTATAGACTAGACAGGCACAGCCAAACAAGACTGGGGGTTTTATGAAGGGCCTCCCCAAAGACTACCAGCCTCGAAAAACACTAGTGGTCTTCACATTCTGTGGTATCATGGTAATGATAAACAAAGCATGATACCACAGTTATTCCAGCAGCAAAACACCAGTCACATTCCAAATAATGCATAAATAAAGTAACAATACAATGCCAAATATTTTATGTTTTTTAGTAAAGTAAAATACTCCCCCAAATCCTTATTTCAACACTTTATTAAAAATATTTTTCTCTCTAGGCCAATGGGAATTCTTCTTTGTTAGTATCCAAAATAATCCCCCCAAAAACCCTTATAACGATAACTGTCACTGAGTGACCCCTCAATGATCAAAATGGTGAATATCTCATTATAATAATTCTTCCACACTGACCACTTGTGGTCCAACCTAGTCTGATTATGCACTCCATTCTAGCAGGGGAAGGGAAGGAGGAAGGAGGGGGGGGGGGGGGGGGGAATCGAACACTCATCATCTTATTATTATAATTATATTGCTGTACATCTGGCAACAGTAGCAACACCACAATTCTCAGTTAACAATATAGCTGGGAAGCAAGCAGAGCGAGGAAGTAATCGGCAGAGGGTGGAACCTGTCTCCAAAAGTGATGGCATGACTAGCAGGAGTAGAGCAACGGCATGTGTTGGATTTATTTGTGTTCTGATGCAAACAGAAGCAACTGCAGTATCTATTGTTGCGCTATAGTTTGGTCACTTCAGAATAAATAAGATTTTAAACCTACCGGTAAATCTTTTTCTCCTAGTCCATAGAGGATGCTGGGGACTCCGTAAGGACCATGGGGTATAGACGGGCTCTGCAGGAGACATGGGCACCTAAAAGAACTTTCCAGTATGGTGTGCACTGGCTCCTCCCTCTATGCCCCTCCTCCAGACCTCAGTTAGAGAACTGTGCCCAGAGGAGATGTACAATACGAGGAAAGGATTGTGTTAATCTAAGGGCAAGATTCATACCAGCCCACACCAATCATACCATATAAGCTGGAATACACATAAGCAGTTAACAGTATGAACAAACGACAGTATTGGTCCAAGACCGATTCTAACTGTAACATAACCCTTATGTAAGCAAAAACTATATACAAGTCTTGCAGATTTCCGCACTGGGACGGGCGCCCAGCATCCTCTACGGACTAGGAGAAAAAGATTTACCGGTAGGTTTAAAATCTTATTTTCTCTTACGTCCTAGAGGGTGCTGGGGACGCCGTAAGGACAATAAGGTTTATACCAAAGCTCCCAATCGGGCGGGAGAGTGCGGATGACTCTGAAGCACTGATTGAGCAAATGCTAGGTCCTCATCAGCCAGGGTATCAAACATGTAGAATTTAGCAAAAGTGTTTGAAACCGACCAAGTCGCTGCTCGGCAAAGCTGTAATGCCGAGACGCCCATGGCAGCCGCCCAAGAAGAGCCCACCTTCCTAGTGGAATGGGCCTTTACTGAATGCGGTAACGGCAATCCAGCCGTAACATAAGCCTGCTGAATCGTGTTACAGATCCAGCGCGCAATAGTCTGCTTCGAAGCAGGCGTGCCAATCTTGTTGGCAGCATACAGGACAAACAATGCTTGTTTTCCGAATTCTAGCCGTCCTGGCTACATAATTCTTTAAGGCCCTGACTACATCCAGGGACCTGGAATCCTCCAAGTCACAGGCACCACTATAGGTTGTTTCATATGAAATGAAGACACCACCTTAGGTAAAAATTGAGGACGAGTACTCACATCTGCTCTATCCACATGAAAAATCAAGCAAGGGCTCTTGTGAGACAAGGCCGCCAATTCTGACACACGCCTTGCAGATGCCAAGGCTAACAACATGACCACCTTCCAGGTGAGAACTTCAACTCCACCGTTTGAAGGGGTTCAAACCAGTGTGATTTAAGGAACTGTAACACCACGTTCAGGTCCCATGGTGCCACTGGGGGCACAAAAGGAGGCAGGATGTGTAGCACTCCCTTTACAAAAATCTGGACTTCTGGAAGAGAAGCCAATTCCTTCTGAAAGAATATCGACAGGGCCGAAATCTGTACTTTAACGGATCCTAACTTTAGGCCCATATCCACTCCTGTCTGTAGGAAGTGGAGAAAAACGACCAAGATGGAAATCTTCCGTAGGAGCATTCTTGGTTTCACACCAAGAGGCATATTTCCGCCAGATACGGTGATAATGTTTTGCCGTCACCTCCTTCCTAGTTTTTATTAGAGTAGGTATGACCTCCTCCAGAATACCCTTCTCAGTTAGGATCCGGCGTTCAACCGCCATGTCGTCAAACGTAACCGCGGTAAGTCTTAGAACAGACAGGGCCCCTGCTGTAACAGGTCCTCTCTCAGAGGAAGAGGTCCAGGATCTTCTGTGAGCATCTCCTGAAGATCTGAGTACCAGGCCCTTCGAGGTCTTCGAGGCCAATCTGGAACAATGAGAATTGTCTGTACTCTTTTTCGTCTTATGATCCTCAAAACTTTTGTGATGAGAGGAAAAGGAGGAAACACATAGACCAACTGGAATACCCATGGTGTTACCAGAGCCTCTACTGCTATTGCCTGAGGGTCCCGGGACCTGGCAGAATACCTCTGCAGCTTCTTGTTGAGGCGTGAAGCCATCATGTCTATTTGAGGAACTCCCCCGAGACTCGTTATCTCTGCAAAGACTTCTTGAAGTCTTCACTCTCCTGGATGGAGATCGTGTCTGCTGAGGAAGTCTGCTCCGGAAAGAAGACTGCTGACTGAACGCTTACATGATTTTCCGCCCAGCGAAGAATCCTGGTGGCTTCCGCCATTGCGACTATGCTTTTTGTCCCGCCTTGGCGGTTCACTTGAGCCACTGCTGTGACATTGTCCAATTTAATCAGAACCGGTAGGTTGCGAAGAAGACCCTCCGCTTGTCGAAGGCCGTTGTATATGGCCCTTAGTTCCAACACGGTGATGTGTGGACAGGACTCCTGGTCTGACCACAATCCCTGAAAATTTCTTCCTTGGGTTACTGCGCCCCATCCTCGGAGGCTCGCGTCCGTGGTTACCAGGATCCAGTCCTGAATGCCGAACCTGCGACCCTCTAGAAGGTGAGCACTTTGCAGCCACCATAGAAGAGACACCCTGGCCCTGGAGGACAGTGTTATTTTTTTTTATAATTGTAGATGGGACCCGGACTATTTGTCCAGAAGATCCCATTGAAACGTCCTTGCATGGAACCTGCCGAAGGGAATGGCCTCGTAAGTTGCCACCATTTTCCCCAGAACCCGAGTGCATTGATGAACTGACACTCTTTTTGGCTTTAGCAGGTCTCGGACCATGTTCTGGAGGTCCTAGACTTTTTCCCACGTGAGGAAAACTTTCTTTTGTTCCATGTCCAGTATCATACCTAGGAACGTCAGTCGAGTTGTCGGAACCAACTGTGACTTTGGCAGATTGAGAATCCAACTCTGTTGCTGAAGCACTCTCTGAGAGAGTGGCACGTTCTCCAGTAGTTGTCTTGACCTCGCTTTTATCAGGAGATCGTCCAAGTATGGGATAATCGTGACTCCTTGTTTGCGCAGGATCACCATCATTTCTTGAAACTGATAATGACCATCCTGTACCGCAAATCTCAGGTACTCCTGATGAGAGGGATATATGGGGACATGAAGGCAAGCATCCTTTATGTCCAGTGACACCATAAAATCTCCCCCTTCCAGGCAGGCTATCACCGATCGGAGCGATTCCATCTTGAATTTGAATCTTTTCAAGTACAGGTCTAGGGATTTTAGATTTAAAATGGGCCTGACCGAACCATCCTGCTTCGAGACCACAAATAGGGTTTGAATAATACCCTTTTCCCTGTTGGCTCAGGGGAACCTTAACATAGAAACATAGAATTTGTCGGCAGATAAGAACCACTTGGCCCATCTAGTCTGCCCCTTATTTTTTTAATATTATTTTTTATCACTAACCTTATTTGATCCTTATTTCTTTGTAAGGATATCCTTATGTCTATCCCATGCATGTTTAAATTGCTCTACTGTCTTAGCCTCTACCACTTCTGATGGGAGGCTATTCCCCTTGTCCACTACCCTTTCTGTGAAATAATTTTTCCGCAAATTTCCCCTGAACCTCCCCCCCTCCAGTCTCAGTGGATGTCCTTGTGTCCTTTTGCTTCTCTTCATTTGGAGAATGTTTCCCTCCTGGACTTTGTTAAAACCCTTCATATATTTGAAAGTTTCTATCATGTCCCCCCTTTCCCTTCTCTGCTCCAAACTATACATATTGAGATTTCTTAGTCTTTCTGGGTATGTTTAAGTGATGTAGGCCATGCACCATTTTAGTTGCCCTCCTTTGTACAGTTTCTAATGTATTAATATCCTTTTGAAGATATGGCCTCCAGAACTGAATACAGTATTCTAGATGAGGCCGTACCAATGACCTATACAGTGGCATTATTACTTCTTTCTTTCTGCTGCTGATTCCTCTCCCAATGCAGCCAAGCATCTGACTAGCCTTCCTCATTGCCTTGTTACATTGCTTACCTGCTTTTAAGTCATCTGAAATAGTGACTCCTAGATCCCTTTCCTCCTCAGTAGTTTCCAGTATAGTGCCATTAATACTGTATTTAGCTTTAGGATTTTTGAGACCCAAGTGCATGATTTTGCATTTTTTGGCATTAAACTGTAATTGCCAAACTCTTGACCATTCCTCTAGTCTACCTAGATCCTCAATCATGTGTTTTATCCCACCTGGTGTGTCTACCCTGTTGCATACCTTTGTGTCATCTGCAAATAGGCATACTTTCCCTTTAATGCCATTTGCAATGTCACCAATAAAGATATTAAGAAGCACTGGTCCAAGTACAGATCCCTGGGGTACTCCACTGGTAACATTTCCCTCCTGTGAATGAACTCCATTTACCACAACTCTCTGTTTTCTATCCTTCAACCAAGATCTTATCCATTCAATAATCCTAATATCCAATCCCAAACTTTCAAGTTTATTTAGCAGTCTGCGATGTGGAACTGTGTCAAAAGCCTTACTAAAGTCTAGATAAGCTATATCCATGGCTCCACCTTTATCCATCACTTTAGTCACACAATCAAAAAAGTCAATAAGATTTGTTTGACATGATCTCCCCCCAGTGAATCCATGCTGTTTGGGATCCAGTAAATTGCCGGATTTGAGATAATCTACAACTCTTTCTTTTAAGAGTGTTTCCATCAATTTCCCTACTACTGATGTAAGACTCACTGGTCTGTAGTTGTTTGCCTCTTCCTTGCTTCCACTTTTGTGCAGTGGGACTACGTTTGCTCTTTTCCAGCCCCCTGGAATTTCTCCTGTAGCTAATGACTGGTTGAATAAATCTGTCAATGGTGCTACCAGCACCTCTTTAAGTTCTTTTAGTATCCTTGGATGTATCCCATCTGGCCCCATAGATTTGTCCACTTTCAGCTTTGAGAGTTCTGTTAGGACCTTCTCCTCTGTAAATGTACTTGTTTCATTTTCCTGAATATCCCTGCAACTTAACTGTGGCCCCTTCCCCTCTCTTTCAGTAGTAAATACTGAGCAAAAATAATCATTAAGATGATCTGCTATTAAATTGTCTCCTTCAACAAGACTCCCAGTGTCCGTCTTTAGTTTTATAATCCGCCTTTTGTTTTTCTCTTTTCGCTTATATACCTAAAAAAAGTTTTGCCTCCTTTACCCACTGACTGGGCCATTTTCTCCTCAGCTTGTGCCTTTGCACATCTGATTACCTTCTTTGTCTCCTTCTGTCTAACAAGATATATCTTTTTGTCTTCAGTATTTTGTGTCTGCTTATATTTCCTAAAAGTCATCTTTTTTGCTCTCACAATATTTGCTACTTCTTTTGCAAACCACACTGGCTTCCTTTTCCTTGTGTTTTTCCTAACAGTTTTGATACAAGGTCTGTTGCCTTCAATATTGCACATTTGAATGTTTCCCACCTCTCCTGCACTGTTTCCAAGTTCCTTCACTCTGCCAAAGAATCGCTTACACATTTTCCCATCCCTACAAAATCAGCCTTCCTAAAATCCAACACCTTTGTTTGTGTATGGGACGAGTCAGTCTCTGTCTTAATGCTGAACCATACTGCTTGATGATCACTGGATCCCAGGTTTTCACCCACTTTTACGTCCGATAATCTGTCTCCATTTGTAAGTATTAAGTCTAATATTGCGTCTTTCCGAGTGGGCTCCCTGGACACAGCGTTTGAATTGCAGCCAGCACTACTTCCCGTTCTGGAGTAGAAGCTGGTAAGGCCGACTTGAAAAATCGACGTGGGGCATCTCTTCGAATTCCAGCTTGTAACCCTGGGAGACTATTTTTATCACTTAAGGGTTCACGTCTGACTGAACCCAGACTTGGTTGAATAGTCGAAGGCGTGCCCTCACCTGTGCGGACTCCCGCAGGGGAACCCCAGCGTCATGCAGTGGACTTAGCGGAAGTCGGAGAGGACTTCTGCTTTTGGAAACTAGCCGCAGCAGGTGTCCTCTTGCCTCTACCCTTACCACTGGCGAGGAAAGAGGAGCCCCAACCTCTTCTGGATCTATGCGACCGAAAGGACTGCATCTGTTATTGTGGAGGTTTCTTTAGCTGTTGGGGAACCAAAGGTAAAAAGGTAGACTTACCCGCGGTAGCTGTGGAGACCAGGTCAGCGAGGCCGTCACCAACCAATACATCACCTTTGTAAGGTAAAACCTCCATATGCCTTTTTGATTTTGCATCCCCCGTCCATTGGCGGATCCATAAGGCTGTTCTTGCTGAAATAGCCATAGCATTGGCTCTCGAACCCAGTAATCCAAAGTCTCTTTGAGCGTCCCTCATATAGAACACTGCGTCGTTAATATGAGCTAATGTTAACATAATTGTATCCCTATCAAGGGTATCCAGGTCAGCTGACAGGGTATCTGTCCACGCTGCTACTGCATTACATACCCATGCCGACGCAATTGCCGGTCTAAGAAAAGTACCAGTATGTGTGTAAATAGACTTTAATGTAGTCTCCTGCCTGCGGTCCGCAGGGTCCTTGAGGGCCGCTGTGTCAGGGGACGGTAGCGCCTCTTGGAAAGGCGTGTTAAGGCTTTATCCACTGTGAGAGAGGATTCCCAACGTACCCTGTCCTGTGTAGGGAAAGGGTATGCCATAAGAACCCTTTTGGGAATCTGCAGCTTCTTATCTGGAGTTTCCCAAGCTTTTTCACATAACACATTTAGTTCATGGGAAGGAGGTAAATTCATAACCTGTTTCCTTCCCTTAAACATGTTTATCCTCGTGTCGGGCACCGAGGGCTCATTAGTGATATGTAAAATATCTTTTATTGCAATAATCCTGCACTGAATACTTTTTGTCACCCTGGGGTGATATCTTGCTTCATCATAGTCGACACTGGAATCAGAGTCCGTGTCGGTAACTGTGTCCCCTATTTGTGAGAAGGGACGTTTCTGAGACCCCGATGGGTCCTGTGAGTCGGTGCCATCCGTAGATTGAACACCTGTCGACACCCTGGACTCTGCTTTGTCCAGCCTTTTATGTAGTGAAGCTACACTTGCATTTAACATATGCCACCTATTCATCCAATCCTAGTCGGCACCGCCGACTGTGACACACCACTCATCTGTTCCACCTCCTCTTTGGATAAGCCTTCCGCTTCAGACATGCCGACCCACACGTTCAGACACCCCACACACACTGGGATATAACTATAAGGGGACAATTCCCTAAAGAAGGCCCTTTGGAGAGACAGAGAGAAAGTATGCCAGCACACACCAGCGCCAAACTGACCCAGGAAAACCCAGACAGCGCTTTTATATATATATATAAATTTATATAAATTGATTTCCCCCACTCACTGCGCCAATTATGTGCCCCCCTCTCTTTTTTCAGCCCTCTGAGCTCTTCAGCAGGGGAGAGTCCGGGGAGCCAGAGTTCTCTGCAGCTTCTGTGGAGAAAATGGCGCAGGTTAGTGCAGAGGGATCAAGCTCCGCCCCCTCCAGCTGCGGGCTTCGGTCCCGTTCTGTATCTGAAAATAATGGCGGGGAATCGTTTATTTACTGCCTCAGCAGCCAAATAACATCCTTTTGTGCCAAAACAAGGTTTATTGCTGCCCAGGGCGCCCCCCCCCCCCCTGCACCCATCAGTGCTATGTGTGTGTTATGTGGGAGCAATGGCGCGCAGCTTGCTGCTGCGCGCTTACCTCAGGAAGATCTGAAGTCTTCTGCCGCCTGACGTCTTCTTTCTTTTCTAATACTCACCTGGCTTCTTTTTTCCGGCATCTGTGAGGAGGATGGCTGCGCGGCTCCGGGACGAACCCCAGGGTGAGACCTGTGTTCCGACTCCCTCTGGAGCTAATGGTGTCCAGTAGCCTAAGAAGCAGAGCCCTTAAACTCTTAAGAAGTGGGTCTGCTTCTCTCCCCTCAGTCCCACGATGCAGGGAGTCTGTTGCCAGCAGAGCTCCCTGAAAATAAAAAACCTAACAAAATTCTTTTCACAGAAAACTCAGGAAAGCTCCCTGTAATGCACCCTATCTCCTCTGGGCACAATATCTAACTGAGGTCTGGATGAGGGGCATAGAGGGAGGAGCCAGTGCACACCATACTAGAAAGTTCTTTTAGATGCCCATATCTCCTGCGGAGCCCGGCTATACCCAATGGTCCTTACGGAGTTCCCAGCATCCTCTAGGACTTAAGAGAAAAAGGCAGATTTGCTACAATCTAGGGATGCCATGACATCATGATGTCACTTTGCTTGGGGGATCTCATTCATTTTACTCTAAAAGCAAATTAAAGCACATTTTAAATAACGTACAATTCAATTTAAATTGGCTATTTTTAGATATCTTTTATTAGCTTGATCATTTAGAACATTTCTTGCTATTGATTAGGTCAGGGTTTTTCAACCATTTTTCCAGGTGTGCCGCCGGTGACGGGGAGCAGAGCAATGCTTGCCAGTCTGCAGCTGCTGGAGCCACCCCTGATGTTACAACACTGACAGAAGCTGACGAAGGAACAGGGAGATGAGATCAGTAAGTCAAGATTTGGAAGAAAAAAACCCAGGTGGACTGGAGAGAATCAGGCTGGGGGAAAAAAAGACCAGGGAGGCTGAATAGAAAAAAAAAACCCAGATGGAATGGTGATGGGGGGTAGAGAATTAGAGGTACAGTACAGTAATTGTAAAAAAAAAATCATAATACACAACAAAACCAGTAAAGACAACTACTGTACAATAAAAATAAATCATAGTTTAAAATACAGTGGGAAGCAATAATATAGAACTAGCAGAGGCCATGTTTTTAAATAAATACCCTTTCAATATATTTTCTTTGGGATTGCCTGGGCTGTGGCTGTGACAAACATGGTCTGTGGGTTGGGCACAGAAATAGTACGTTTGGTTGTACTTTGTGTCATTCCACTGTGTGTTCAGAAATGATGCAGAGGTAGCAGATCCCAGACATGCAAAACCTGATTTCCCAACCTGTGTGAGGCTAGCTTTTTTGTTACCAGTACCATGGGGTACAAGAACAGGTTGTGGCTTCAATTAATGGGGGATATGACTCTCAACCATCCGTCCTTTGGCAGGAGACACCATTAAACAAAGCAGAGGTTTCCCACTGATATTCTTAAGTAAAAGCTACTTCTACTGAAAGACTTTATTTTCTAAATGATTTCCTGTACTTTTCAATTAGATGTTTTAAGAAAAATCTGGAAATAATAACAAATAATAAGAATTTACTCACCGGTAATTCTATTTCTCGTAGTCCGTAGTAGATGCTGGGGACTCCGTAAGGACCATGGGGAATAGACGGGCTCCGCAGGAGACTGGGCACTCTAAAGAAAGATTTAGGACTATCTGGTGTGCACTGGCTCCTCCCCCTATGACCCTCCTCCAAGCCTCAGTTAGGAACTGTGCCCGGAAGAGCTGACACAATAAGGAAGGATTTTGAATCCCGGGTAAGACTCATACCAGCCACACCAATCACACCATATAACACGTGATAGGAACCCAGGTTAAAAGTATGATAACAATGGAGCCTCTGAACAGATGGCTCGCAATAACAACCCGATTTTTGTAACAATAACTATGTACAAGTATTGCAGACAATCCGCACTTGGGATGGGCGCCCAGCATCCACTACGGACTACGAGAAATAGAATTACCGGTGAGTAAATTCTTATTTTCTCTTACGTCCTAGTGGATGCTGGGGACTCCGTAAGGACCATGGGGATTATACCAAAGCTCCCAAACGGGCGGGAGAGTGCGGATGACTCTGCAGCACCGAATGAGAGAACTCCAGGTCCTCCTCAGCCAGGGTATCAAATTTGTAGAATTTTGCAAACGTGTTTGCCCCTGACCAAGTAGCAGCTCGGCAAAGTTGTAAAGCCGAGACCCCTCGGGCAGCCGCCCAAGATGAGCCCACCTTCCTCGTGGAATGGGCTTTTATTGATTTAGGCTGCGGTAATCCCACCGCAGAATGCGCCAGCTGAATATTGCTACAAATCAAGCGCGCGCTAGACTGCTTAGAAGCAGGAGCACCCAGCTTGTTGGGTGCATACAGGATAAACAGCGAGTCGGTCTTTCTGACTCCAGCCGTCCTGGAAACATAAATTTTCAGGGCCCTGACTACATCCAGCAACTTGGAATCCTCCAAGTCCCTCGTAGCCGCAGGCACCACAATAGGTTGGTTCAAGTGAAAAGCTGAGACCACCTTCGGGAGAAACTGAGGACGAGTCCTCAATTCTGCCCTATCCATATGGAAAATCAGATAAGGGCTTTTGCAAGACAAAGCCGCCAATTCTGAAACCCGCCTGGCCGAAGCCAGGGCCAACAGCATGACCACTTTCCACGTGAGATATTTTAAATCCACAGTCTTAAGTGGTTCGAACCAATGGGATTTCAGGAATTCCAAAGCCACATTGAGATCCCAAGGTGCCACTGGGGGCACAAAAGGAGGCTGAATATGCAGAACTCCTTTGACAAAAGTCTGAACTTCAGGCAGTGAAGCCAGTTCTTTCTGGAAGAAAATCGACAGACCCGAAATCTGGACCTTAATGGACCCCAATTTGAGGCCCAACGTCACCCCTGCTTGCAGGAAGTGCAGGAATCGACCCAGTTGAAATTCCTCCGTCGGGGCCTTCTTGGCCTCACACCAAGCAACATATTTCCGCCAAATGCGGTGATAATGTTTTGCGGTGACATCCTTCCTGGCTTTGATCAGGGTAGGGATGACTTCCTCCGGAATACCCTTTTCCTTTAGGATCCGGTGTTCAACCGCCATGCCGTCAATTGTAGCCGCGATAAGTCTTGGAACAGACAGGGTCCCTGCTGCAGCAGGTCTTGTCTGAGCGGCAGAGGCCAAGGGTCCTCTGCAAGCATCTCTTGAAGTTCCGGGTACCAAGCTCTTCTTGGCCAATCCGGAACTACGAGTATAGTTTTAACCCCTCGCCTTCTTATTATTCTCAGTACCTTGGGAATGAGAGGCCGAGGAGGAAACACATAAACCGACTGGTACACCCATGGTGTCACTAGAGCGTCCACAGCGATCGCCTGAGGGTCCCTTGACCTGGCACAATATCTTTTTAGCTTTTTGTTGAGGCGGGACGCCATCATGTCCACCTGTGGTCTTTCCCACCGGTTTACCAGCATTTGGAAGACTTCTGGATGAAGTCCTCATTCTCCCGGGTGGAGGTCGTGCCTGCTGAGGAAGTCTGCTTCCCAGTTGTCCACTCCCGGAATGAACACTGCTGTCAGTGCTAACACATGATTCTCTGCCCATCGGAGAATCCTTGTGGCTTCTGCCATCGCCACCCTGCTTCTTGTGGCGCCCTGCCTGTTTACATGGGCGACCGCCGTGATATTGTCTGATTGTATCAGTACTGGCTGGTTCTGAAGCAGGGGCCTTGCCTGGCTTAGGGCATTGTAAATGGCCCTTAGCTCCAGGATATTTATGTGAAGTGAAATCTCCTGATTCGACCACAGTCCTTGGAAATTTCTTCCCTTTGTGACTGCACCCCAGCCCCGAAGGCTGGCATCCGTGGTCACCAGGACCCAGTCCTGTATTCCGAATCTGCGGCCCTCTAGTAGATGAGCCCTCTGCCGCCACCACAACAGCGATACCCTGGTTCTTGTCGACAGGGTTATCCGCTGTTGCATCTGGAGATGTGACCCGGACCATTTGTCCAACAGGTCCCACTGGAACGTCCTTGCGTGGAACCTTCCGAATGGAATTGCTTCGTACGAAGCTACCATTTTTCCCAGGACTCGTGTGCATTGATGTACCGACACCTGTCCTGGTTTTAGGATGTCTCTGACTAGAGATGACAACTCCTCGGCTTTTTCCACTGGAAGAAACACTCTTTTCTGGTCTGTGTCCAGAATCATTCCCAGGAACAGAAGACGTGTCGTCGGGACCAGCTGTGACTTTGGAATTTTGAGAATCCAACCGTGCTGTTGTAGCACTTCCCGAGAAAGTGCTACCCCCACTACCAACTGTTCTTTGGACCTCGCCTTTATCAGGAGATCGTCCAAGTACAGGATAATTAAAACTCCCTTCTTGCGAAGGAGTATCATCATTTCGGCCGTTACCTTGGTAAAGACCCTCGGTGCCGTGGATAACCCAAACGGCAGCGTCTGGAACTGATAGTGACAGTCCTGTACCACAAATCTGAGGTACTCCTGGTGCGGGGGGTAAATGGGGACATGCAGGTACGCATCCTTGATGTCCAGGGAGACCATGTAATCCCCCTCGTCCAGGCTCGCAATAACCGCCCTGAGCGATTCCATCTTGAACTTGAACCTTTTGATATAAGTGTTCAAGGCCTTTAAATTTAAGATGGGTCTCACCGAACCGTCCGGTTTCGGTACCATAAACATTGTGGAATAGTAACCCTGTCCTTGTTGAAGGAGGGGTACTTTGACAATCACTTGCTGTGAATACAGTTTTTGAATAGCCACCAACACTGCCTCCCTGGCAGAGGGAGTTGCCGGTAGGGCAGATTTTAGGAAACGGCGGGGGGGGGGAGACGTCTCGAATTTCAGCCTGTAACCCTGAGATACTACTTGAAGGACCCAGGGATCCACCTGTGAGAGAGCCCACTGAGCGCTGAAATTCCTGAGACGGGCCCCCACCGTTCCCGGCTCCGCCTGAGCAGCCCCAGCGTCATGCTGTGGACTTACCGGACGCAGGGGAGGACTTCTGCTCTTGGGAACTAGCTGTGTGCTGCAGCTTTTTCCCCCTACCTCTGCCCCACGGCAGAAAGTATGAGCCTCTAGCCCTCTTATTTTTCTGGGGCCGAAAGGACTGTACCTGATAATACGGTGCTTTCTTTTGCTGTAGGGTAGCCTGTGGCAAAAAGGTTGATTTCCCAGCAGTAGCTGTGGAAACGAGGTCTGAAAGACCATCCCCAAAAAGTTCCACCCCTTTATAGGGTAAAACTTCCATGTGCCGCTTTGAGTCGGCATCACCTGACCATTGCCGTGTCCATAATCCCCTTCTGGCGGCAATGGACATAGCGCTTATTTTTGATGCCAGCCGGCAAATATCCCTCTGTGCATCACGCATGTATAAGACGGCGTCTTTTATATGGTCTATCGTCAGCAAAATATTGTCCCTATCCATGGTATCAATGTTTTCCGACAGGGAATCTGACCACGCAGCTGCAGCACTGCACATCCAAGCCGATGCAATAGCGGGTCTCAATATAATGCCGGTGTGTGTGTATATAGCTTTAAGGGTATGTTCCTGCTTTCTATCAGCAGGTTCTTTTAGGGCGGCCGTATCCGGAGACGGTAGTGCCACCTTTTTTGATAAGCGTGTCAGCGCTTTATCTACCCTAGGGGGTGTTTCCCAACGTGACCTATCCTCTGGCGGGAAAGGGTACGCTGCCAACAACCGTTTAGAAATTATTAATTTCTTATCTGGGGAAGTCCACGCTTCCTCACACACCTCATTTAATTCCTCAGATGCAGGAAAAACTACTGGTAGGTTTTTCTCACCAAACATAATACCCTTTTTTGTGGTACCTGGGGTATCATCAGAAATGTGTAATACATTTTTCATTGCCTCAATCATATAACGGGTGGACCTATTGAAGGGTACACTAGTCTCATCGTCGTCGACACTGGAGTCAGTATCCGTGTCGACATCAGTATCTGTCATCTGAGGTAGCGGGCGTTTTACAGCCTCTGATGACATTTGAGACGCTTGGACAGGCACAAGCTGAGTAGCCGGCTGTCCTATGTCGTCAAACCTTTTATGTAAGGAGCTGACACTGTCACGTAATTCCTTCCATAAGTCCATCCACACAGGTGGGGTGACATCACATTCACAGGCATTTGCTCTGCCTCCACATCATTATCCTCATCATACATGTCGACACAGCAGTACCGACACCCAGCACACACACAGGGAATGCTCTAACAGAGGACAGGACCCCACAAAGCCCTTTGGGGAGACAGAGGGAGAGTATGCCAGCACACACCAGGGCGCTATATATCACAGGGATATCACCTATAAAGAGTGTTTTCCCCTATAGCTGCCTATATATATATTATATACTGCGCCTAAATTGTGCCCCCCTCTCTTTTTTACCCTTTCTGTAGTGCAGGACTGCAGGGGAGAGCCAGGGAGTGATCCTTCCAGCGGAGCTGTGAGGGAAAATGGCGCCAGTGTGCTGAGGGAGATGGCTCTGCCCCTTTTTCGGCGGGCATTCTCCCGCTATTTTAAAATGTCTGGCAGGGGTTAATTTACACCTATATAGCCCCTGGGGCTATATATGGTGTTATTTTGCCAGCCAAGGTGTATATTATTGCTGCTCAGGGTGCCCCCCCCCCCCCCCCAGCGCCCTGCACCCATCAGTGACCGCAGTGTGTGGTGTGCATGAGGAGCAATGGCGCACAGCTGCAGTGCTGTGCGCTACCTTGGAGAAGACAGAAGTCTTCAGCCGCCGATTTTCCGGACCTTCTTGCTTCTGGCTCTGTAAGGGGGACGGCGGCGCGGCTCCGGGAACGGACAACGAGGTCGGGTCCTGTGTTCGATCCCTCTGGAGCTAATGGTGTCCAGTAGCCTAAGAAGCCCAAGCTACCACCAGTTAGGTAGGTTCGCTTCTTCTCCCCTTAGTCCCTCGCTGCAGTGAGCCTGTTGCCAGCAGGTCTCACTGTAAAATAAAAAACCTAAACTATACTTTCTTCCTAGGAGCTCAGGAGAGCCCCTAGTGTGCAACCAGCTCGGCCGGGCACAGAAATCTAACTGAGGCTTGGAGGAGGGTCATAGGGGGAGGAGCCAGTGCACACCAGATAGTCCTAAATCTTTCTTTAGAGTGCCCAGTCTCCTGCGGAGCCCGTCTATTCCCCATGGTCCTTACGGAGTCCCCAGCATCCACTAGGACGTCAGAGAAATCAACATATATTTGATAAAGAATAAAATGATGGTGTGCCATGGCGATTTAAGAAGTTGGAAAAGGTTGAAATCAGTGCCCTAGGTTATTTTTTTTCCAGCCTAACAGCTGCCATACAGAACACCTTTGAATATGATAAAGAAAATGTACTTTACACTTCTGAAAATAGGCCATCATATTGATAAATATGTTACTTTTTTGCTTAGATCTCTGCCCCAGTTTCTGCAGCTGGGAGAACTTCATTCACTAATAAAATAAGAATTTACTTACCGATAATTCTATTTCTCGTAGTCCGTAGTGGATGCTGGGGACTCCGTCAGGACCATGGGGAATAGCGGGCTCCGCAGGAGACAGGGCACATCTAAAAAAGCTTTTAGGTCACATGGTGTGTACTGGCTCCTCCCCCCATGACCCTCCTCCAAGCCTCAGTTAGGTACTGTGCCCGGACGAGCGTACACAATAAGGAAGGATCTTGAATCCCGGGTAAGACTCATACCAGCCACACCAATCACACCGTACCACTTGTGATCTGAACCCAGTTAACAGTATGATAACAAAACGAAGTAGCCTCTGAAAGATGGCTCACAACAAGAATAACCCGATTTTTGTAACAATAACTATGTACAAGCATTGCAGACAATCCGCACTTGGGATGGGCGCCCAGCATCCACTACGGACTACGAGAAATAGAATTATCGGTAAGTAAATTCTTATTTTCTCTAACGTCCTAGTGGATGCTGGGGACTCCGTAAGGACCATGGGGATTATACCAAAGCTCCCAAACGGGCGGGAGAGTGCGGATGACTCTGCAGCACCGAATGAGAGAACTCCAGGTCCTCCTCAGCCAGGGTATCAAATTTGTAGAATTTTGCAAACGTGTTTGCCCCTGACCAAGTAGCAGCTCGGCAAAGTTGTAAAGCCGAGACCCCTCGGGCAGCCGCCCAAGATGAGCCCACCTTCCTCGTGGAATGGGCTTTTATTGATTTAGGCTGCGGTAATCCCACCGCAGAATGCGCCAGCTGAATATTGCTACAAATCAAGCGCGCGCTAGACTGCTTAGAAGCAGGAGCACCCAGCTTGTTGGGTGCATACAGGATAAACAGCGAGTCGGTCTTTCTGACTCCAGCCGTCCTGGAAACATAAATTTTCAGGGCCCTGACTACATCCAGCAACTTGGAATCCTCCAAGTCCCTCGTAGCCGCAGGCACCACAATAGGTTGGTTCAAGTGAAAAGCTGAGACCACCTTCGGGAGAAACTGAGGACGAGTCCTCAATTCTGCCCTATCCATATGGAAAATCAGATAAGGGCTTTTGCAAGACAAAGCCGCCAATTCTGAAACCCGCCTGGCCGAAGCCAGGGCCAACAGCATGACCACTTTCCACGTGAGATATTTTAAATCCACAGTCTTAAGTGGTTCGAACCAATGGGATTTCAGGAATTCCAAAGCCACATTGAGATCCCAAGGTGCCACTGGGGGCACAAAAGGAGGCTGAATATGCAGAACTCCTTTGACAAAAGTCTGAACTTCAGGCAGTGAAGCCAGTTCTTTCTGGAAGAAAATCGACAGACCCGAAATCTGGACCTTAATGGACCCCAATTTGAGGCCCAACGTCACCCCTGCTTGCAGGAAGTGCAGGAATCGACCCAGTTGAAATTCCTCCGTCGGGGCCTTCTTGGCCTCACACCAAGCAACATATTTCCGCCAAATGCGGTGATAATGTTTTGCGGTGACATCCTTCCTGGCTTTGATCAGGGTAGGGATGACTTCCTCCGGAATACCCTTTTCCTTTAGGATCCGGTGTTCAACCGCCATGCCGTCAATTGTAGCCGCGATAAGTCTTGGAACAGACAGGGTCCCTGCTGCAGCAGGTCTTGTCTGAGCGGCAGAGGCCAAGGGTCCTCTGCAAGCATCTCTTGAAGTTCCGGGTACCAAGCTCTTCTTGGCCAATCCGGAACTACGAGTATAGTTTTAACCCCTCGCCTTCTTATTATTCTCAGTACCTTGGGAATGAGAGGCCGAGGAGGAAACACATAAACCGACTGGTACACCCATGGTGTCACTAGAGCGTCCACAGCGATCGCCTGAGGGTCCCTTGACCTGGCACAATATCTTTTTAGCTTTTTGTTGAGGCGGGACGCCATCATGTCCACCTGTGGTCTTTCCCACCGGTTTACCAGCATTTGGAAGACTTCTGGATGAAGTCCTCATTCTCCCGGGTGGAGGTCGTGCCTGCTGAGGAAGTCTGCTTCCCAGTTGTCCACTCCCGGAATGAACACTGCTGTCAGTGCTAACACATGATTCTCTGCCCATCGGAGAATCCTTGTGGCTTCTGCCATCGCCACCCTGCTTCTTGTGGCGCCCTGCCTGTTTACATGGGCGACCGCCGTGATATTGTCTGATTGTATCAGTACTGGCTGGTTCTGAAGCAGGGGCCTTGCCTGGCTTAGGGCATTGTAAATGGCCCTTAGCTCCAGGATATTTATGTGAAGTGAAATCTCCTGATTCGACCACAGTCCTTGGAAATTTCTTCCCTTTGTGACTGCACCCCAGCCCCGAAGGCTGGCATCCGTGGTCACCAGGACCCAGTCCTGTATTCCGAATCTGCGGCCCTCTAGTAGATGAGCCCTCTGCCGCCACCACAACAGCGATACCCTGGTTCTTGTCGACAGGGTTATCCGCTGTTGCATCTGGAGATGTGACCCGGACCATTTGTCCAACAGGTCCCACTGGAACGTCCTTGCGTGGAACCTTCCGAATGGAATTGCTTCGTACGAAGCTACCATTTTTCCCAGGACTCGTGTGCATTGATGTACCGACACCTGTCCTGGTTTTAGGATGTCTCTGACTAGAGATGACAACTCCTCGGCTTTTTCCACTGGAAGAAACACTCTTTTCTGGTCTGTGTCCAGAATCATTCCCAGGAACAGAAGACGTGTCGTCGGGACCAGCTGTGACTTTGGAATTTTGAGAATCCAACCGTGCTGTTGTAGCACTTCCCGAGAAAGTGCTACCCCCACTACCAACTGTTCTTTGGACCTCGCCTTTATCAGGAGATCGTCCAAGTACAGGATAATTAAAACTCCCTTCTTGCGAAGGAGTATCATCATTTCGGCCGTTACCTTGGTAAAGACCCTCGGTGCCGTGGATAACCCAAACGGCAGCGTCTGGAACTGATAGTGACAGTCCTGTACCACAAATCTGAGGTACTCCTGGTGCGGGGGGTAAATGGGGACATGCAGGTACGCATCCTTGATGTCCAGGGAGACCATGTAATCCCCCTCGTCCAGGCTCGCAATAACCGCCCTGAGCGATTCCATCTTGAACTTGAACCTTTTGATATAAGTGTTCAAGGCCTTTAAATTTAAGATGGGTCTCACCGAACCGTCCGGTTTCGGTACCATAAACATTGTGGAATAGTAACCCTGTCCTTGTTGAAGGAGGGGTACTTTGACAATCACTTGCTGTGAATACAGTTTTTGAATAGCCACCAACACTGCCTCCCTGGCAGAGGGAGTTGCCGGTAGGGCAGATTTTAGGAAACGGCGGGGGGGGGAGACGTCTCGAATTTCAGCCTGTAACCCTGAGATACTACTTGAAGGACCCAGGGATCCACCTGTGAGAGAGCCCACTGAGCGCTGAAATTCCTGAGACGGGCCCCCACCGTTCCCGGCTCCGCCTGAGCAGCCCCAGCGTCATGCTGTGGACTTACCGGACGCAGGGGAGGACTTCTGCTCTTGGGAACTAGCTGTGTGCTGCAGCTTTTTCCCCCTACCTCTGCCCCACGGCAGAAAGTATGAGCCTCTAGCCCTCTTATTTTTCTGGGGCCGAAAGGACTGTACCTGATAATACGGTGCTTTCTTTTGCTGTAGGGTAGCCTGTGGCAAAAAGGTTGATTTCCCAGCAGTAGCTGTGGAAACGAGGTCTGAAAGACCATCCCCAAAAAGTTCCACCCCTTTATAGGGTAAAACTTCCATGTGCCGCTTTGAGTCGGCATCACCTGACCATTGCCGTGTCCATAATCCCCTTCTGGCGGCAATGGACATAGCGCTTATTTTTGATGCCAGCCGGCAAATATCCCTCTGTGCATCACGCATGTATAAGACGGCGTCTTTTATATGGTCTATCGTCAGCAAAATATTGTCCCTATCCATGGTATCAATGTTTTCCGACAGGGAATCTGACCACGCAGCTGCAGCACTGCACATCCAAGCCGATGCAATAGCGGGTCTCAATATAATGCCGGTGTGTGTGTATATAGCTTTAAGGGTATGTTCCTGCTTTCTATCAGCAGGTTCTTTTAGGGCGGCCGTATCCGGAGACGGTAGTGCCACCTTTTTTGATAAGCGTGTCAGCGCTTTATCTACCCTAGGGGGTGTTTCCCAACGTGACCTATCCTCTGGCGGGAAAGGGTACGCTGCCAACAACCGTTTAGAAATTATTAATTTCTTATCTGGGGAAGTCCACGCTTCCTCACACACCTCATTTAATTCCTCAGATGCAGGAAAAACTACTGGTAGGTTTTTCTCACCAAACATAATACCCTTTTTTGTGGTACCTGGGGTATCATCAGAAATGTGTAATACATTTTTCATTGCCTCAATCATATAACGGGTGGACCTATTGAAGGGTACACTAGTCTCATCGTCGTCGACACTGGAGTCAGTATCCGTGTCGACATCAGTATCTGTCATCTGAGGTAGCGGGCGTTTTACAGCCTCTGATGACATTTGAGACGCTTGGACAGGCACAAGCTGAGTAGCCGGCTGTCCTATGTCGTCAAACCTTTTATGTAAGGAGCTGACACTGTCACGTAATTCCTTCCATAAGTCCATCCACACAGGTGGGGTGACATCACATTCACAGGCATTTGCTCTGCCTCCACATCATTATCCTCATCATACATGTCGACACAGCAGTACCGACACCCAGCACACACACAGGGAATGCTCTAACAGAGGACAGGACCCCACAAAGCCCTTTGGGGAGACAGAGGGAGAGTATGCCAGCACACACCAGGGCGCTATATATCACAGGGATATCACCTATAAAGAGTGTTTTCCCCTATAGCTGCCTATATATATATTATATACTGCGCCTAAATTGTGCCCCCCTCTCTTTTTTACCCTTTCTGTAGTGCAGGACTGCAGGGGAGAGCCAGGGAGTGATCCTTCCAGCGGAGCTGTGAGGGAAAATGGCGCCAGTGTGCTGAGGGAGATGGCTCTGCCCCTTTTTCGGCGGGCATTCTCCCGCTATTTTAAAATGTCTGGCAGGGGTTAATTTACACCTATATAGCCCCTGGGGCTATATATGGTGTTATTTTGCCAGCCAAGGTGTATATTATTGCTGCTCAGGGTGCCCCCCCCCCCCCCCCCCAGCGCCCTGCACCCATCAGTGACCGCAGTGTGTGGTGTGCATGAGGAGCAATGGCGCACAGCTGCAGTGCTGTGCGCTACCTTGGAGAAGACAGAAGTCTTCAGCCGCCGATTTTCCGGACCTTCTTGCTTCTGGCTCTGTAAGGGGGACGGCGGCGCGGCTCCGGGAACGGACAACGAGGTCGGGTCCTGTGTTCGATCCCTCTGGAGCTAATGGTGTCCAGTAGCCTAAGAAGCCCAAGCTACCACCAGTTAGGTAGGTTCGCTTCTTCTCCCCTTAGTCCCTCGCTGCAGTGAGCCTGTTGCCAGCAGGTCTCACTGTAAAATAAAAAACCTAAACTATACTTTCTTCCTAGGAGCTCAGGAGAGCCCCTAGTGTGCAACCAGCTCGGCCGGGCACAGAAATCTAACTGAGGCTTGGAGGAGGGTCATAGGGGGAGGAGCCAGTGCACACCAGATAGTCCTAAATCTTTCTTTAGAGTGCCCAGTCTCCTGCGGAGCCCGTCTATTCCCCATGGTCCTTACGGAGTCCCCAGCATCCACTAGGACGTCAGAGAAATCAACATATATTTGATAAAGAATAAAATGATGGTGTGCCATGGCGATTTAAGAAGTTGGAAAAGGTTGAAATCAGTGCCCTAGGTTATTTTTTTTCCAGCCTAACAGCTGCCATACAGAACACCTTTGAATATGATAAAGAAAATGTACTTTACACTTCTGAAAATAGGCCATCATATTGATAAATATGTTACTTTTTTGCTTAGATCTCTGCCCCAGTTTCTGCAGCTGGGAGAACTTCATTCACTAATAAAATAAGAATTTACTTACCGATAATTCTATTTCTCGTAGTCCGTAGTGGATGCTGGGGACTCCGTCAGGACCATGGGGAATAGCGGGCTCCGCAGGAGACAGGGCACATCTAAAAAAGCTTTTAGGTCACATGGTGTGTACTGGCTCCTCCCCCCATGACCCTCCTCCAAGCCTCAGTTAGGTACTGTGCCCGGACGAGCGTACACAATAAGGAAGGATCTTGAATCCCGGGTAAGACTCATACCAGCCACACCAATCACACCGTACCACTTGTGATCTGAACCCAGTTAACAGTATGATAACAAAACGAAGTAGCCTCTGAAAGATGGCTCACAACAAGAATAACCCGATTTTTGTAACAATAACTATGTACAAGCATTGCAGACAATCCGCACTTGGGATGGGCGCCCAGCATCCACTACGGACTACGAGAAATAGAATTATCGGTAAGTAAATTCTTATTTTCTCTAACGTCCTAGTGGATGCTGGGGACTCCGTCAGGACCATGGGGATTATACCAAAGCTCCCAAACGGGCGGGAGAGTGCGGATGACTCTGCAGCACCGAATGAGAGAACTCCAGGTCCTCCTTAGCCAGAGTATCAAATTTGTAAAATTTTACAAACGTGTTCTCCCCTGACCACGTAGCTGCTCGGCAAAGTTGTAATGCCGAGACCCCTCGGGCAGCCGCCCAAGATGCGCCCACTTTCCTAGTGGAGTGGGCCTTTACAGATTTAGGCTGTGGCACGCCTGCCACAGAATGTGCAAGTTGGATTGTGCTACAGATCCAACGTGCAATCGTCTGTTTAGACGCAGGAGCACCCATCTTGTTGGGTGCATACAATATAAACAGCAAGTCAGACTTTCTGACTCCAGCCGTCCTAAACTATATATATATATATATATATATATATATATATTTTTAGGGTCCTGACAACGTCTATTAACCTGGAGTCCTCCAAGTCCCTAGAAGCCGCAGGCACCATAATAGGTTGTTTCAGGTGAAAAACCTGACACCCCCTTAGGAAGAAAACTGGAGACGAGTCCCAGTTCTGCCCTGTCCGAATGGAAATTTAAATATGGGCTTTTGTAAGACAAAGCCGCCCATTCTGACAATCGCCTGGCCGAGGCCAGGACCAACAGCATGGTCACTGTCCATGTGAGATATTGGTCAACAGCTTGTTCACTTTCCATGTGATATATTTCAAATCCACAGATTTGAGCGGTTCAAACCAATATGATTTTAAGGAATCCCAACACTATGTTGAGATCCCACGGTGCCACTAGAGGCACAAAAAGGGGTGTATATGCAATACTCCCTTGACAATCTGGACTTCAGGAACTGAAGTCAATTCTTTTCGGAAGAAATTCTACAGGGCCGAAACTTAAAACCTTAAAGAACCCCAATTTTAGGCTCAAAACACTCCTGTTTTCAGGAAGTGTAGAATTCGACCTAGTTGAATTTTCTTCGTGGGGCCTTCCTGGCCTCACCCACGCAACATATTTTCACCACATGTGGTGATGACGTTGTGCGGTCACCTCCTTCCTGGCTTTGACCAGGGTAGGTATGACCTCTTATGGAATGCTTTTTTCCTTCAGGATCCGGCATTCAACCGCCATGCCGTCAAACGCAGCCGCGGTAAGTCTTGGAATAGACATGGTACCTGCTGAAGCAAGTCCCTTCTTAGCTCCCCAGGCCCTTAGTCCTCTGTGAGCATCTCTTGAAGTTCCGGGTACCAAGTCCCTCTTGGCCAATCCGGAGTCACGAGTATAGTTCATACTCCTCTATGTCTTATAATTCTCAATACCTTGGTTATGAGAAGCAGAGGAGGGAACACATACACCGACTGTTACACCCACGGTGTTACTAGGACATCCACAGCTATCGCCTGAAGGTCTCATGACCTGGCGCAATACCTGTCCCGTTTTTTGTTCGGGCGGGACGCCATCATTTCCACCTTTGGTCTTTGCCAATGGCTCACAATCATGCGGAAAAACTTCCCTATGAAGTTCCCACTCTCCCAGGTGGAGGTCATGCCTGCTGAGGAAGTCTGCTTCCCAGTCGTCCACTCCCGGAGAGAACACTGCTGACAGTGCTATCACATGATTTTCCGCCTAGCGAAAAATCCTTGCAGTTTTTTCACTGCCCTCCAGCTTCTTGTGTCGCCCTTTCTGTTTACGTGGGCGACTGCCGTGATGTTATCCCACTGGATCAATACCGGCTGACCTTGAAGCAGAGGTCTTGCTAAGTTTAGAGCCTTATAATTTTGCTCTTAGCTCCATCTATGTGGAGAGAATTCTCCAGACTTGATCACACTTTCCTGGAAATTTTTTCCCTGTGTGACTGCTCCCCAGCCTCTCAGGCTGGCCTCCGTGGTCACCAGCATCCACTCCTGAATGCTGAATCTGTGGCCCTCTAGAAGATGAGCACTCTGTAATCACCACAGGAGAGACACCCTTGTCCTTGGATATAGGGTTATCCGCTGATGCATCTGAAGATGCGATCCGGACCATTTGTCCAGCAGATCCCACTGAAGAGTTCTTGCGTGAAATCTGCCGAATGGAATTGCTTCGTAATAAGCCACCATTTTTACCAGGACTCTTGTGCAATGATGCATTGACACTTTTCCTGTTTTTAGGAGGATCCCGATTAGCTCGGATAACTCCCTGGCTTTCTCCTCTGGGAGAAACACCTTTTTCTGGACTGTGTCCAGAATCATCCCTAGGAACAGTAGACGTGTCCTCGGAAAAGCTACGATTTTGGAATATTTAGAATCCACTCGTGCTGTCGTAGAACTATTAAAGATAGTGCTACTCCGACCTCCAACTGTTCTCTGGACCTTGCCCTTATCAGGAAAGCGTCCAAGTTTCTTTTAAGAAGAATCATCATTTCGGCCATTACCTTGGTAAAGACCCGGGGCGCCGTGGACAATCCAAACGGCAGCGTCTGAACTGATAGTGACAGTTCTGTACCACGAACCTGAAGTACCCTTGGTGAGAAGGGCAAATTTGGACATGTAGGTAAATGTCCCTGATATCCAGTGACACCATCTCGTCCCCTTCTTCCTGGTTCGCTATCACTGCTCTGAGTGACTCCATCTTGATTTGAACGCTTGTATGTAAGTGTTCAAATATTTCAGATCTCACCGAGCCGTTTGGCTTCAGTACCACAATATAGTGTGGAATAATACCCCCTCCCTTGTTGTAGGATGGGTACTTTGATTATCACCTGCTGGGAATACAGCCTGTGAATTGTTTCCAATACTGCCTCCCTGTCGGAGGTAGACGTTGGTAAAACAGACTTCCGGAACTTGTGAGGAGGAGACGTCTCGAATTTCCAATGTACACCTGGGATACTACATGTAGGATCCAGGAGTCCCCTTGCGAGTGAGCCCACTGCGTGCTGAAACTCTTGAGATGACCCCCTACCGCACCTGAGTCCGCTTGTACTGCCCCAGCGTCATGCTGCGGACTTGGCAGAAGCTGTGAAGGGCTTCTGTTCCTGGGAATGGGCAGCTTGCTGCAGTCTTCTTCCCGTTCCTCTACCCCTGGGCAGATATGACTGGCCTTTGCCCGCCTGCCCGTATGGGGACGAAAGGACTGAGACTGAAAAGACTGTGTCCTTTTCTGCTGAGATGTGACTCGGGGAACAAAAAGTGGATTTTTCAGCTGTTGCCATGGCCACCAGGTCCGATGGACCGCCCCTTTATACGGCAATACTTCCATGTGCCGTCTGGAATCTGCCTCACCTGACCACTGTCGTGTCTTCGTCTGGCAGATATGGACATCACATTTACTCTTGATGCCAGAATGCAAATATCCCTCTGCGCATCACGCATATATAGAAATGCATCCTTAAAATGCTCTATAGACAATAAAATCTTGTCCCTGTCAAGGGTATCAAAATTTTCAGTCAGGAAATCCGACCAAGCCCCCTCAGCGCTGCACATCCAGTCTGAGGCGATTGCTGGTCGTAGTATAACACCAGTATGTGTGTATATACTTCTTAGGCTATTTTTCAGCTTCCTATCAGCTGGCTCCTTGAGGGCGGCCGTATCTGGAGACGGTAACGCCACTTGTTTTATAAGCGTGTGAGCGCCTTATCCACCCTAAGGTGTGTTTCCCAACTCGCCCTTACTTCTGGCGGGAAAGGGTATACCGCCCATAACTTTCTATCGGAGGAACCCCACGTATCATCACACACTTCATTTAATTTATCTGATTCAGGCAAAACTACAAGTAGTTTATTCACACCCTACAAAATACCCTTATTTGTGGTACTTGTAGTATCAGAAATATGTAACACCTCCTTCATTGCCCTTAACATGTAACGTGTGGCCCTAAAGGAAAATACGTTTGTTTCTTCACCGTCGACACTGGAGTCAGTGTCCGTGAGGTAAATGGGCGTTTTTACAAGCCCCTGACGGTGTCTGAGACGCCTGGACAGGTACTAATTTGTTTGCCGGTCGTCTCATGTCGTCAACCGGCTCGCAGCGTGTTGACATGATCACGTACTTCCACAAGTAAGCCATCCATTCCGGTGTCGACTCCCTAGAGAGTGACATCACCATTACAGGCAATTTGCTCCGCCTCCTCACCAACATTTTTCTCATACATGTCGACACACACGTACCGACATACAGCACCCACACAGGGAATGCTCTGATAGAGGACAGGACCCACTAGCCCTTTGGGGAGACAGAGGGAGAGTTTGCCAGCACACACCAAAATGCTATAATTATACAGGGACAACCTTTATAAAAGTGTTCCTCCCTTATAGCATTTAATATATATTTATATCGCCAAATCAGTGCCCCCCCTCTCTGTTTTAACCCTGTTTCTGTAGTGCAGTGCAGGGGAGAGCATGGGAGCCTTCCCCTCAGCCTTTCTGTGAGGGAAAATGGCGCTGTGTGCTGAGGAGAATAAGCTCCGCCCCCTTTTCGGCAGGTTTTTTCTCCCGGTTTTTAAGAACTGGCCTGGGTTAAAATACATACATATAGCCTTAATGGCTATATGTGATGTATTTATTTTGCCAATAAGGTACTTATATTGCTGCCCAGGGCGCCCCCAGCAGCGCCCTGCACCCTCCGTGACTAGGTCAGTGAGCCGTGTGACAACAATGGCGCACAGCTGCAGTGCTGTGCGCTACCTTCATGAAGACTGTGAAGTCTTCTGCCGCCTGTTTCCGGACCTCCGTTCTGCCGTCTTCTTCAGCGTCTGTAAGGGGGATCGGCGGCGCGGCTCCGGGACGAACCCCAGGCTGACCTGTGTTCCGACTCCCTCTGGAGCTCAGTGTCCAGTAGCCTAAGATCCCAATCCATCCTGCACGCAGGTGAGTTGGAGATCTCTCCCCTAAGTCCCTCGTTGCAGTGATCCTGTTGCCAGCAGGAATCACTGAATGAAACCTAAAAAAAAACTTTTCTAAACAGCTCTTTAAGAGAGCCACCTAGATTGCACCCTTCTCGGACGGGCACAAAAACCTAACTGAGGCTTGGAGGAGGGTCATGGGGGGAGGAGCCAGTACACACCATGTGACCTAAAAGCTTTTTTAGATGTGCCCTGTCTCCTGCGGAGCCCGCTATTCCCCATGGTCCTGACGGAGTCCCCAGCATCCACTAGGACGTTAGAGAAATATTTCTTAGCAGTACATTGTGACAACACATGCATTAAACAGGAGGTTTCACTGTCTCAGGGCTTCTACAAATGCAGCATCTTTCTATTTCAAAGCAGAAATAAGATGACAATGCTGCAATGTGTTGCTATAAGATTGTCATTTGATTTGCAATTTGGAATATAGTTTTTTTTGTTTGTTCTTGTTTATGCTTATTTTTATAAAGTGGCTGCAGGAGAAAACATCTACATTGTAATATACAGAGGTCTGTAGGACATAGGGGTATATTCAATAAGAGTCGGATCCATTCCGGCATGCAGTTGTCGAAATGGATCCGACAACCCCTATTCAATGGACGGCCAAATCCGACTGTCGAATTTGGCCGTACACAGGGTCCTGTCAGGCCGCTGCTGTCAGCAGCGGCCAGAGGAGCAGAGATCGGCGGCCGTGAACAGGAGGGGCTGGCTGCGGGGGACATGTGTGGGGCGGCGGGGAGAAGCGCTGCAGGGAGAGAGGTGCCTGCGGTCGGCGGGGAGAGCAGAGATTGGCGGCCGGCGGGAGTGGCTGGCTGCGGGGGGGACATATCTGTGGCGGCAGGGGGAGGCGCTGCAGGGAGAGAGGTGCCGACATCCCAAAGGTGAGTATTGGAGTTCAGGTTAGTGCATGGGGGAGGGGTAAGTTAAGCACAGGGGGCTTATCCCTAGCTGCCACCCCCTGAGGGTTAAGGTATGGGATGTGGGAATGGAAATTAAAAAAAAAACAATGATGTCGGGATCTTCAATGCCGGTATGCTGCCGTTGGTCATGTGACCGCCGGGATACAGTATTTATTCCCTGTACAGAGCTGTTCTCCTAAATATGTGTGTCTGAAGTTAAAGAGTGAGCAGAGTTACCCTGGGTCAATCGGGTGACAGTGACAATGGTACATTATTAGATATTATAGATAAGGAAATTAACACAATAAGAAACAATGGCCCTCATTCCGAGTTGTTCGCTCGCTAGCTGCTTTTAGCAGCATTGCACACGCTAAGCCGCCGCCCTCTGGGAGTGTATCTTAGCTTAGCGGAATTGCGAACGAAAGATTAGCAGAATTGCGAATAGAAATTTCTTAGCATTTTCTGAGTAGCTCCAGACTTACTCAGCCATTGCGATCAGTTCAGTCAGTTTCGTTCCTGGTTTTGACATCACAAACACACCCAGCGTTCGCCCAGACACTCCCCCGTTTTTTCAGAAACTCCCGCGTTTCTCCCAGAAACGCCAGCGTTTTTTCGCACACGCCCAGAAAACGGCCAGTTCCCGCCCAGAAACACCCACTTCCTGTCATTCACAGTACGATCACCAGAACAATGAAAAATCCTCGTTATGCCGTGAGTAAAATACTTTTGTGTAAAATAACTAAGCACATGCGCTCTGCGAACCTTGCGCATGCGCAGTAAGCGACTAATCGCAATACAGTGAAAATCGGCAACGAGCGAACAACTCGGAATGACCCCCCATATGCTTACCATGGTTGTTTCTTGGATGGATCCAAAACTGTTAATAAAAATGTTGACTACAACATCGACTGGAATACCTGCAAACAAATAAAAATGAAAAAAGGATCACGCTTAAAATATCATTGTTTAGAGACATGTCATTGTTTTATATACAAATGGAAGGAAATAAAGATAGTCACACATATAGAATAGTACGATAAAGCTCGTAAGCATCTAAAAATATCCTCTTCATGTTGTTTAGCACTGGATACCGTGACCAGCAAAATACATGTGTCCTCAAACATTATTGCTGCAGGCATGCCAAATAGCCCTTCTTGGTGCGCCATGTCCTGTGAGACTATGCAAGCGTAGGGTGTCATTTTTGCTGTACATGCGTCTTGATTAATCATTATTACCTTGATTTGCGACACTTGTATATCTGTGATGGACTGAGTCTCTGAATCTATACACTAAGTAGTGTTCACTCTAGGCTGTTTTAGCAGGGCGCCGCGCCCTGCCCGTTTTTTAACAGGCAAAATCCGCCCTGCCCTTTTGCGGCGCCCTGCTAAAACAGCCGCCCGCTCCCTGCCCTCCCGGCGTGTATAGATGCCGTGCGCATGCGCGCGGCATCCATTTACGCATTGGGAGAGGGCTGGGGGAAGCCCAGCACCGACGGAGGTGCTGGGCACGCCCCCAACAGTGACGTCGCCGGCCACAGACGCTCTCTATAGTAGCGTCTGTGGGCCGCACCGCCCCCTAAAATGACGGAGGCGTGACCACGCCCCCTAATTTGCGTGGTCACGCCCCCATTTCGGCGCACGCGCGGCTTCGCCGCGCGCACACATGTGCCCCCACTGAGTCCGGCGCCCTGCCCCAGTTCACTCCTAGAGTGAACACTAACTAAGTGCTACAATGTAGCAGATGCAGCTTTCTTCCAATACAAGTTCCATTTAAGTCATACACAATATACAAGTGTCCTATATCAAATTAATCAGCACAGTCTCCTGGTGCATCATAGTGACATCGTGATTGCAACAAAGATGCATTTTTGGCAAAAGAGACACCTGACATTAGCAGACTTGCACTTGACCTGGCAACTTAGTCGCACCAGGCATCTCACGCTGCATGGCACATTGAGGCTAAATGGATGAAGCCACATCTGCACTACCCGGATTTCAAAAGAAGAGAACAGCTACAATAGCTTTTGCTATCAATGCTTCAGATGCCTTTATTAAGCATCTTTCGTCAGGATCCTGGAAATCCGGGTAGTGCAACCAACCTATCTTTGTGGCAGCCGATCATTGAGGTGGCCCCGAACGCCATTATGGTAATGAGAAAAGATGCTGAAAGATGAAGTCAGCACTGTCTTCTTCCAGCAGGTCAAGGTAGGTAGCTTTTGCTTTTTCCCCTAATGATGGACTTATGTCTGAAACTGAGAATACTTTTCCCAAATTTCATCCGAAAATGCAACTGAACGCTCACAACTTTACATGAAAATCAAGAACCCTGAAGCCTTATGTTCTTTGCTAGTTGCTTTTTTCCTCAACTGTCTCGTGAACATGATTTTGACTCACCCTTTATATAGATAATTCAAGAACCTGTGCACAGGGGTGGATGTCTCAGTTATTGTGCTGGGTGAGAGACTTTCTCTCTAGGGTGTTTGTCCCCTAGTAGGATTTAATTAAGGCAGAGAAAAAAAGAGTAAGCACTCATCTACTGTGTATTAATAGTGTTATATAATTATACATAAATCCTAATACAAGGGTAGTATACAGTATGTAAAATCTTAACTAATCAATATAATGACATTTGTAATACAAGAATTGAGTATCAATGTGCAGTTTAGCAAAACAGTTGCGCGCAATATTAAAACAAGTCTCTAATGAAGGTGTAGCACTGAAAGCCCTTAATTGAAGTATTAATGGAAGTAATAGTTTTGGAGGGTTCAGTATGAATTACCCGTTTTGGAGTAATATTGAGTACAGCATCTCGCAACTCTTTACCTCAGTTTTATTTCTTACCAAGACTGTGAGGTCTACAGTATATACAAAGCCTTGGAAAGAGATAAAGTGGGCGGAGACAAAGTACCAGCCAATGTTACAGGCTGTGTTTGAAAAAAGACAGCAGGGTTTGTACTTTATCTCTAGCCACTTTAACTCTCTCCAAAGCTTAGTACATAGGGGTCTGTAGCTTATATGGTTATGCAATCCGTGCCAATGTGGATGCTATATAAATAGGGGGTAGTCTTTTACAGAATCAAACACACACTGTGACATAACAGACCCCAACAGCTTGCCGTTAATGGAGGACATGGAGACAAGATAACCCGAACATAGGGGGTCATTCAGAACTAATCGCTGGGCAGCGATTTTTGCAGTCCTGAGATCAGATAGTTGCCGCCCACAGGGGGAGTGTTTTTTCGCTATGCAGGTGTACGAACGCAAGTGTAGCCGAACTGCACAAACTGATTTTGAGCAGTCTGTGTGCAGCCCAGGACTTACTCTTCCTGTGCAATGGAAACCTGCTGATCGGGGCTGACGTCAGACACCCTCCCTGAAAACGCCTGAGCCCACCTGCGTTTTTCCGGACACTCCCTGTAAACGGTCAGTTGCCACCCACAAACGGCCTCTTCCTGTCAATCTGCTTGCGAACGCCCGTGCAAAATGGATTCTTCGCACCATCCCGTCACTGACCGGTGAAGCCCGTTGTAGATGTGAGAAGCACCAGTGCAGTGCTGTGCATATGCATGCGCAGTTCGGATCTGATCATCCGCTGTGCGAAAACACACAGCAGCGATCAGATCTGCATTAGGCCCATAGTCACCAAAGTCCCTATTTCAACATCCACAACCTTAAGTCAACTTGTCTATCATTCAGCTTACCTCCCACATTACAATGGATTGTGTACGCATATCAGTACGGCCAGAATAATGAAGGAGGACTTACCGATAACACCCATCAAAACTCACATGTGATGTATATTTTTAATATAAATTCTTCATTAGCACTGTGTTGTACAACCTCACAAATATCTTCTAAATCATAGTTACCATACATGTTGCATATTGCATTTCCAGACTCATTTTTGCCATTATTGTAAATTCGAGCAGTCAGGAAAATATAATTTCACTTGTAAATATGTGTATTTATGTGATCACTTGAATTTCAAAGTTGCCCTTTCTCTCCCATGATCATGGAACAGATAACGGTTTATTATTAGGAATGTAAAAGGTCTAAGCATTCTAACTCTTGTCACTAATTTGGCAGTTTTCATATAACATATTAATCCAATCCCCAAAATCCTTGAAGATCTGTAACATGTCCCAGCCCCTAATCTTTATCAAAAGATCCCTCCAGCCATATCAAATTACCTTTAGTAAACAGAAATAAAAAGGGTACTATAATCATTGAAGACTACATTATAATATGGGATTCAGTATGATATCCCAGCTAATGGGATGCCGGCGATAAAAATACAGAGGTCAGCATCCCGACAGAGGGGGAGGGGGGAGATAAGAATGTTCCCCCCTCTCCACTACCCCCTAACACTCCCTTTCGCAACCTAATCCTAATCCTCCACCCTTAGTGCCTAAACCTAACCTCCCTCGGTGATGCCTAAGCCTAACCCTCCCTCCCCGCAGCCTAACCCTAACACCCCCCCCCTTCCCCGCAACCGGCTGTATAACATTTGCCCTTCTGGGCGGTGCCTAAACCTAACACTCTCACAAACTCCCATGGAATTCCAACCGCAAGTATAACGGGTGGGATTCTGACATAGGCCCTCATTCCGAGTTGTTCGCTCGCTAGCTGCTTTTAGCAGCATTGCACACGCTAAGCCGCCGCCCTCTGGAAGTGTATCTTAGCTTAGCAAAATTGCGAACGAAAGATTCTCAAAATTGCGAATAGAAATTTCTTAGCAGTTTCTGAGTAGCTCGACACTTACTCTGCCACTGCGATCAGTTCAGTCAGTTTCGTTCCTGGTTTGACGTCACAAACACACCCAGCGTTTGGCCAGACACTCCCCCGTTTCTCCAGCCACTCCCACGTTTTTCCCAGAAACGGCAGCGTTTTTTCACACACACCCATAAAACGGCCAGTTTCCGCCCAGAAACACCCACTTCCTGTCAATCACACTCCGATCACCAGAACAAAGAAAAATCCTCATAATGCCGTGACTAAAATACCTAACTTTTGAGTAAAATAACTAAGCGGATGCGTTCTGCGAACATTGTGCATGCGCAGTAAGCGACTAATCGCAAAATGGAGAAAATCGGCAACAAGCGAACAACTCGGAATGACCACCATAGGGGGTAATTCTGAGTTGATCGCAGCAGGAACTTTGTTAGCAGTTGGGCAAAACCATGTGCACTGCAGGGGAGGCAGATATAACATGTGCAGAGAGAGTTAGATTTGGCTGGGGTGTGTTCAATCTGCAATCTAAATTGCATTGTAAAAATAAAGCAACCAGTATTTACCCTGCACAGAAACAAAATAAACCACCCAAATCTAACTCTCTCTGCACATGTTATTTGTGCCCCCCCTGCAGTGCACATGGTTTTGCCCAATTGCTAACAATCTTGCTGCTGCGATCAACTCAGAATTACCCCCATAGTTCTTATGACCCTGTCGGGATTCTGGCGTCGCCATTTTGACGGCTATTGGGATTTCGACTGCTGGCATCTTAAGCACATCACTTATAATGTATTTATATCTCATATTTATTTTGTAATAATGAGATGCTCTATTATTTGAACCTAATCCTACCCTTCTCTGATGCATACATAGAGATATAATACGTTTTAAATATTCCTTAGTCAAGAATTCTATCTGAAAAGAGTCATAAAACCTAATATGCATCTACACTGAATGCAGCACAGGGATACAGTGGCATGAGAAATGTATAGAAATGTTTATTTCTTTGGTGGCCAGTCTGAAACTGGAGGATTATTCCACATTCATGCAACTCCCCGCAAACACACTTGATTATCTAAGGGAGACATTTCTGTAAATTCTTCTTTTTATTTTATAAGAAATTATTTGCCAAAGAATATCTTTGAACATCCTTTAAGCCAGTTAAGCCAGAGGTTCTCATATGCAGTCCTCAAGACACCCCAATGGTCCAGGTTTTAAGTATATCCATGCTTGTCCAAAGGTGACTTAATTAGTACCTCGGTCAATTGGATCTGACCATATGTGCTGAGCCATGGATATACTTAAAACCTGGACTGTTGGGGAGCCTTGAGATCCGCATTTGAGAACCTCTGCTTTAAGCATTTCGAGTATTACACACGTTACACCAGGTAGAGCCTCTTTTACACATTACGCCAGGTAGAGACCCTGTCACACATTACGCCAGGTAGAGCCCCATTTTACACATTACTCCAGGTAGAGCCCCTATCACACATTACGCCAGGCCAAGCCCCCTTTTACACATAACAGCATGTAGAGTCCCCTTTTACACAGTACAGCAGGTAGTGTCCCCCTTTTACACATTACGGCAGCAGAGTCCCCCTTTTTACACATTATGGCAGCAGAGTACCCCTTTTTACACAGAACAGCAGCAGAGACTCCTTTTTACAGATTAATGCAGCTGAGTCCCCTTTTTACACATTACGGCAGCAAAGTCCCCTTTTTACACATTATGGCCAGGCACACACTGGCACACACCTATACTTCTTTCAGACTGCCAGCTTCTAACATGGAGCGACCCGGTATTTTAACCCTGGTATCAACCAGCGTTGAACATGGTTTAAAAACTGGTCGCTGTGCGGTGTGAATGGGTTGACGGTTGATGCAACCCGTTTCCTGTTCACAGTGAACGGACAGTTGTCGCTTAGAGATCATCTGATCTCCAAGCACCACTCCCGCACGCGTCACCGCTGACGTCACCAACCCGGCAATATGCCAGGCTGGAGACTCCAGTGTAAAGGGGCCTGAGGCGCTCCACATCCGGGAAGCACCCGTGTACGGCTCCCGTCTGCAACCCACCACGTGCGGTGTAAAAGGGGTACTAGTTTCGGCCCTGTGTGTGAGTAAAGTATAGTGTGTGCGTGAGAACAAGATGTACTGTATGTGTGTGTGTGTGTGTGTGTGTGTGTGTGTGTGTGAGCAAGGTGCAAGAGGTAGTGTGTGTATTATATGCCTCAAGACACTTTTAACTTACCTTTCCTGGCATGATGTGGCTAGTGGAGGAACCTCCAGAATGTTATCTTCCTGCATGATTTCTAGTCCCACAGGCTTGTGGCAGAGTGGTGTAGGCAGCGCTGCTGGGGACATGGAGGTAAGGATAGTTGGGTCAGCCGAGGCCAGGCACACCGCTAGCATAGCATGTACTGTATAACAGCGGGTGCCTGGCAATTCGGCCACCGGCGGTAGCGGGAGCTACTGATCTTGGTGGGTGGTCTGAGACTCCGGAATCCGGCAGCATTTCTCCCCCTGCAGCCTGCCCCCTCTCCTTTACAGTCAGCGCGGCAACTGTAAGACGCTCAGCCCGCGCTGTTACACAAACAGCAGACACAGCCCAGCCAGAGTGCTCACCTGCTCTGGAGCTGCTGCCGGCTGCCTCCCCCACCAGCTAACCCCGCAGACGGGTGTGCCCGCGCCCGCAGCGGAACATACTTCTGCACAGCGGGGCACTCGTCAGTGCTGCCACTATGAAACACAACAGGGGGGTCAGAGCACAATGCGCCTCCATCACAAGTGCGCTGTGTGCAAGGCACACTCTGCACACACGTGGTTACGGCCCTGTGGGATAAGGACCTTAAGTAGCTCATTCATATAATGTTGACTTCTCTGGTATAGCATATATACTACATGTTGTACTACTGTAAGTGCATATAATACATGTATGCATTGTATTACAGTTCTGCAGTATCTGTGACAATCGCTATATGCAATTTAAGATACCTAGTTTATGTAAAGTGGTGGCATTTGGTAATTTGTAGAACAGTAACACACAACACAACCAAATTAAACAATACATATTAATATTGTAACGGTTTCTTTTGTTTGAAAAATTAACAATGCTGTATTTTGCACACACCTACCGAGCAAATCTCTAAACAAAATATTAGACATTCCTCACTCACAGAACAAGGCAGGGAAGTGCAAAAAAACAGGAGGCGCTGCAGCAATATAGAGAAAACTAAAGCAAATACAGAAGAGCATGATTTCAAATTATATTTATTTTACTGTAGTACTTAAACTGGTTGCCACAGCAACCCACTTCTGTACTAGAACATTACTGTCAGTGGATTTCAGCCCACGCAATATCATCAAGTACACCAGCAGTGCAAAGATATTCCTGTTCTATAACATCTACCTCATCCTTATGTCCCTCTTAGGTATTTACATGGTGTAATTGCTGGACAGGCTTTCTGCTGCGCTGTGAAAAACAACTTCAATGATTCTGAATAAACTAGTATATAAGTAAATAGACCATTTTCATTTGTAATAGTCTATAATGGGTGTAGTATGTGTTGCCGGCGGTCAGGCTCCCGACTGCCAGCATACCGTCAGCTGGGCGAGCGCAAATGAGCCCCTTGCGAGCTCGCTGCGCTCGCCACGCTATCTATTCTCCCTCGTGGATCCTCAAGAGGGAGAAAATTTGTCGGTATGCCGGCGGTTGGGATTCCAGCGCCGGTATGGTGGTCGTCGGGAGCCCGGCCACCGGCAACCTGAAGACCACCAGTCTATAATAGCTACATATGTTTGTATACATATAGCAGAGATTAATAATAATTTGTAGCAATAATCCTAACATAGGGGGGAATTCCAAGTTGATCGCAGCAGGAAATTTTTTAGCAGTTGGGCAAAACCATGGCCCTCATTCCGAGTCGTTCGCTCGGTAAATTTCTTTGCATCGCAGTGAATTTCCGCTTAGTGCGCATGCGTAATGTCCGCACTGCGACTGCGCCAAGTAATTTTACAATGAAGATAGTATTTTTACTCACGGCTTTTTCTTCGCTCCGGCGATCGTAGTGTGATTGACAGGAAATGGGTGTTACTGGGCGGAAACAGGCCGTTTTAAGGGCGTGTGGGAAAAAACGCTACAGTTTCTGGGAAAAACGCGGGAGTGGCTGAAGAAACGGGGGAGTGTCTGGGCGAACGCTGGGTGTGTTTGTGACGTCAAACCAGGAACGACAAGCACTGAACTGATTGCAGATGCCGAGTAAGTCTGAAGCTACTCTGAAACTGCTAAGAAGTTTGTAATCGCAATATTGCGAATACATTGTTCGCAATTTTAAGATGCTAAGATTCACTCCCAGTAGGCGGCGGCTTAGCGTGTGCAATGCTGCTAAAATCGGCTTGCGAGCGAACAACTCGGAATGAGGGCCCATGTGCACTGCAGGGGAGGCAGATATAACATGTGCAGAGAGAGTTAGATTTGGGTGGGTTATTTTGTTTCTGTGCAGGGTAAATACTGGCTGCTTTATTTTTACACTGCAATTTAGATTTCAGTTTGAATACACCCCACCCAAATGTAACTCTCTCTGCACATGTTATATCTGCCCCCCTGCAGTGCAAATGGTTTTGCCCAATTGCTAACAAAATTGCTGCTGCGATCAACTCAGAATTAGGCCCATAATTATATGCAGGATGTAGTTATGTGACCGGCAGTCTACATCCCGCCCGCTCAAGATCCCGCCGATCAGCATACCGACCAACAGGGACTATTCCCACCCGAATAGAACCTATGTTGAGAGAGCCCGTGAGGGGGTTCATTCCACTCGCAACCCCCCCAACCCGGCATTCTCATGGCCGGGATTCCAACCCTTATATACATAAGGCTTAACCATACACATTTATAGATATTCAGGGGATGATGCAGAGTTTAACACAAGTCAGGCATAATTTTGTTTTATCACTATTGTTTCCAATTGCTTTGTTTCATTTTATGACTGTTGTTCCCGCTATATAAGAAGCTGTTAATAATAATAAATAAATGATAGTAGTAGTGCCCCTTACATTTTAAGCCACACATTAGTAGGGCCTTTGCACATTAAAGGGAGTCATACAGTATAACACAGGTGGAGACAAACAGCAGAAACTGATGCAGTCTCTCCCGGTATAATTGCAGAGATATTCAATAAAGGGTAGATACAGCTGTAGCAAACAGCAGCGTGACAGAAGGTAAAGAAAAAAAAAAAAGAGGACCTATGGTAAAAACTTAACTTTGTGAACTCTTTCTTCGAGGTCCATGGGATCTACAGGGTTAATTCTTAATATTGGGTATGATGGCTGGTGGAGACCAGGACTGACACTAAACATTAAGCTTCTGAGCCTCCCAGGAAGCACTGGGCCACTCCCCTTCATACACCGTCCCCATGCTCAGGCACTTCAGTTTTAATAACAAACCCAAAGCAGGAGCTGGAGAGAAGAGAGAAAAGGAAGGATGGTACACACAGGAAACACACTCTTACATAGAGGAGAAGGGAGCTAGTGACCGGAGAAGTAACCCATTGAAGCTAGGTGCGTCAGGGTGGCCACCATGATGAGTGAACCGCCTTCCACCTTGAATTGTGCAGTACTCTGGGAAGGAGAGATACTGAAGGGACGTTCCATGGAATTGTGAGTGCGTCCACGAAGGTCGCTGAGGATCTCTTGTCCTGGCTCTGTACACCAGAACCTTGTGGTTATGTCTGAAGACCATGAGGTCCACGGCTGGCTAACCCCATTTGCGTACCAGGATTTGAAAGATGGCCGGGTGGCAAGACCACTCTTCGGTGTGGACATCCTGGCGACTGAGAAAGTCTGCCTCCCAGTTAAGGACTGGAAGATAGATTTTTGGCCAAGACACTTCCTGCATTGCTGCTGCACTTTGAGTGCCACTTCGCTGATTTATGTAGGCCACTGCTGTGGCATTGTGCCACTGGACTTGCACTGGCGAACCGTGTAGGAGGTCTTTAGCAATGTGAAGAGCCCTGTAAACCTTTTGGAGCTCTAGTACATTGATCAGGAGAGTCCTTTTTGCTGGGGACTAACGGCCCTGAAAGGAGTGACTGCTCCCCACCCTCGGAGACTGGCATCCGTGGTAAGAAGTGTCCAGTGTGTAATCCAGAAAGGTCGACCTTGTCCAGGTTGGGCATGTGAAGCCACCATGCAAGGGATTGACGAACCTCTTTTGCGTCAGAATTAGGGTCTGAGACTTGAGGTGTGTTGATAGGCCATTCTATCTGGCCAGTATCAGGTGCTTTAGGGGCTTGGAGTGAAACTGAGCATATTCCACCATGTCGAATACTGATACTTTTAAGCCCACGGTCTGCATGGCCGCAAATATAGAGACCCGGGGGCTGTGAAGCAGGTTGTGAATGTGCAACTGTAATGTTGTAATCTTTCCCTGAGGTAGGAAGATGCGTTGTAGGCTGACATCCAGTAGAGCCCCGAGGTGGATCATCCTCTGAGAAGTGGTGAGGACTTGACCCAGTTGACTATCCAATCGTGGGCCTGGAGAAAGGACAACGTCTCCCCTGATGCAAGGCTGCAGTAGAAGATTCGGGCACACCGCTACTAATATACATAGCAGCAGGCATGTGGCAAATACACACTGTGGGAGACGGAGCATTACCTGCTCCCCGCTGCAATATATAGTTGTAGCAGAGAAGGAGCTACTACTATTATACATAACAGTTGGCTGTGCATACATAGGAGGGTGATCTCGTGTGGATGTAGACGGTGCGCCAACATGGCAAATGTGCTGTGTGCGGAGCACCGTCCGCAACACCCTACTTATGGGCCCTGAATACTTTATCAGCCCTTTAATGTGTATTTTCAATGTTTCTGTAGTGAATTTTCTGACTTTTGTTACACTTTGATAACTGTGTAGTTATGAGCTCATATGAGTTTCTAGATGTTTTCATAACAAGACTATCAAAAAATCTTGGTATAATTTCTTTCACCTGTACATCATTAAATATGAAACCACTAATTGTGTATGTATTGCATCTGCTTACCTGAAGTAGCATTTCTTTTACTTAAATGCTGCACTGAAAAATACAGGAATCACAGCTTGTTTTTTTTGGGTCAGTAACCATTTACTACAGAGCATATGTCACATCAAACTCCCCAGTATGTTAAGAAACACCACCAAAATCACCTGTAATGTTGTGTCAATGTTTTCTGCTGCATATATGTCCAAATAACGGATCACTGCTGTTTATTGTCTAATCCAGATCACAGATTACCAAATACAACAACCTTTTACTCTTAATGGGATAGCTTAAATTCATACATGTGTGGATGCATGATAGTTGCGTTAATGACTTCAAATTTGTTAATCAGGTGATGTTATTTGAGCTTCCATAGCTCTGCAATTGTATAATTCTCAGTGTTTAATGGGAATAAGAGGGGAAATACAAATGTGAGTGATTCTATCTTTTGATATAAAGAGAAATCTGGAAATAAAGAGGATGGAATGAAGATGGTCTGGAGGGATGTGATGTCCTGACAGATGGGTTCAATTTCAGATGTGAAGTGGGTGGCAAAGTCAAGGGAGGACAGTGAGGACAGGAAGGCAAGTGGAGGGCAGAAACTGTGAAGAGATAAAGGGGGTTGGAGGACTGGGAGAAGATAAGGGTCTTTAAGTAAGACTGTTTAGAGACGGAAAGAGCAGCACTGTAGGTCGAGCGCATAAATTAGAAATTAAGGAAGTTTGAATTGGAGCGTGATTTCCTCAACAAGTTGGTGCTCCACAATACACACACAATAAATAAGACTCAGACGGCCACTCACCGGTTGTGGGCGGGCAGCCCCAACAATAGATCAAAAAATAAGATTTTACTCACCGGTAAATCTATTTCTCGTAGTCCGTAGTGGATGCTGGGGACTCCGTAAGGACCATGGGGAATAGACGGGCTCCACAGGAGACATGGGCACTTTAAGAAAGAATTTGTATTCTGGTGTGCTCTGGCTCCTCCCTCTATGTCCCTCCTCCAGACCTCAGTTAGAAAAACGTTGCCCAGGCGAGCCGACAGTACAAGGAAAGGATTTTGGAATCCAGGGCAAGACTCATACCAGCCACACCAATCACACCGTATCACTTGTGATAAACTTACCCAGTTAACAGCATGAATAATAACAGAGCATCAGATCAACCCTGATGCAACTATAACATAACCCTTAGTGAAGCAATAACTATATACAAGTATTGCAGAAGAAGTCCGCACTTGGGACGGGCGCCCAGCATCCACTACGGACTACGAGAAATAGATTTACCGGTAAGTAAAATTGTATTTTCTCTAACGTCCTAGTGGATGCTAGGGACTCCGTAAGGACCATGGGGATTATACCAAAGCTACCAAACGGGCGGGAGAGTGCGGATGACTCTGCAGCACCGAATGAGCAAACACAAGGTCCTCCTCAGCCAGGGTATCAAACTTGTAGAACTTTGCAAAAGTGTTTGAACCTGACCAAGTAGCTGCTCGGCAAAGCTGTAATGCCGAGAACCCTCGGGCAGCCGCCCAAAAAGAGCCCACCTTCCTTGTGGAGTGGGCCTTTACTGATTTTGGCAGGGGCAATACAGCCGCAGAATGAGCCTGCTGAATCGTGTAACAGATCCAGCGAGCAATAGTTTGCTTTGAAGCAGGAGCACCCGGCTTGTTGGATGCATACAGTATAAACAGCGACTCAGTTTTCCTGACTCTAGCCGTTCTGGCTACATAAACCTTCAAAGCCCTGACCACATCCAGTAACTCGGAATCCTCCAAGTCACGAGTAGCCACAGGCACCACAATAGGTTGGTTCATATGAAAAGATGACACCACTTTTGTCAGAAATTGTGGACAGGTCCGCAACTCTGCTCTGTCCATATGGAAAACCAGATAGGGGCTTTTATGTGACAACGCCGCTAATTCTGACACACGCCTAGCCGAAGCCAAGGCTAATAGCATGACCACCTTCCACGTGAGATATTTTAACTCCACGGTTTTAAGTGGTTCAAACCAGTGTGACTTCAGGAAACTCAACACCACGTTAAGATCCCAAGGTGCCACTGGGGGCACAAAAGGGGGCTGAATACGCAGCACTCCCTTTACAAATGCCTGAACTTCAGGCAGAGAAGCCAGTTCTTTTTGAAAGAAAATAGAGAGGGCAGAAATCTGGACCTTAATGGAACACAATTTTAGGCCCAGCTGGAATTCCTCCGTCAGTGTATTCCTGGCCTCACACCAAGCAACATATTTTCGCCATATACGGTGATAATGTTTAGCCGTCACGTTCTTCCTAGCCTTTATCAGTGTAGGAATAACCTCATCCGGAATGCCTTTTTCTGCTAGGATCCGGCGTTCAACCGCTATGCCGTCAAACGCAGCCGCGGTAAGTCTTGGAATAGACAGGGCCCCTGTTGCAACAAGTAGAGGCAGAGGCCACGGGTCCTCTGTGAGCATTTCCTGCAGATCTGGATACCAAGTCCTTCTTGGCCAATCCGGAACAATGAGAATTGTTCTCACTCCTCTTTTTCTTATGATTCTCAGCACCTTGGGTATGAGAGGAAGAGGAGGAAATACATAAACCGACTGGAACACCCACGGTGTCACTAGTGCGTCTACAGCTACCGCCTGAGGGTCTCTTGACCTGGCGCAATACCTCTGTAGATTTTTGTTGTGGTGGGATGCCATCATGTCCACCTGTGGCAGTTCCCACCGACTTGCAATCTGCGTGAAGACTTCTTGATGAAGTCCCCACTCTCCAGGGTGGAGGTCGTGCCTGCTGAGGAAGTCTGCTTCCCAGTTGTCCCCTCCCGGAATGAACACTGCTGACAGTGCGCTTACATGATTCTCCGCCCAGCGAAGAATTCTGGTGGCTTCCGCCATCGCCACCCTGCTCCTTGTGCCGCCTTGGCGGTTTACATGAGCCACTGTGGTGATGCTGTCTGACTGAATCAGAACCGATTGGTCGCGAAGCAGGGTCTCCGCTTGACGTAGGGCGTTGTATATGGCCCTTAGTTCCAGGATGTTGATGTGAAGGCAAGTCTCCTGACTTGACCACAGACCTTGGAAATTTCTTCCCTGTGTGACTGCCCCTCACCCTCGGAGGCTTGCATCCGTGGTCACCAGGACCCAGTCCTGAATGCCGAATCTGCGGCCCTCAAGAAGGTGAGCACTCTGCAGCCACCACAGGAGAGTCACCCTGACCCTGGGGGATAGGGTGATTAACCGATGCATCTGAAGATGTGACCCGGACCATTTGTCCAGTAAGTCCCATTGAAAGGTCCTCGCATGGAACCTGCCGAAGGGAATGGCCTCGTATGATGCCACCATCTTTCCCAGGACTCGAGTGCAGTGATTCACTGACACCTGTTTTGGTTTTAATAGGTTCTTGACCAGGGTCATGAGTTCTTGAGCTGTTATGCCCACCAGTGCCAGCAGGAATGTACTGGTGTCTGAACGGAGAGGGATGCAAAACAAATGAACTCACAGACAGACTGCGGAATATGACATTACATACACAGAAGGTGATAGGGTAACAAAATAAACACAAAGTGAACAGAGAAGCCCAAAGGCTAAGAAACTGGGTGTCTCCCAAGTATTAGGAATGCTCAGATGGAAAGTAGCGAGATGTTGTGATTTAATACGTAGAGAACCCGAAATGCGGTTGCTAAGGGCAACAGCAAAACCCTAAAGGGTTACCAACGGGTGTGGCAGTAAACTCCTTGGTCAGAGATGGAATAATAGACACAAGGAGAGTCTCCACAATCCTAGTCCTCACTTGCAGTGTACCGGTTCAGCTTACTGCCACTAAACTGACACCTGGACACCTTGCACAGTGAGAAAGGATTTTGGCAGGCAAGTCTGAGAATACAGCCGCAAACTTGCTAGGTTCACAGAGTAGCAAAAGAACCCCAGCAGGTTAAACGACTGACTCCAGTCTTACTGCTAGGTCTGGATTGGCAGAGTGTAGTACCAAATCCCAAGGCCTATTTGCAGTAAGCAACAAGCAAATACAAAGTTACACAGTACTAGCTAACTTTCAGTAACTGACCAACAAAGATTCAGCAGCATCTGCCTAACCTGAGAAGAGGGTATATATAGCAGGTGCTGTGCACGCTCCACTCAGACCTCAGACTGTAAGCACAAAAACCAGCACCGGATCCCCTGCCGTGCACAGAGCCTGTAACCACTGCACAGCAAAAGACCCGAACCGGAGTATCAGCTGCGCTCAGGTTACTCCGCTAGCTCTTGCCTCCCGGTTGCCATGACGACGTGGCAGCACAGGGCAGGAGACCCTAACATGAGCTTTCTCTATCGGGAGATAAACCTTTTTCTGGTCTGTGTCCAGAATCATGCCCAGGAAAGGCAGACGAGTTGTAGGAAGCAACTGCGACTTTGGAATATTTAGGATTCAGCCGTGTTGTCGTAACACTTCCAGAGAGCGTGTTACGCTGATCAGCAACTGCTCTCGTGACCTCTCTTTTATGAGGAGATCGTCCAAGTACGGGATAATTGTGACCCCTTGCTTCCGCAGGAGCACCATAATTTACGCCATTGCCTTGGTAAATATTCTCGGTGCCGTGGAGATACCAAACGGCAACGTCTGAAATTGGTAATGACAATCCTGTACCATAAATCTGAGGTACGCCTGATGAGGTGGATAAATGGGGACATGAAGGTATGCATCCTTTATGTCCAGAGACACCATAAAATCCCCCGCTTCCAGGCATGCGATGACCGCTCTTAGCGATTCCATCTTGAACTTGAACCTTTTCAGGTATATGTTCAGGGATTTTAAATTCAATATGGGTCTGACCGAACCGTCCGGTTTCGGTACTCCAAACATGGTCGAATAATAACCCTTTCCTTGTTGAAGGAAGGGAACCTTGACCACCACCTGTTGAAGGTACAATTTGTGAATTGCAGCTAGCACTATCGGGGGGGGGGAAGCTGGCAGGGCCGATTTGAGGTATCGGTGAGGGGGCATCTCTTCGAATTCCAGCTTGTATCCCTGCGACACAATATCTACCGCCCAGGGATCTAACTGGGAGTGAACCCACATGTGGCTGATATTTCGGAGACGCGCCCCCACCGGGCCTAGCTCCGCCTATGGAGCCCCAGCGTCAAGCGGTGGATTTAGTGGAAGCTGGGGAGGACTTCTGTTCCTGGGAACTAGCTGTGTTGTGCAGCTTCTTTCCTCTGCCCCTGCCCCTGGCAAGAAAGGACGCACCTCGGACTTCATTGCCTCTTTGTGATCGAAAGGACTGCATTTGGTAATACGGTACTTTCTTGGGTTGTGAGGAGACAAGTGGCAAAAAATTTGACTTTCCAGCAGTAGCTGTGGAGACTAGGTCCGAGAGACCCTCCCCAAACAATTCCTCACCCTTGGAAGGCAAAACCTCCATGTGCCTTTTTGAGTCGGCATCACCTGTCTATTGCCGAGTCCACAGGACCCTTCTGGCAGAAATCGACATAGCATTTATTCTAGAACTCAGTATACTAATGTCTCTTTGAGCATCTATCATATATAGGACAGCATCTTTTATATGCCCCAGGGTCATTAATATAGTATCTTTGTCGAAGGTATCAAGTTCCTCAGACAGGGTATCTGTCCATGCTGCTACAGCGCTACACACCCAGGCCGACGCGATCGCTGGCCTCAGCAAGGTACCTGAATGCGTATAAATGGACTTCAGAGTACCCTCTTGCTTTCTATCAGCAGCATCTTTTAGGGTGGCCGTATCCTGTGACAGCAGGGCTACCCTCTTGGATAAGCATGTCAAAGCTTTGTCCACCGTAGGGGAGGATTCCCAGCGTAACCTGTCCATTGGCGGGAAAGGGTACGCCATAAGCATCCTTTTGGAAATCTGCAGTTTTCTATCTGGAGATTCCCAAGCCTTTTCACATAACTCATTTAGCTCGTGTGAAGGGGGAAAGGTCACTACCTGCCTTTTTTCCCCATACATATGAACACTCTTGTCAGGGACTGGGGTTTCCTCTGTGATGTACAACACATCCTTAATTGCTAGAATCATATAACGGATGGCTTTAGCCAATTTTGGCTGTATTTTAGCATCATCGTAATCGACACTGGAGTCAGAATCCACGTCGGTATCTGTGTCAACAATTTGGGATAGTGGGCGCTTCTGAGACCCTGACGGCCCCTGCGACATAGGATCAGGATCAGGCATGGGCTGAGACCCTGACTGTCCACATAGCCTTCCTCGTCAAACATGTCGACACAAGCGTACCGACACACCACACACACAGGGAATGCTCTTTTCGAAGACAGTTCCCCCACAAGGCCCTTTGGAGAGACAGAGAGAGGGTATGCCAGCACACACGGAAGAAAGTTCTTCGTTCTGAGCGCTGTACTGAGCCGGGTGTGCAGCGGCTCGATGCAATAAGTGTACAGAGTGTCACGCCCCTGGAAGAATGTCCGTATAATGCGTCTGAGCTCTGATCGGTCCACACAGCTCAGGAGTATGAGGAAAATATTGCAGTCAGATTGGGTCCTTCACTGGAGTGCCTTAAAGGCAATAAATAAATTTACTCTATAGACTCATTCAGCGCCGTGATTTCCTCAACTGTCGCTTGGTGGTTTGTGAACACTTCTGCAGGTATTTGGAGCATTTGGAATGCCAAGGTTGAGGTGTAATCTGCGAAGGTGGGTACTGACCGCCAGAGTCTAGGGCAAAAGTAAGGGAGTAATTGTATAGGGAAATGGCGTGGTCAGGACAGGAGAGATATATGAGTGAGTCAAGTAGGAAGGATAAGAACATATTGTCAATAGCCTCAAGAATACGCTTGTTGATCGTAGTCTTGGGTAGCCAAGGTAGAGAAGGAGAGAGGGATAAATGAAAAGAAAGAAGATGATGGTCAGAGTGAGGTAATGGGGAATTGGTAAAGTTGGAGATATCACAACTTGAGTGAAGACAAGATCACACGAATGTCCACTCACATGGGAGGTTGAGGAGGTCCACTGTGAGAGATCACATGGTGATGGGAGGATAGGGAGTTTAGAGACAGTGGGGTCGGTGGGGACATCAGTAGAGATATTGAAGTCACCTAAAATGAAGAAAGGAAGTGGAGAATCCAGGAAGCAAAACTATGGAGATAGGGACAAGAGGACTATGACAGCAACGGCCGGAGATTCAAGATTCTGGCAGAACGTGCACTTTTTTAAAGTGGCAATAATTTACAAGGCAAAAACAACCTGGTTTTGCCGGGATATGGTCATTAGGTCGACCACACTTAGGTCAACCACTATTTGTCGACATGGTCACTAGGTCGAAATGTACTAGGTCGACATGGAAAAAGGCAGACGTGTTTTTTCATACTTTACGATGCACGTGGACTACGATTGGGAATAGCAACCTTGCCAAAAGCATGGCGAACGAAGCGAGTCATGAGAGTGGACAAAGTGCACTAATTGGGGCTCCCCGTTACTTTACAAAGAAAACAACACCAAAAAAAGTTTTAAAAAAAGCTCATGTCGGCCTAATTACTATGTTGACCTAGTGCTCATGTCGACCTAATCCATGTCGACATAATCCATGTCAACCAATAGTGGTCGACCTAATGACCCATACCTGTTTTGCCTTGTACATGATTGCCACTTTAAAATAACGTACAAGCTCCCGGAATCTCAGAAGCTCTGGACGTCTTTCACTGCATTACATCCGGCCCATGGTGTCTGAAGGTGAAATCAAGGATTTGGTGATGGCTAAGAGATTGCTAGATAGTTGGAAATAAAAAGATCATGGGAAAAGACCAGTTAGTTACAGACAGATCTGGCAATCTAGAGGGCACAGTTAAAGGGAGAAATGTGAATGGGATTATCAGGGTTTCTGTATGATAGAGGTGAGATTAATGTGGAAGAGGAGGATGAAGAGAGCATTGGGATGGTGAGGGCACCTAAGCAAGGCAGGGAAACTGCAGGTGGTGGGCAAGGAGGTAGTTTAGTGTGACATCAGTGGAAGTGTGGAGAGGAGACTGGGACAGAAGGGAGGATGCAGTGCTTAGTATTGGGGTAGCAGGATCAGGGTGGGAGAGAAGTTATTTAAAATAAAGAAATGGGGGATGTGGGAGAGTACCAGAGGGTCCTGGAATGGAGACAGAGGAAGGGAGAGGTGGGAATAGGTGACAGAAGAAGAATGATCTAGCCGCTGAGTGAGGAGAGGGGATGACTGAAAAAAGAGGCGCATGAGGGGTCAGTCAGACCCGGTCGCATGCTAGCTTTTTTTCAGCAGGGCGATCGGGTCAGAACTGCACATGCGTATGCTCCGCAATGCGCAGGCACGTCGGCAGACAGGCATCGCCGGACAGCGACGGCTTTAACGAAGAAAGCGATCGCACTGGCGATCGCAAGAAGACTAACTGGAAGAGGCCATTTGTGGGTGTCAACTGACCATTTCTAGGGAGTGTCCGTAAAAATGCAGACTTGTCCAGCTGTTTGGAGGGAGGATTCCGGACGTCAGCTCCTGGTCGGGTCATCGCAGCGGTTAGTCCTGAGCTGTGCAGAGACTACACAAACTTTTGTTTGTGCAGCTCTTTGCACAAGCGATCGCATCCCTGTACAGCGACTACCCCCTCCCCCTGCAGGCGGCAACTACCTGATCGCAGCACTGCAAAAAAACACCTGCGTGCGATCAGGTGTGAATAATCCTCATGGTGTAGATGAAAGTAGTAGGGATACTCCATTGCAGTAGTAATGGAGAGGATGAAATACAGAAACAGTGCAGTTAAAATGTAAAAGATGCAGATGCATAGAGCAGTATGTATATGAATATATATATATATATATATATATATATATATATATAAATAAATGTGAAAGCCCTCACTCACTTACTGACTCATCAATAATTCTCTTACTTCCAGATATATTAGGAAGATAACATTTAACATAAGTATTCTGCAGGTGGGAAGTCGGAAAACTACGTAATTAAAATTTTAATAAACCTCCACTAAGGGGATGAAAATAGGATTTTAATTACCTACTGGTAAATTATTTTCTCGTAGTCCGTAGGGGATACTGGGAATCCATTTAGTACCACGGGGTATAGACAAGCTCACTAGGAGCCTTGGGTACTTTAAGAATTTGATAGTGTGCGCTGGCCCTCCATCTATGCCCCTCCTACCAGACTCAGTCTAGGGAACTGTGTCCGAGGAGACGGACATACTTTGAGAGAAGGATAGATAAGGAAAGTGGTGAGATTACGCACACACAGAACAATAGGAAAACCATGCTAACCAAACCTGAAACATGAACAGCAACAGCTGAACAAACCAGAATACTTAACAAAGTAACAGTGCAGGAAGAACGAAGCACCGAGCGGGTGTCCAGAATCCCCTACAGACTACGAGAAAAGGATTTATCGGTAGGTAATTAAAATCCTATTTTCTCTTACGTCCTTGGGGATACTGGGAATGCATTTAGTACTACGGGGAAGCACCAATGCTCCAAAACCGGGTGGGAGAGTGCTGAGGTTCCTGCAGAACTGATTGACCAAACTGAAGGTTCTCAGAGGCCAAAGGATCGAACTTATAAAACTTTGCAAACTTGTTAGAACCTGACCAAGTATCTCCTCAGCAGAGCTGTAAAGCCGAGACACCCCGGGCAGCCACCCAAGAAGAACCCACCGACCTAGTAGAGTGGGCCGTAACAGAACTTGGAACAGGCAATCCTGCCGTGGAATAAGCATGCTGGATAGTGAGCCTGATCCAGCGTGCAATAGACTGCTTTGAAGCAGGACATCCAATTTCATAGGGATCATAGAGAACGAACAGCGAGTCAGATTTCCTGTGATGAGCTGTCCTCTTTACATACGCTTTCAAAACCCTCACAACATCCAAAGACTTTGAAGTAGAAGAGGTGTACGTAACAGCCAGAACCACAGTAAATTGGTTGATGTGAAATGCGGACACCACCTTAGTAAGAAATTGCTGATGAGTTCTGAGTTCAGCTCTGTCCTCATGGAAAATTAAGTAGGTGCTCTTGTGAGACAATGCCCCTAGCTCCGACACACATCTTGCTGAAGCCAAGGCCAACAAGGTACTTAACGTCTACCTCCTGTAACGGTTCAAACCAGTCCGATTGGAGGAACTGCAGCACAAAATTGATATCCCAAGGTGCCGTGGGAGGCACAAAGGGAGGCTGTATGTACAGAACACCTTTCAAGAATGGCTGGACCTCGGTGAGAGAAGCCAATTGTTTCTGAAAGTACATAGACAAGGCCAAAATCTGGACTTTAATTGAGCCTAGGCGTAGGCTCACATCCACACCCGACTGCAGGAAAAGCAGGAGACGTCCCAGATGAAATTCAACCGCAGAATATTGTCTGCCTTCACACCAAGAGACATACTTCTTCCATATATGGTGATAATGTTTAGACGTTACCCCCTTCTTGGCTTGGATCATAGTCGGGATGACCTTGTCAGGAATCACTCTCCTGGCTAGAATCAGCCGTTCAACTTCCATGCCGTTAAAAGTAGCAGCGGTAAGTCTTGATAGACGAACAGGCCCTGTTGCAGAAGATCCTCGCGAAGAGGTAGAGGCCACGGATCTTCGATCAGCATCCCAAGAAGTTCCGCATACCAGGCCCTTCAAGGCTAGTCCGGAGCAATAAGGATTGCTTAAACCTTTTCCCTTTTTATTCTTTTTAGACCCACGGAGTTGTCAAAGCATCTACCGCCTGTTATGCACACCAGTGCCTGCAGGAATGTACTGGTGTCTGAACTGTTAGGGATGCAAAACAAATGAACTCACAGACAGACTGGGGAATATGACATTACGTACACAGAAGGTGATAGGGTAACAAAATAAACACAAAGTGAACAGAGAAGCCCAGAGGCTAAGAAACTGGGTGTCTCCCTATTATTAGGAATGCTCAGATGGAAAAAGCAAGATGTTGTGTTTTAATACGTAGAGAACCCGAAATGCTGTTGCTAAGGGCAACAGCAAAACCCTAAAGGGTTACCAACAGGTGTGGCAGTAAACTCCTTGGTCAGAGATGGAATGATAGACACAAGGAGAGTCTCCACAATCCTAATCCTCACTTGCAGTGCACAGGTTCAGCTTACTGCCACTAAACTGAATACCTGAACACCTTGCACAGTGAGACAGGATTTAGGCAGGCAGTCTGAGAATACAGCCGCAAACTTGCTAAGTTCACAGAGTAGCAAAAGAAACCCAGCAAGTTAAACGACTGACTCCAGTCTTACTGCTAGGTCTGGATTGGCAGAGTGTAGTACCAAATCCCCAGGCCTATTTGCAGTAAGCAACAACAAATACAAAGCTACACAGTACTGGCTAACTTTCAGGAACTAACTAACCAACAAAGATTCAGCAGCATCTGCTTAACCTGAGAAGAGGGTTTATAAAGCAGGTGCTGTCCACGCCCCACTCAGACCTCACAGACTGTGAGCACAAAAACCAGCACCGGATCCCCTGCCGTGCACAGAGCCTGTACCACTGCACAGCAAAAGACCCGAACCGGAGTATCAGCTGCGCTCAGGTTACTCCGCTAGCACTTGTCTCCCGGTTGCCATGACGACGTGGCAGCACAGGGCAGGAGACCCTAACAGTACCCCCCCCTCTGACGAGGGGTCAAAGAACCCCTACCACCGGGTTTATCGGGGAACTGCGAGAAACAAGAGCATATCAGTCTGGGGGCATGAAGATCACAACTGCGCCCCCACGACCGCTCCTCCGGGACATAGCCCTTCCAGTGCACCAAAAATGACAGCCGACCCCGAACCATCTTGGAGTCAAGAATCCTTTCAACAACAAACTCCCTCTGGCCACGTATCAGAAGACGGGAAGGTCTTCCACTGGAAGAAGGATTACTAATCGCCCGTTTTAAAAGGGAACAATTAAATGTTTTATTGATACCCAAAGAACGGGGCAGATCTAACTGAAATGCCACCGGATTGATAACCCTGGTGATCTTATAAGGGCCGATGAACCGGGGGCCTAACTTATGAGATGGCTGTCTCAACTTCAAATTCTTGGTAGACAACCAGACGAAGTCTCCTAATTTGAAGCTGCAGGGTCTTTTCCGCTTATCAAAAACCCTTTTGGTCACTAATGACACAGACACAAGGGCTTTCTTCACTTTCCTCCAAATACCTCTAAGGACCGAAACCACAGAGGAACCATCAGGCGTGGAGTCCAGGGGGTCAAAAGAATTGGCCTTAGGATGATGCCCATACACACAAAGGAAGGGAGAGATCCCTGTAGCAGAGTGAGCCGCGTTGTTATAGGCAAACTCCGCCATGGACAGATGAGCAACCCAGTCAGTCTGACACTTGGAGACATAACACCTGAGGAACTGCTCCAAGGACTGGTTCACCCTTTCAGTCTGCCCATTAGACTGCGGATGGTAGCCTGACGACAAGCTGACAGAAATCTGGAGATCGGAACAAAATGCCCTCCAGAATTTGGCCACAAACTGTGATCCGCGGTCAGAGACCACATCAAGTGGCAACCCGTGGAGACGCACAACATGCAGCATAAATAATTCAGACAGGCGTCTGGCCGATGGCAGCCCAACCAGTGGAACGAAGTGCGCCATCTTCGAAAACCTGTCAACGACAACCCAGATGGCTGTCATCCCCGAGGATTTGGGCAAGTCCACCACAAAATCCATTGAAATGTGGGTCCATGGCTTAGATGGGATAGAGAGTGGATGTAATGGGCCAACAGGAACCCCTCTAGGAGTCTTATTTCGGGCACAGATGTCACATGCCCGAACCCACTGATCCACATCCTTAGCCACCGAGGGCCACCACACCACCCTAGATAGCAACTCCCGAGTTCTGGCAATACCCGGGTGACCTGCCGACTTCTTGGCATGGAATTCCAGGAACACTCGCTGTCTTAACCTAGGAGGCACAAACAAAAGACCTACCGGAAGGTCTGGAGGAGCCTGCTCCTGTGCTCTAAGGACTAATGACAAGAGATCCTGGGTAATGCCCACTTTAATACATGATGGGGACACAATGGGCAACGGCTCCTCGTGGTCTCCTGGATTGGAGCAAAACTCCGCGAGAGCGCATCAGCCTTGATGTTTTTTGACCCAGGGCGATATGTTATCAAAAAATTAAAGCGAGCAAAATACAAAGCCCATCGTGCCTGCCTGGCATTGAGACGCTTCGCTGACTCTAAATATGCCAGATTCTTATGGTTGGTAAGAATTGAGACCACAAACTTAGCCCCCTCAAGCCAGTGTCTCCACTCCTCGAGTGCATCCTTAATAGCCAACAATTCCCGGTTACCCACATCATAATTCATCTCGGCAGGCGAAAATTTACGGGAAAAGTAAGCACAGGGATGAAGGCGATTATCAGACACTCCCATCTGAGAGAGCACTGCCCCAATACCCATCTCAGAGGCATCCACCTCCACCACAAAAGGACGCTCTGGATCTGGGTGTCGCAGCACCTTGGCCGAGACAAATGCCCTTTTGAGATGGGCAAAAGCCGCTTTAGCCTCACAAGACCAGTGAGCAACATCCGCCCCTTTCTTAGTGAGTGCCACCAAGGGCGCCACTATAGACGAAAATCCAGCAATAAATCGTCTATAAAAATTCGCAAAGCCCAGGAAACGCTGAAGCGCCTTCAAACTAGTGGGCTGCGCCCAATCCAGGACTGCCTGTACCTTGGAACCCTCCATTTGGAAACCTTCTGGGGAGATCATATATCCTAGAAATGCGATTTGCTGAACTTCAAATTCGCACTTCTCCAGCTTCGCCCCAAGCCGGTGGTCTCTGAGTTTCTGGAGGACTAAGCGTACATGCTTCCGATGTTCCTCCAGGGAATGGGAGAAGATTAGGATGTCATCTAAGTATACAACTAAGAATCTATCCAAATATTCCCTGAGTACATCGTTCATGAAATCCTGGAAGACTGCCGGGGCATTACAGAGCCCAAAAGGCATCACCAAATATTCATAATGCCCTGAGTGGGTATTAAAGGCAGTCTTCCATTCATCCCCCTCACTTATTCGGATTAGATTGTACGCCCCGCGTAGGTCAATCTTAGAAAAAATGGTGGCAGTACGAAGCTGGTCAAACAAGACCGAAATGAGAGGCAGTGGGTATGAGTTTTTAATCGTGATACGGTTCAATTCCCTGAAGTCGATGCAGGGTCGCAACGAACCGTCCTTTTTACCCACGAAGAAGAACCCCGACCCAACTGGAGACTGTGAAGGTCTGATAAATCCCTTAGCCAAGTTCTCCTGAATGTACTCTGCTATAGCCTGAGTCTCAGGACGTGACAGGGAGTACAACCTGCTCTTGGGAAGCTTAGCATTTGGCAACAAATCAATGGCACAGTCATAGGGGCGATGGGGAGGTAGTACCTCTGCAACTTTTTTGGAGAATACATCCGCAAAATCTGCATAACACCCTGGCAATCCTGGCAAACTTAGCTGCGAGAGCCTGACTGGAAGGCTCAAGCAACTCCTGAAACAATCAGTACCCCAACTGAGAATCTCCCCAGAGACCCAGTCAAATTGAGGATTGTGGGCCCTCAACCAAGGTAAGCCCAACACCAATGGGGCAAAAGTACAGACAGTCACATAAAAGGACAATTTTTCAGAGTGTGTGGCTCCAATAAACAAAGAAATCTGGCTAGTGCAAGAGGTAATTTTACCTTGGGATAATGGTTCCCCGTTTAACCCACAAATCTCAATTTCCGATGCCAAGGGTACTAAGGGAACAGAGTGTTTCAGGGCGAATTGGCGGTCCATAAAAACCCCGTCGGCCCCACTGTCCACAAAAGCCTCAGTCTTGACAGTTTGACCGAGGATCTTCAAGGTCACCGGAATGATAAAAGTCTTCTTGGGAAATTCTGACTTCTGGCCTGACAGGATATTTCCCATCACCCTCAGGCCCTGAAGTTTTCCTGCTTTTCTGGGCATGATACTACCACATGACCATTATTCCCACAGTACAAACATGACCCCTGCTGTCTCCTCCGCGTCTTCTCAAGCGAGGAGAGGTGGGTAGCCCCAATCTGCATAGGCTCCTCGGAAAATTCCTCAGAGTCTGAGGTTCCCTTGGGAAAGAAGGAAACCTCTGTCTCCCTTTCAAGCCTACGCTCTCTCAGCCGTCTATCCACCCGGATGGATAACTGCATGAGCTGATCCAAGCTATCAGGCAAGGGATATTGTACCAGTTGGTCTTTTATCTGGTTAGAAAGACCTCTTCGGTACTGGTGTCTCAGGGCTGGGTCATTCCACTGGGTATCATGGGCCAACCTCCGAAACTCCGTACAGTAAACCTCAACTGGCCTTCGCCCTTGCTTAAGGATCGAAATCTGAGCCTCGGCTGAGGCCGTCTTGTCAGGGTCATCATACAACATGCCCAGTGCCGTAAAAAAAACATCAACACTTTTAAGCGACGGACAGTCAGGCTGCAACCCATATGCCCAGACCTGTGGGTCTTCTTGTAGCAAGGAAATCACTATGCCCACCCGCTGAATCTCCGACCCAGATGACTGAGGCCTAAGCCGGAAGTATAGCTTGCAGCTCTCCTTGAAACAAAAGAACTGCGAGCGATCTCCAGAAAAATGATCCGGGAGATTTACTTTCGGCTCCTTAACCCCTGAAGGTGCTGCTGCTGCGGGAGCTCCGCCAGCGGCCTGGGAGGTGTGCATTTTAATGGACAAATCATTAAATTGTCGAGTCAGGACCTGCACCTGATCGACCACCTGTTGCAACGTATTTTGAGGGGTATGCTCCATATTCCCACAAAATTTCAACAGGAGTATTAGGCTGATGAATATGTTATGCACACCAGTGCCTGCAGGAATGAACTGGTGTCTGAACTGTTAGGGATGCAAAACAAATGAACTCACAGACAGACTGGGGAATATGACATTACGTACACAGAAGGTGATAGGGTAACAAAATAAACACAAAGTGAACAGAGAAGCCCAGAGGCTAAGAAACTGGGTGTCTCCCTATTATTAGGAATGCTCAGATGGAAAAAGCAAGATGTTGTGTTTTAATACGTAGAGAACCCGAAATGCTGTTGCTAAGGGCAACAGCAAAACCCTAAAGGGTTACCAACGGGTGTGGCAGTAAACTCCTTGGTCAGAGATGGAATGATAGACACAAGGAGAGTCTCCACAATCCTAATCCTCACTTGCAGTGCACAGGTTCAGCTTACTGCCACTAAACTGAATACTTGAACACCTTGCACAGTGAGACAGGATTTAGGCAGGCAGTCTGAGAATACAGCCGCAAACTTGCTAAGTTCACAGAGTAGCAAAAGAAACCCAGCAAGTTAAACGACTGACTCCAGTCTTACTGCTAGGTCTGGATTGGCAGAGTGTAGTACCAAATCCCCAGGCCTATTTGCAGTAAGCAACAACAAATACAAAGCTACACAGTACTGGCTAACTTTTAGGAACTAACTAACCAACAAAGATTCAGCAGCATCTGCTTAACCTGAGAAGAGGGTTTATAAAGCAGGTGCTGTACACGCCCCACTCAGACCTCACAGACTGTGAGCACAAAAACCAGCACCGGATCCCCTGCCGTGCACAGAGCCTGTAACCACTGCACAGCAAAAGACCCGAACCGGAGTATCAGCTGCGCTCAGGTTACTCCGCTAGCACTTGTCTCCCGGTTGCCATGACGACGTGGCAGCACAGGGCAGGAGACCCTAACAGTACCCCCCCCCTCTGACTGCTTGTGGGTCTCTCGACCTGGACCATTATCGCTTGAGCTTCTTGTTGAGTCGAGAGGCCATCATGTCGATTTGTGGTATCCCCACCGACGTGTCAACCACCTGAACACCTCCGGGTGGGGACTCCACTACCCTGGGTGCAGGTCGTGTCTGCTGAGGAAGTCTGCTTCCCAGTTGTCTATTCCCGGAATGAAGACCACCGACAACAACTTGTCATGTGTTTCCGCCCAGAGGAGAATTCTTGACATCTCTGACATTGCTGCTCTGCTTTTCGTTCCGCCCTGTCGGTTTATGGACGTTACCGACGTCATATCGTCCAACTGGAATTGAATGGCCTGATTCCGAAGTAGAGATGAGGCCTGCAGAAGGGCATTGTAGATTGCCCTGAGTTCTAGGATGTTTATTGGAAAGATGACTTCCCGATTTGACCATCTTCCTTGACACTGCACCCCCTGGGAGACTACTCCCCAACCTCCGAGGCTTGCGTCTGTGGTTAGCAGAATGCAATTCTGAATCCCGAACCTCCGACCCTTGATGAGGTGAGAAGTCTGTAGCCACCACAGAAGGGAGAATCTGGCTCTTGGCGACAGACATATCCTCTGGTGCATGTGAAGATGCAATCCGGACCATTTGTCCAACAGATCCAGCTGGAAGGGCCTCGCATGAAACCTTCTGTACTGAATCGCCTCGTAAGGGGCCACCACTTTCCTGAGAAGGCAAATGCACAGATGCACCAAGATCCGGGTTTGCTTCAAGACAGCCCGAACCATCGACTGGATTACTATAGCCTTCTCCAAGGAAAGGAACACTCTATGAGACCCTGTGTCAAGTATCATTCCCAGGAAAAGAAGCCTCTGCATCGGTTCCAGGTGAGATTTTGTTAAGTTCAGAATCCAACCGTGATAAAAGAGTAGTCTGGTTGAGAGGCCAATGCTGTCCAACAACTGCTCAGGAGGGAAATGTTACCAGTGGAGTACCCCAGGGATCTGTACTTGGACCAGTGCTTTTCAATATCTTTATTGGTGACATTGCAAATGGGATTAAAGGGAAAGTATGCCTTTTTGCAGATGACACAAAGGTATGCAACAGGGTAGACACACCAGGTGGGGTAAAACAAATGATTGAGGATCTAGGTAGACTAGAGGAATGGTCAAGAGTCTGGCAATTACAGTTTAATGCCAAAAAATGCAAAATCATGCACTTGGGTCTCAAAAATCCTAAAGCTAAATACAGTATTAATGGCACTATACTGGAAACTACTGAGGAGGAAAGGGATCTAGGAGTCACTATTTCAGATGACTTAAAGGCAGGTAAGCAATGTAACAAGGCAATGAGGAAGGCTAGTCAGATGCTTGGCTGCATTGGGAGAGGAATCAGCAGCAGAAAGAAAGAAGTAATAATGCCACTGTATAGGTCATTGGTACGGCCTCATCTAGAATACTGTATTCAGTTCTGGAGGCCATATCTTCAAAAGGATATTAATACATTAGAAACTGTACAAAGGAGGGCAACTAAAATGGTGCATGGCCTACATCACAAAACATACCCAGAAAGACTAAGAAATCTCAATATGTATAGTTTGGAGCAGAGAAGAGAAAGGGGGGACATGATAGAAACTTTCAAATATATGAAGGGTTTTAACAAAGTCCAGGAGGGAAACATTCTCCAAATGAAGAGAAGCAATAGGACACGAGGACATGCACTGAGACTGGAGGGGGGGAGGTTCAGGGGAAATTTGCGGAAAAATTATTTCACAGAAAGGGTAGTGGACAAGTGGAATAGCCTCCCATCAGAGGTGGTAGAGGCTAAGACAGTAGAGCAATTTAAACATGCATGGGATAGACATAAGGATATCCTTACAAAGAAATAAGGATCAAATAAGGTTAGTGATAAAAAAAAATAATATATAAAAAAAAAAAAAAAGGGGCAGACTAGATGGGCCAAGTGGTTCTTATCTGCCGACAAATTCTATGTTTCTATGCTCCCTGGAAGGTGCCTTTATCAGAAGATCGTCCAGGTACGGAATTATGTTCACTCCTTATTTGTGGAGCAGAAACATTCTCTCTGCCATCACCTTGGTGAACTCTTGGTGCCGTGGATAGACCGAATGGCAGGGCCTGGAACTGGTAGTGGCAGTCCTGCAGTGCAAACCGTGGATAAGCCTGATGAGGCGGCCAGATCAGAATGTGAAGGTACGCATCCTTGATATCCAGAGACACAAGGAATTCCTCTTCCTCCAGACCTGAGATCACCGCTCTCAGAGTCTCCATCTTGAATTTGAACACTCGTGAGTACGGATTCAATGACTTGCGGTACAAAATCAGTCTTACCGAACCATCCGGTTTCGGTACTAAAAACAAGTAATATCCCTTGTTTTGCAGATGAGGTGGAACTGGAATAATGATCTGAGTCTGTACCAGTTTTTGAATGGCATCCTGTAAGGTTATACTGTACTTGCTTCTTGTGAAACTGGTAAGCCTGATTTGAAGAATCTGTGAGGTGGGAGCTCATGAAACTTCAGTCTGTAGCCCTGGGAAATAAGATCTATGACCCAGGGATCCTGACATGAACCTGTCCAGATGTGACTGAAAAATGTTAGTAGGGATCCCACCTGCCAGTCTTCCAGGCATTGTGGTCCACCGTTATACTGAAGGATTTGAGGAAGCAGAGCTTGAGCTCTGTTCCTGTGAACCGGCAGTTGCTGGTTTGCGTGGTTTACCTCTAGCACCTCTGGTGGCTGTAGAACCTCTGATCTTGCCCTTAAACTTAGCAGTCCGAAAGGACTGTAGGTTAGGTACCGTGTAGGTCTTCCTGGCTGGCGGAGCTGCAGAAGGAAGATACGTGGACTTACCCGCAGTAGCTTTGGAGATCCATTTGTCTAGTTCATATCCAAATAAGGTCTCTCCTGTGAAGGGTAGGCCTTCTACGCCTTTCCTGGAGTCCACGTCAGCAGCCTTCTCACATAGCCATAAGCCTCTGCATGCTGACACTGCCATAGCAGTAGTGCGAGCATCAAGCAAGCCTATTTCTTTTATGGCTTCCACCAAACAATTATATGTTGCAGGAGTAAGATAATCTCCCCATGAGGCAAGGTACCTAAACCCTCAATTAGGTTATCCGACCATTTGGCAATGGCCTTAGTAATCCACCTACTTGCTATAATGGGTCTCTGGGGCCACCCCAGCAGCTGTATACAAAGATTTGAGTGACTCAATTCTATGATCAGCCGTGTCTTTTAGGGAAGCTGCACTCGGGACAGGCAATACAATTTTCTGTGACAACCTGGATACTGATACATCCACTATCGGTGTATTTTCCCATTTTTTCCTATCCTCAGGAGGATAAGGAAAGGCTGATATCAACCTTTTAGGGATTTGAAATTTCCTATCAGGATTAACCCACGGTTCTTCACATAGGTTATTTAGTTCTTTTGACACAGGAAAAGTGTCTGAGGATTTATTTTTTATATTAAAATAAGATTCCTCAATCTCCTCTGAAACTCTGATAGCTCAGAGTGTGTCTCTGATAGCTCAGAATGTCTCTGATAGCTTCTATGAGAGCCTCTATTCCCTGTGACAGAGTAACCTCCCCCACCTCTGAGTCCACCTCCCCCTCCTCCAAGTCTGACCCGTCATCATCAGAGTCAGACTGCAGGATATGGGCAAAAGAACGTTTTTGCAGACAAATGGCAGGGGACTGAGATGCTGGTTTGGGTACTGAATCTCTGTTCATAAACTTAGTCATAGATTGTCTTAAGAATTGCGTCTCTTTCTCAGTGCAGGACAATTTAGAAGAGATATTGGACATCATTCCCCTAGTGGAATCCAGCCAAGCTGGCGCTGCCCCGATAACCTGGGAGAGTACACTCATGACAGCACACACACACAGGAACAGGTTAAATGCACAATTAACCCACAAAGAGCGCTTCCAGAGAGACACAGAGATAGAATGGAGCCAGCGCACAGAGCCCTTACTGCTAATGTCAAGCTTAGCCGGGTCGCAGACAAAGTACCCAGATTTGGGACCTAGTACACTAGTAAGTACTCCCCCCCCCCCCCCCCCCCATGACCCCCAGGTACCGCTGAGGTAATCTGGAGTCTCTCCGGAGGAGTTGCGCGGCGCTGTCAGTAGGTCATTTTACCTCTGCAGTGTCCACTGCAGAGGGAAAATGGCGCTGGTGATCTGCTGTATACGCTCATAGTGAAGCCCCGTCCCTTCAATGGCGCGCGGTCTTCCCGCACTTTTTTATATTGGCTGAGGTAATTTTAGTGCTTAATCTGGAGTCAGCCCCCCTTTTAAGTCTGTAATGCCAGTCTGGGTACTGTGTACACACGTAGTGTACTTAGACTCAGTTCGCTTCCTCAGAAGCGGTGCGTCTGCACTGTGTACTAAGTCTGGAGACCCAGCCGCCCCACACAGAAGCCGTGCGTCTCCATACCCTTATGCCGCCATAATGGCTGGCGACCCGCTAACCGGGACGCCGGCTTAGTACTCACCACTCTTCTATTTTCTGGCTCTGTTAGGGGTGCGGTGTGCTGCGGGAATGTATGCTCGGGGCTTGCGAATAGTTCCCTGAGGAGCACAGTGTCCTGTCAGCGGGGAACGGGACCAATAACCCTTCAAGAGGTTGGGCCGTTCTTCCCCCACGTCCCACGAAGCAGGCAGGTGCCATCCAGTCCTGCCTGAAAATAACAAACATATAAAATAAATGCAGAAAACTCTTCAGGAGCTTCAAGCGACGTGACCGGCTCCTGCGGGCACATTTTCTAAAATGAGTCTGGTAGTAGGGGCATAGAGGGAGGAGCCAGCGCACACTATCAAATTCTTAAAGTGCCCAAGGCTCTTAGTGGACCCGTCTATATCCCATGGTACTAAATGGATTCCCAGTATCCCCAAGGACATAAGAGAAAAAGGGATTAACATAATGACTTCATTACTGATGCATGGTTTGCTTTACATGAACGATAATGCCCAAACGGATAATAGAATCAAAATTTGGATTGCACCTCCAGTGTGCAGAATTTAATAAACTACAAAAATGGTCACTTTTTACCGTATCTGCTACTGGTGCTCCTTGGGTAACGCCAAGAACCATGGATTAATATTTACTAAGTCGTCTCAAATTTACATATGTACTCACTTATATTTACAACCGTGAAAATCAGAAACTTCCGTGTGAAGAATGGGTAGAACAGCTAGTATACGGTATAAGCACCACTACAAAAACATATTATGAAGATGAATAGTCTAGAGCTGTTATGTGTGCAAGAATATAATATTCAAATAAATAATGTTCAAATTGTATGGATGTGAAGCAATGGTAAAAACTAATGGCAGGTAAAAAATTTTAATGGAAAAAGCTAAAATGATAATGGCCCAGGAATGATATAGACAGATGTGTAGAAAAACTAAAAATAATCAATAAGGTCATCAAGTGAAGTGGTAACTCCTTGCAATATCCAAGCAGGGAGTGTAATTAGTAGTGTCCAGGACATGGAGAAAGCAGGTATTTGAGTTGGAGGCCGACTAAACACACTGCAATTTGTTAAAAGTAATCCCACAGAAGCAGAGATTTCTGGTACTGCGTTTTCCTTGTTTTTTTCTCCTGGTTAAGTTTACATTTCTCAATACAGCACTTAAGATCCACTAGCAGCTTAAAAGGTGCATATACTATTGGGCTGTAATGCTGGAAAGCGGTTAAAATATCGCTAGTTAGGATCCCGGCGGTCACAATGTGGACGCCGAAATCCCGACTAGCTATGAAATGCTGACGCCGGAATACTGGCGCCACAGGCTGTTCTCTCTCTGTGGGTGTCCACGACACCCATAGAGGGAGAATATAATTTCTAGCGCGCGCCCCGCTGCCTGTATTCTAGTGGTCGGGATTCCGCTGCCGCCAGTAATTGATACTGAACCCGTAATACTTTAGCAGGAAATATGCAGTATGGAGTCCCTGTGTCAAACAGCATCAGCCTATTTTAAACAGGCTCAAAATAAATAAATGTAAACAAGGAAAACATAAGCCTTATGGTGTGTACACACGGTGTGATTTTTTCTTACGATTTTGACTATATAGTCAAAATCGTAAGAAAAGTTAGTGCAGATCACAAGGTGAAAGTCACCTTGTGATCCCGATTTGATGGCGATGCACGGTCCCGCGCGGTCGGCATCGCAAGAATAGATAGGCTGTGCAGGCAAGTCAATTCTGACTATCTCTATAGAAGAGATAGTTAAAATTGACACTTAGCCAAAATCGCACATAGTCAGTATCGCAAGCACATAATGAGTGTGCTTGCGATACTGACTATGTGCCGACCTAGCCCCTGTCGCATAGTGAGAATCGGGCATAGCCCGAATCTCACCGTGTGTATGGGCCATAGAACAGGATCCGGCAGTGACACACAGGATTTCAATGAAACACAGTGTGGCACAGCCGCACTGTGTAAACACATACATTGAAATGTATGTGTTCACGTTGAAATCTCGCCACTGAATGGGACCCGCTTGGCCGCTATGTGTGGCCTTACCCTTATACTAGAGCACCAGGGATCCTTCCACTTCAATGCTGGTGGTTGTTGAGGTAATAATTTGTAAAACATCAAAAAAATGTGTATCCCAGCAAGCTTCATAAGGAAAATAAATAAATAAACGTCCCAATTCTAAACAGCATAGAGCTCTTTCTGGTACCTCGGGGCTGTGGGGCTGTTAAGCAAATAACCTGTGTTAAGATTGGTTTTATAAAATTAACAAAAATGTTAAATAAATTTGTATTGTGACAATTTGCTTTATATATTTTTTAAGGCACCCCTGATGAAATCATTTTAGGCGAAACGCTTTTGGTGACACACATTGTGTTAAATCGGAGGTCAACAAAGACTTTTTGCCCACTTTGAGGCACAAACTGGTAACAAAGGAAAGCAATGTATATGCTGTATGGATAAACTTTTTTAAGTTTTAATGCTTTTAAGAAGTATCTTTGAATAAACTGAATATATGGTTATTTGGTTATACTGTACGAGGAAATATTGTTTTTATATCAAGAACTATCAGTAATCAGCAAAAGTTGTATTTAAACCAGGCGCCTCTGTAGATACATCTGTTCTATTTATATCTTTGCAAGGTCGGGTTCTGTTTAGCAGCCTACCCTATATATTATATTGCACTGTACTAAAAATAAGATTAAAGAGCATAGTACCATCGACAAAATTCTCATATTTTGGGCTCTATCATATAGAAACCGTTGTAATTCCTACACCGTTCACTTGATTTGAATGTAAATATCCTCAAATTAAAGCGGAAAGTCTGCAGTTAAAGCACATCTTGTTTGTTTCATTTCAAATCCATTGTGGTGGTGTATAGAGACCAAAATATGAGAATTGTGTGGATGTCCCAATATTTATGGACCTGACTTTATATATATATATATATATATATATGCGCATTTGACTCTGTGGATATATGTAAGTCAAGGAAAGATACTTTATAAAGGTCATGAAAAAATAAGAATTTACATACCGATAATTCTATTTCTCATAGTCCGTAGTGGATGCTGGGGACTCCGTCAGGACCATGGGGGAATAGCGGCTCCGCTGGAGACAGGGCACAAAAGCAAGCTTTTAGGATCACATGGTGTGTACTGGCTCCTCCCCCTATGACCCTCCTCCAAGCCTCAGTTAGGTACTGTGCCCGGACGAGCGTACACAATAAGGAAGGATCTTGAATCCCGGGTAAGACTCATACCAGCCACACCAATCACACCGTACAACTTGTGATCTGAACCCAGTTAACAGTATGATAACAAAGAAGTAGCCTCTAAAAAAGATGGCTCACAACAATAATAACCCGATTTTTGTAACAATAACTATGTACAAGTATTGCAGACAATCCGCACTTGGGATGGGCGCCCAGCATCCACTACGGACTATGAGAAATAGAATTATCGGTAAGTAAATTCTTATTTTCTCTAACGTCCTAGTGGATGCTGGGGACTCCGTCAGGACCATGGGGATTATACCAAAGCTCCCAAACGGGCGGGAGAGTGCGGATGACTCTGCAGCACCGAATGAGAGAACTCCAAGTCCTCTTTAGCCAGAGTATCAAATTTGTAAAATTTTACAAACGTGTTCTCCCCTGACCACGTAGCTGCTCGGCAAAGTTGCAATGCCGAGACCCCTCGGGCAGCCGCCCAAGATGAGCCCACCTTCCTTGTGGAGTGGGCTTTTACAGTTTTAGGCTGTGGCAGGCCTGCCACAGAATGTGCACGTTGGATTGTGCTACAGATCCAACGAGCAATCGTCTGCTTAGACGCAGGAGCACCCATCTTGTTGGGTGCATACAAGATAAACAACGAGTCAGATTTTCTGACTCCAGCTGTCCTTGAAATATATATTTTCAATGCTCTGACAACGTCCAGTAACTTGGAGTCCTCCAAGTCGCTAGTAGCCGCAGGCACCACAATAGGCTGGTTCAAGTGAAAAGCCGAAACCACCTTAGGGAGAAAATGAGGACGTGTCCGCAGTTCTGCCCTGTCCGAATGGAAAATCAGATATGGGTTTTTGTACGATAAAGCCGCCAACTCTGAAACTCTCCTGGCTGAAGCCAGGGCCAGTAGCATGGTTACTTTCCATGTAAGATACTTCAAATCTACCGATTTGAGAGGCTCAAACCAATGAGATTTGAGAAAATCCAAAACTACGTTTAGATCCCACGGTGCCACTGGAGGCACAATCGGGGGCTGTATATGTAGTACATCCTTGACAAAAGTTTGTACTTCAGGCACTGAAGCCAATTCTTTCTGGAAGAAGATTGATAAGGCCGAAATTTGAACTTTAATAGACCCCAATTTTAGGCCCATAGACAATCCTGCCTGCAGGAAATGTAGGAATCGACCCAATTGAAATTCTTCCGTTGGGGCCTTCTTGGCTTCACACCACGCAACATATTTTCTCCAAATGCGGTGATAATGTTGTGCGGTCACTTCCTTCCTAGCTTTAATCAAGGTAGGAATAACTTCCTCTGGAATGCCCTTTTCTTTTAGAATCCGGCGTTCAACCGCCATGCCGTCAAACGCAGTCGCGGTAAGTCTTGGAACATACAAGGTCCCTGCTGAAGCAGATCCCTTCTTAGAGGTAGAGGCCACGGATCTTCCGTGAGCATCTCTTGAAGTTCCGGGTACCAAGTTCTTCTTGGCCAATCCGGAGCCACTAGTATTGTTCTTACTCCCCTTTTCCGTATAATTCTCAGTACCTTTGGTATGAGAGGCAGAGGAGGGAACACATACACTGACTGGTACACCCACGGTGTTACCAGAGCGTCCACAGCTATTGCCTGAGGGTCTCTTGACCTGGCGCAATATCTGTCCAGTTTTTTGTTGAGGCGAGACGCCATCATGTCCACCTTTGGTTTTTCCCAATGGTTCACAATCATGTGGAAAACTTCCGGATGAAGTCCCCACTCTCCCGGGTGAAGGTCGTGTCTGCTGAGGAAGTCTGCTTCCCAGTTGTCCACTCCCGGGATGAACACTGCTGACAGTGCTATGACATGATTTTCCGCCCAGCGGAGAATCCTTGCAGCTTCTGTCATTGCTCTTCTGCTTCTCGTGCCGCCTTGTCTGTTTACGTGGGCGACTGCCGTGATGTTGTCCGACTGGATCAACACCGGCTGACCCTGAAGCAGCGGTTTTGCCAAGCTTAGAGCATTGTAGATCGCTCTTAGCTCCAGTATATTTATGTGAAGAGACGTCTCCAGGTTTGACCATACACCCTGGAAGTTTCTTCCCTGTGTGACTGCTCCCCAGCCTCGTAGGCTGGCATCCGTAGTCACCAGGACCCAGTCCTGTATGCCGAACCTGCGGCCCTCTAACAGATGGGCACTCTGCAACCACCATAGGAGAGACAACCTTGTTCTTGGTGACAGTGTTATCCGCTGATGCATGTGCAGATGCGATCCGGACCATTTGTCCAGTAGATCCCACTGAAATATTCGTGCGTGGAATCTGCCGAATGGAATTGCTTCGTAAGAAGCCACCATCTTTCCCAGGACTCTTGTGCATTGATGTACTGACACATTTCCTGGTTTTAGGAGGTTCCTGAGAAGTTCGGATAACTCCCTTGCTTTCTCCTCCGGGAGAAACACCTTTTTCTGAACAGTGTCCAGAATCATTCCCAGGAACAGCAGACGTGTTGTCGGGATCAATTGAGATTTTGGAAGATTCAGAATCCACCCGTGTTGTTGAAGCACTACTTGGGTTAGTGCTACACCGACTTCCAGCTGTTCTCTGGACCTTGCCCTTATCAGGAGATCGTCCAAGTAAGGGATAATTAATACGCCTTTTCTTCGTAGAAGAACCATCATTTCGTCATTACCTTGGTAAAGACCCGAGGTGCCGTGGACAAACCAAACGGCAGCGTTTGAAACTGATAATGACAGTCTTGTATCACGAACCTGAGATACCCTTGGTGTGAGGGGTAAATTGGGACATGCAGATAAGCATCTTTTATGTCCAGGGACACCATGAAGTCCCCTTCTTCCAGATTCGCTATCACTGCTCTTAGTGACTCCATCTTGAACTTGAATTTCTGTATGTACAGGTTCAAGGATTTCAGATTTAGAATAGGTCTTACCGAACCGTCCGGCTTCGGTACCACAAATAGTGTGGAATAATACCCCTTTCCCTGTTGTAGGAGGGGTACCTTGACTATCACCTGCTGAGAATACAGCTTGTGAATGGCTTCCAATACCGTCGCCCTTTCTGAGGGAGACGTTGGTAAAGCAGACTTTAGGAACCGGCGAGGGGGAGACCTTTCGAATTCCAACATGTAACCCTGAGATACTATCTGCAGGATCCACGGGTCCACCTGTGAGCGAGCCCACTGATTGCTGAAAATCTTTAGTCGGCCCCCCACCGCTCCTGAGTCCGCTTGTAAAGCCCCAGCGTCATGCTGATGGCTTTGTAGAACCCGGGGCGGGCTTCTGTTCCTGGGCAGGGGCTGCTTGCTGCCCTCTCTTACCCTTTCCTCTGCCACGGGGCAGATAAGACTGTCCTTTTGCCCGCTTGTTTTTATAGGAGCGAAAGGACTGCGGCTGAAAAGACGGTGTCTTTTTCTGTTGGGAGGGGGTCTGAGGTAAAAAAGTGGATTTGCCGGCAGTTGCCGTGGCCACCAGATCCGATAGACCGACCCCAAATAATTCCTCTCCTTTATATGGCAATACTTCCATATGCCTTTTGGAATCCGCATCACCTGACCACTGTCGCGTCCATAAACTTCTTCTGGCAGATATGGACATCGCACTTACTCTCGATGCCAGAGTGCAAATATCCCTCTGAGCATCTCGCATATAAAGAAACGCATCCTTTAATTGCTCTAAAGTCAATAAAATACTGTCCCTATCCAGGGTATCAATATTTTCAGTCAGGGAATCCAACCACACTACCCCAGCACTGCACATCCAGGCTGAGGCTATTGCTGGTCGGAGTATAACACCAGTATGTGTGTATATACTCTTCAATGTAGTTTCCAGCCTCCTATCTGCTAGATCCTTGAGGGCGGCCGTATCAGGAGACGGCAACGCCACTTGTTTTGATAAACGTGTGAGCGCTTTATCCACCCTAGGGGGTGTTTCCCAGCGCGCCCTAACCTCTGGTGGGAAAGGGTATAATGCCAATAACTTCTTTGAAATTAGCAGTTTTCTATCGGGGTTAACCCACGCTTCATCACACACGTCATTCAATTCCTCTGATTCTGGAAAAGCTACAGGTAGTTTTTTCACCCCCCACATAATACCCCTTTTTGAGGTACCTGCAGTATCAGAGATCTGCAAAGCCTCCTTCATTGCCGTGATCATATAACGTGTGGCCCTATTGGAAAATACGTTTGTTTCTTCACCGTCGACACTAGATTCATCTGTGTCGGTACCTGTGTCGACTGACTGAGGTAAGGGACGTTTTACAGCCCCTGACGGTGTCTGAGACGCCTGAGCAGGTACTAACTGGTTTTCCGGCCGTCTCATTTCGTCAACTGACTTTTGTAATGTACTAACATTATCACGTAATTCCATAATTAAAGCCATCCATTCCGGTGTCGACTCCCTAGGGGGTGACATCACCATTACCGGCAATTGCTCCGCCTCCATACCAACATCGTCCTCATACATGTCGACACACACGTACCGACACACAGCAGCCACACAGGGAATGCTCTTATCGAAGACAGGACCCCACTAGCCCTTTGGGGAGACAGAGGGAGAGTTTGCCAGCACACACCAAAAGCGCTATAAAATGTATATAAACAACCCTAAAAGGTGTTGTTTCTGTTATATGCGCTTTAAAATATATAAATATCGCCAAATATGCCCCCCTTCTCTTTGTTACCCTGTTTCTGTAGTGCAGTGCAGGGGAGAGTCCTGGGAGCCTTCCTCACAGCGGAGCTGAGCAGGAAAATGGCGCTGTGTGCTGAGGAGAATAAGCCCCGCCCCCTTTTCGGCGGGCTTTTCTCCCGGGTTTTGAGATATCTGGCCTGGGTTAAATACATACATATAGCCTCAATGGCTATATGTGATGTATTCCTTTGCCATAAAAGGTATTAAATATTGCTGCCCAGGGCGCCCCCAGCAGCGCCCTGCACCCTCCGTGACCGTTCAGTGTGAAGTGTGTAGCAACAATGGCGCACAGCTGCAGTGCTGTGCGCTACCTTCATGAAGACTGAAGAGCCTTCTGCCGCCTGTTTCCGGACCCTCGATCTTCAGCATCTGTAAGGGGGATCGGCGGCGCGGCTCCGGGACGAACCCCAGGGTGACCTGTGTTCCGACTCCCTCTGAAGCTATGTCCAGTAGCCTAAGACTCCAATCCATCCTGCACGCAGGTGAGTTGAAAATCTCTCCCCTAAGTCCCTCGATGCAGTGAGCCTGTTGCCAGCAGGACTCACTGAAAATAAAAAACCTAAAAACTTTTTCTAAGCAGCTCTTTAGGAGAGCCACCTAGATTGCACCCTGCTCGGACGGGCACAAAAACCTAACTGAGGCTTGGAGGAGGGTCATAGGGGGAGGAGCCAGTACACACCATGTGATCCTAAAAGCTTGCTTTTGTGCCCTGTCTCCTGCGGAGCCGCTATTCCCCCATGGTCCTGACGGAGTCCCCAGCATCCACTAGGACGTTAGAGAAATTGTGTTAACATGTTTTTTAAGATTGTCTTTATGTTTTTTTATAATAACTTTGTATATGCACATTGTGGGGATAAAAATTTTATTAAAATAAAATAAAAAATCCCTTTAAAACTGAAAACCAGCGCTCTCATATTGTCTTTGATTTTTTTTCTGGTAGTTTTGAGGGAGAACAGTAACTCCCTTTAATTAAGAGCTGTAGGTAATCAGTTAAACAAGCATTCAATCAGCGCCACTCTTGTTTTGTTGTGCACATAGGGGGTAATTCCAAGTTGATCACAGCAGGAAATTTTTTAGCAGTTGGGCAAAACCATATGCACTGCAGGGGAGGCAGATATAACATGTGCAGAGAGAGTTAGATTTGGGTGGGTTATTTTGTTTCTGTGCAGGGTAAATACTGGCTGCTTTATTTTTACAATGCAATTTAGATTGCAGATTGAACTCACCACACCCAAATCTCTCTCTCTCTGCACATGTTATATCTGCCCCCCCTGCAGTGCACATGGTTTTGCCCAACTGCTAAAATAATTCCTGCTGCGATCAACTTGGAATTACCCCCATAATGTACAGTTTTATGCATACATCAAATTTACAGCCGAGCTATGAACTGACCCTTCCCAGTTCTAAAACTTTATCAGCATTTTTACTCCCCCCCCCCCCCCCCTCAATGCAATACAGCTTGCTAAAGTGCAATATTGCTCACTCTAGCTGCACACCATACAAACACATGGTATGCAGTTACAGTATATTCCTGACTGTGTCGGGATCCCGGCGGTCGAAATCCTGACAGCCATTGAGATGCTGACGGTCGGAATTCCGACCACTGGCCAAAAACCCCACTAGGGTGGTGGTCCACGCCACCACCTGAGGGTGAACAGAACCTTGTGGTGACGAAGGTTGCAAACAGGTCCGAAGCGTGGCAAGCACAGCAAGCCCAAGCCCAAGAAGGGACACGATGCACTCGATGTAGGAATTTCGGCATCGGGATTTCCACTGCTGGGATCCCGTCAGTCGGGAAATTGCATTGATCCCAAACACATCTATGTGTTCTCAGACACTATTGCTGCAGTTGCGCCAAAAATACCCTATCAGTGCCAGTAGGTCCCATGCGATACAGTTTGAAGCCGAGCAACTTTTTCACTCAAACGTGTCTTAGTTGCAACAGCAAAACCAATTCACTAGGCTGCAGTGATTATTTTGATATGAGACACTCTGTGTGCGACTGATTCTGAGTCTGTATATGAAGTGCTATGATGCACGGCTGTAGTCATAATATATTGTGTTCTGTTGTGCTCCATGGGGGTCATTCCGAGTTGATCGCTCGCTGCCGTTTTTCGCAGCATAGCAATCAGGCTAAAAACCGGCTGTTCTGTGCATGCGTATGGGCCGCAGTGCGCACGCGCCAAGTAATTTCACACAAAACTAAGCAATTTTACACAGGGGCGAGCAACGGTTTTCAGTCGCTCTGCTGATCGGTGTGTGATTGACAGGAAGTGGGTGTTTCTGGGCGGAAACTGACCGTTTTCCGGGAGTGTGCTAAAAAACGCAGGCGTGTCAAGCTAAAACGCAGGAGTGGCTGGGGAAACGGAGGAGTGGCTAGCCGAACGCAGGGCGTGTTTGTGACATCAAAGCAGGAACTAAACGGACTGAGGTGATCGCAGTCTAGGAGTAGGTCTGGAGCTGCTCAGAAACTGCAGGAAAAGATTTTCGAGCAGTTCTGCTAATCTTTCGTCCGCTATTCTGCTAAGCTAAGATACACTCCCAGAGGGCGGCTGCCTAGCATTTGCACTGCTGCTAAAAGCAGCTAGCGAGCGATCAACTCGGAATGAGGGTCCAATACAGATGTAGACTCAGTCACACACAGATACATAAGTGTCATATCAAACTAATCAGTTCAGTCTTCAGAAGCAAGTTTTGTCACATTGTGACCAAGATGCAAGTTCACACATAAAAGATGCCTAGCAATGCTCGCTAATTCAGATCTGATCGCTGTGCTGCTAATTTTGTTGTCCTGTGATCAGATAGTCGTCGCCCAAGGGGAGTGTAAATTCACCCCGTGCAAGTGTGCGAATGCATGTGTACGCTGTGCGAAAATTCCCCTCAGTCAGCGGACAGCTGCAAATCCGTTTGCATCATACTCACCATCTAATGTTTTTCCCATTCTGCGCAGTGTGTGCAGTCTGTGTGTAGCTCAATACTTACTCCTCCAGTGCGAAGGAATCATGCTGATCGGGGCCGGAGCCGATGTCACGCACCCGCCCTGAAAATGCTTGGGAATGCCTGCATTTTTCCTGACACTCCAAGAAAACGGGCAGTTACCACCCACAAATGTCCTCTTCCTGTCAATCATCTTCGAACTGCTGAGCGATGTAAATTTTCGCACCGGCTTGTTGCTGTTTGGCAACGCGGGTGCACATTGCGGTGCATACGCATGCACAGTAAATCACAGCAGCGATCAGGTCTGAATCGGGCCCATAGATCTGTTATCATCAGTGGTCGCGTTAGAGGCATACTGGCCCTCATTCCGAGTTGATCGCTCGCTAATGTTTTTTGCAGCGCAGCGAACAGGCTACTGCTGTGCATGCATATGCACCGCAATGCGCAAGTGCGTCGTACAGGTACAAAGCGGATCGTTGCATGGCGATGGATTTAACGAAGAATACATTCGCACAGCCGATCGCAAAGAGATTGACAGGAAGAGGGCGTTTGTGGGTGTCAACTGACTGTTTTCAGGGAGTGTTTGGAAAAACGCAGGCGTGTCCAGGTGTTTGCAGTGCGGGTGTCTGACGTCAATTCCGGGACCAAAAAGACTGAAATGTTCACAAGGGTTGAGTAAGTCCAGAGCTACTCAGAAACTGCAAAAAAACGTTTTCATCCCGCTCGGCTGCACACGCGCAAAGCGAAAATACACTCCCCCCGAACGCGGCGACTATGCGTTTGCATGGCTGCTAAAAGTAGCTAGCAAGCAATCAACTCGGAATGAGGGCCACAGTTCTGTAGCTGACTGTTCTATGTAGCACTACACAAATATAAATTTAAATACAGCATGCCACTACATGTTCTAGTTTATACTATTATTTTTCAAACATGTAATACAAAATAAATAAAAAATAAGAATTTACTCACCGGTAATTCTATTTCTCGTAGTCCGTAGTGGATGCTGGGAACTCCGAAAGGACCATGGGGAATAGCGGGCTCCGAAGGAGGCTGGGCACTCTAGAAAGATTCATAACTACCTGGTGTGCACTGGCTCCTCCCACTATGACCCTCCTCCAAGCCTCAGTTAGGACACTGTGCCCGGACGAGCGTACACAATAAGGAAGGATTTTGAATCCCGGGTAAGACTCATACCAGCCACACCAATCACACCGTATATAACTCGTGATATTATACCCAGTTAACAGTATGAAAACAATTGAGCCTCTCAACAGATGGCTCAACAATAACCCGATTTAGTTAACAATAACTATGTACAAGTATTGCAGATAAACCGCACTTGGGATGGGCGCCCAGCATCCACTACGGACTACGAGAAATAGAATTACCGGTGAGTAAATTCTTATTTTCTCTGACGTCCTAGTGGATGCTGGGAACTCCGAAAGGACCATGGGGATTATACCAAAGCTCCCAAACGGGCGGGAGAGTGCAGATGACTCTGCAGCACCGAATGAGAGAACTCCAGGTCCTCCTTAGCCAGGGTATCAAATTTGTAGAATTTTGCAAACGTGTTTGCCCCTGACCAAGTAGCAGCTCGGCAAAGTTGTAAAGCCGAGACCCCTCGGGCAGCCGCCCAAGATGAGCCCACCTTCCTTGTGGAATGGGCATTGACAGATTTTGGCTGTGGCAGGCCTGCCACAGAATGTGCAAGCTGAATTGTACTACAAATCCAACGAGCAATAGTCTGCTTAGAAGCAGGAGCTCCCAGCTTGTTGGGTGCATATAAAATAAACAGCGAGTCAGATTTTCTGACTCCAGCTGTCCCGAAAACATATATTTTCAGGGCCCTGACTACGTCTAGCAACTTGGAGTCCTCCAAGTCCTTAGTAGCCGTAGGCACCACAATAGGCTGGTTCAGGTGAAACGCTGACACCACCTTAGGGAGAAACTGGGGACGAGTCCTCAATTCTGCCCTATCCGTATGGAAAATTAGATAAGGGCTTTTACATGATAAAGCCGCCAATTCCGATACTCGCCTGGCCGACGCCAAGGCCAATAACATGACCACTTTCCACATGAGATATTTCAGATTCACGGTCTTTAGTGGCTCAAACCAATGTGATTTTAAGAAACTCAACACCACGTTGAGATCCCAAGGTGCCACAAGAGGCACAAATGGGGGCTGAATATGCAGCACTCCTTTTACAAATGTCTGAACTTCAGGTACTGAAGCTAGTTCTTTTTGAAAGAAAATCGACAGAGCCGAGATCTGTACCTTAATGGAACCTAATTTTAGGCCCATATTCACTCCTGCTTGCAGGAAATGCAGAAATCAACCTAGTTGAAATTCCTCTGTTGGGGCCCTTTCGGCCTCACACCATGCAACATATTTCCGCCATATGCGGTGATAATGATTTGCTGTAACCTCTTTCCTGGCTTTAATAAGCGTAGGAATGACTTCTTCCGGAATGTCCTTTTCCTTTAGGATCCGGCGTTCAACCGCCATGCCGTCAAACGCAGCCGCGGTAAGTCTTGGAACAGACAGGGCCCTTGCTGTAGCAGGTCTTGTCTGAGCGGCAGAGGCCACGGGTCCTCTGAGATCATCTCTTGAAGTTCCGGGTACCACGCTCGTCTTGGCCAATCCGGATCCACAAGAATTGTGTTTACTCCTCGCCTTCTTATTATTCTCAATACCTTTGGTATGAGAGGCAGAGGAGGGAACGCATAAACTGACTGATACACCCCCGGTGTCACTAGAGCGTCCACAGCTATTGCCTGAGGGTCTCTTGACCTGGCGCAATACCTCTCTAGTTTTTTGTTTAGGCGGGTGTTATGATTCCAGCACTCTGGTCTGAGGAGGTCCTATTGCAAGGACCGGAGCACTGGAACGTAATGCTGGGGAAGGGAGCGGGAATAGAAAGTAGCCCCTGGCGCCCTAACTCCGTTGTCTCGCCCGTGCTGTCAGAGATCCCCTGCGAGACTATGGTTGCTTGAGCCCATGGCAGCCGCGTTTGAAGGGCGGATTATGTCTGCCCAACTCCGATGCCCCCTCAGGTCTTAATGGGAGACAAAGGGAAATCCGAGACAGGGTGATAACAAGGGGCCCTCTGACTAAACATGCAGTCCAGGGGCTACAAGCTAACTGACAAAACCTGAGGTATGTGCGGAAACCCGCCAGGGAAAAGGACAACCAAAATCCACTAGTCCGTTACTCCTACCCAGCACCGCTGGATACCAGAGTGGATCTGTGGGAGCGGAATCCTCCGCAAAAGCTCCGAAACACAAATAATAAATAATAAATAATAAAGCGGCAAAGCCGCAACACACGGCTACGCCGTGACTCACGAACACCACTGGATGTTCAAAGGTGCTCAGTCAGGACTCCAGGAACAGATGACGACTTCCGAGTACAGGACAACTGAGAACAGGAACGACCGGATACAGCAGGACTGGAAACACTCTCAGCAAACAGATACAGCATGCAGGAAGCTATTACCGGCGTCTGTGAGAAGCCCAGGAAGTGTATTTAACAGGGAGTCCTCCAATCAGCTGTTTAGAGGCTGATTGGATTAGATGCCATACAGCTGCCTAGCTGCATGGCCAGGAAACAGGTGTCCTATTAATTTGAATGGACCCAGCAACGGGGAACGCGGTCCGCCAGTGGCGTCCCCGTTGCTAGGGTCCGTGCGGCTCCGTGCGCCCGGCGTCTAGCGTTGCCAGGGAGCCGGCGGCTGTACGCGCACGGCGTCCCAGGTTGCTAGGCGCCGGGCCGCACCGACGAGCGGACCCCGGCGCCTAACAGCGGGACGCCATCATGTCCACCTGTGGACAATCCCACTGATTTACAATCATTTGGAAGACTTCTGGATGAAGTCCCCACTCTCCCGGGTGGAGGTCGTGCCTGCTGAGAAAGTCTGCTTCCCAGTTGTCCACTCCCGGAATGAACACTGCTGACAGTGCTAGTAGATGATTTTCCGCCCATCTGAGAATTCTTGTGGCTTCTGCCATTGCCATCCTGCTTCTTGTGCCGCCATGTCGATTCACATGGGCGACTGCCGTGATGTTGTCTGACTGGATCAGCACCGGCTGGTGTAGGAGCAGGGATTTTGCTTGACTTAGGGCATTGTACATGGCCCTTAGTTCCAGAATATTTATGTGAAGGGAAGTCTCCTGACTTGACCATAGTCCTTGGAAGTTTCTTCCCCTTGTGACTGCCCCCCAGCCTCGAAGTCTGGCATCCGTGGTCACCAGGACCCAGTCCTGTATGCCGAATCTGCGGCCCTCCAGAAGATGAGCACTGTGCAGCCACCACAGAAGAGACACCCTGGTTCTTGGAGACAGGGTTATTAAACGATGCATCTGAATATGCGATCCGGACCACTTGTCCAACAGGTCCCACTGAAAGATTCTGGCATGGAACCTGCCTAATGGAATTGCCTCGTAAGAAGCTACCATCTTTCCCAGGACCCGCGTGCAGTGATGCACCGATACCTGTTTTGGTTTCAGGAGGTCTCTGACTAGAGAAGACAACTCCCTGGCTTTCTCCTCCGGGAGAAACACTTTTTTCTGGACTGTGTCCAGAATCATACCCAGGAACATTAGATGTGTAGTCGGAACCAGCTGTGACTTTGGGATATTCAGAATCCAGCCGTGCTGGCGCAGCACTTCCCGAGATAGTGCTACTCCCACCAACAACTGTTCCTTGGACCGTGCCTTTATTAGGAGATCGTCCAAGTACGGGATAATTAAAACTCCCTTTTTTCGAAGGAGTATCATCATTTCGGCCATTACCTTGGTAGGGTCCGTGCGGCTCCGTGCGCCCGGCGTCTAGCGTTGCCAGGGAGCCGGCGGCTGTACGCGCACGGCGTCCCTGGTTGCTAGGCGCCGGGCCGCACCGACGAGCGGACCCCGGCGCCTAACAGTACCCCCCCCTTGAGGAGGGGTCAAGGAACCCCTAAAGCCAGGTTTCCGAGGAAATTCCCAAAAAAATGCCCTCTTGAGCCTCGGGGCATGGAGATCCTTATCCAGGACCCAAGACCTTTCCTCTGGACCATAGCCTCTCCAGTGCACCAAAAAATAAAGCCGACCCCGGGACAATTTGGAATCGAGAACCTTCTCCACCAAGAACTCCTGATGACCCTGTACATCTACTGGTGATTTCCCCTGAGAGATCTTCCGAGGAAATCTACTGGAAGAAACGTATGGTTTCAACAGGGAGCAATGGAACGTATTTCCGATCCGGAGAGCTCTTGGTAAACGTAACCGGAAAGCAACTGGATTGATTTTTTTAATAATATGAAATGGTCCAATAAATTTGGGGCCCAATCTAGCTGAGGTTTGTCAAAGTTTAATGTTACGAGTCGACAACCATACCCTATCTCCCACCTTAAAAGTGCAAGGACGCCGGAGCCTGTCAGAATTTTTTTTCTCTCGAAATGCCGCTTTTCTGAGAGCAAGGTGCACTTTTTTCCAAATGACTCTGAGATGAGAGGTTAAGGTTAGCGAGGAAACAGAGGAATGTTGAAAAAAAGAATTAGCTCTGGGGTGAAAACCAAAAACTGAAAAGAATGGAGACACATTAGTGGAGGAATGACAAGAATTGTTGTAAGCAAACTCCGCCAAAGGAAGAAACTAGGACCAATCATTCTGGAGTTTGGCTGAGTACAAACGCAAATACTGTTTTAATGATTGATTAACTCGCTCGGTCTGCCCGTTGGATTGGGGATGGTAGCCGGATGTTAAAGACAATTTCATCTTTAATGAGGCACAAAAAGACTTCCAGAATTGTGCAATGAATTGTGGACCCCGATCAGAAACAATATCAGTGGGCAACCCATGAAGTCTGAAAACATGGCGGAGAAACAAAACTGCCAATCCCTGGGCAGATGGCAGTCGGGGAAGAGTAATGAAATGGGCCATCTTGCTAAAACGGTCCACTACCACCCATATGACTCGGAATCCGGCTGACAGAGGGATGTCTACCACAAAATCCATGGAAATATGAGACCATGGCCTGAGAGGAACATTTAAGGGCATAAGTTGCCCGATAGGCAAGGAACGGGGAACCTTATGCTGTGTACAGACCTGACAAGAAAAAACAAACTCCTTAATGTCTTTAGAAAGACCAGGCCACCATACTGAGCGGGAGACTAATTCCAAAATCTTAGAGATCCCCGGATGCCCGGCAACTTTGCTATCATGAAACTCAGTCAAAACAGTAGCTCTCAAAAACTCAGGGACGTAAAGACGACCAGCAGGAGTATTTCCAGGAGCTTGATGTTGAAGCTGCTTTAACTGGGTAAATAAATCTTGTGTGAGGCCTGCCCAAATGACTGAAGACGGAAGTATGGGAGTAACAGGACTGTTATTATGAACTGGAAGAAAACTGCGTGACAGGGCATCCGCCTTGGTATTCTTGGAACCTGGCCTAAAGGTGATAATAAACTTGAAACGAGTAAAAAATAAAGCCCAACGAGCCTGCCGGGCATTCAGCCGCTTAGCTGATTCGATGTACTGAAGATTTTTGTGGTCAGTCAATACTGAAATGGTATGTGTTGCTCCCTCAAGCCAATGCCTCCACTCCTCGAAAGCCCATTTAATAGCCAGTAACTCCCGGTTACCAACATCGTAGTTGGATTCAGCGGATGAGAATTTCCTGGACATAAAGGCACAGGGATGTAGTTCTAGAGAGTCCGGATCCTTCTGAGATAGGATAGCCCCCACTCCAACCTCCGAGGCATCAACCTCAACAATGAAGGGCAATTCTGGGTTGGGATGTCTGAGGACTGGGGCTGAGACAAAAGCTTGTTTCAAGGCCTGAAAGGATAACTCAGCTTCACGTGACCAGTTGGTAGGATCCGCTCCCTTCTTAGTCAGTGCCACAATGGTCTGAGGAGGTCCTATTGCAAGGACCGGAGCACTGGAACGTAATGCTGGGGAAGGGAGCGGGAATAGAAAGTAGCCCCTGGCGCCCTAACTCCGTTGTCTCGCCCGTGCTGTCAGAGATCCCCTGCGAGACTATGGTTGCTTGAGCCCATGGCAGCCGCGTTTGAAGGGCGGATTATGTCTGCCCAACTCCGATGCCCCTCAGGTCTTAATGGGAGACAAAGGGAAATCCGAGACAGGGTGATAACAAGGGGCCCTCTGACTAAACAACCAGGCCAGGGGCTACAAGCTAACTGACAAAACCTGAGGTATGTGCGGAAACCCGCCAGGGAAAAGGACAACCAAAATCCACTAGTCCGTTACTCCTACCCAGCACCGCTGGATACCAGAGTGGATCTGTGGGAGCGGAATCCTCCGCAAAAGCTCCGAAACACAAATAATAAATAATAAAGCGGCCAAGCCGCAACACACGGCTACGCCGTGACTCACGAACACCACTGGATGTTCAAAGGTGCTCAGTCAGGACTCCAGGAACAGATGACGACTTCCGAGTACAGGACAACTGAGAACAGGAACGACCGGATACAGCAGGACTGGAAACACTCTCAGCAAACAGATACAGCATGCAGGAAGCTATTACCGGCGTCTGTGAGAAGCCCAGGAAGTGTATTTAACAGGGAGTCCTCCAATCAGCTGTTTAGAGGTTGATTGGATTAGATGCCATACAGCTGCCTAGCTGCATGGCCAGGAAACAGGTGTCCTATTAATTTGAATGGACCCAGCAACGGGGAACGCGGTCCGCCAGTGGCGTCCCCGTTGCTAGGGTCCGTGCGGCTCCGTGCGCCCGGCGTCTAGCGTTGCCAGGGAGCCGGCGGCTGTACGCGCACGGCGTCCCAGGTTGCTAGGCGCCGGGCCGCACCGACGAGCGGACCCCGGCGCCTAACAGCGGGACGCCATCATGTCCACCTGTGGACAATCCCACTGATTTACAATCATTTGGAAGACTTCTGGATGAAGTCCCCACTCTCCCGGGTGGAGGTCGTGCCTGCTGAGAAAGTCTGCTTCCCAGTTGTCCACTCCCGGAATGAACACTGCTGACAGTGCTAGTAGATGATTTTCCGCCCATCGGAGAATTCTTGTGGCTTCTGCCATTGCCATCCTGCTTCTTGTGCCGCCATGTCGATTCACATGGGCGACTGCCGTGATGTTGTCTGACTGGATCAGCACCGGCTGGTGTAGGAGCAGGGATTTTGCTTGACTTAGGGCATTGTACATGGCCCTTAGTTCCAGAATATTTATGTGAAGGGAAGTCTCCTGACTTGACCATAGTCCTTGGAAGTTTCTCCCCTTGTGACTGCCCCCCAGCCTCGAAGTCTGGCATCCGTGGTCACCAGGACCCAGTCCTGTATGCCGAATCTGCGGCCCTCCAGAAGATGAGCACTGTGCAGCCACCACAGAAGAGACACCCTGGTTCTTGGAGACAGGGTTATTAAACGATGCATCTGAATATGCGATCCGGACCACTTGTCCAACAGGTCCCACTGAAAGATTCTGGCATGGAACCTGCCGAATGGAATTGCCTCGTAAGAAGCTACCATCTTTCCCAGGACCCGCGTGCAGTGATGCACCGATACCTGTTTTGGTTTCAGGAGGTCTCTGACTAGAGAAGACAACTCCCTGGCTTTCTCCTCCGGGAGAAACACTTTTTTCTGGACTGTGTCCAGAATCATACCCAGGAACATTAGATGTGTAGTCGGAACCAGCTGTGACTTTGGGATATTCAGAATCCAGCCGTGCTGGCGCAGCACTTCCCGAGATAGTGCTACTCCCACCAACAACTGTTCCTTGGACCGTGCCTTTATTAGGAGATCGTCCAAGTACGGGATAATTAAAACTCCCTTTTTTCGAAGGAGTATCATCATTTCGGCCATTACCTTGGTAAACACCCTCGGTGCCATGTACAGTCCAAACGGCCGTGTCTGGACTTGGTAATGGCAAACCTGTACCACAAATCTGAGGTACTCCTGGCGAGGATGGTAACTGGGGACAAGCAGGTAAGCATCCTTGATGTCCCGGGATACCATGTAATCCCCCTCGTCCAGGCTTGCAATGACCGCCCTGAGCGATTCCATCTTGAACTTGAATTTTTTTATGTATGTGTTCAAGGATTTTAAATATAAAATGGGTCACACCGAACCATGCGGTTTCGGTATCCCAAACCGTGTGGAATAGTAACCCCGTCCTTGTTGAAGTAGGGGCACCTTGAGTATTACCTGCTGGGAATACCGCTTATTAATTGCCTCTAGCACAGACTCCCTGCCTGAGGGAGTTGTTGGCAAGGCATATTTGAGGATACGGCTGGGGGGAGACATCTCGAATTCCAGCTTGTACCCCTAAAATACTACTTGAAAGAAACAGGGATCCACCTGTGAGCGAGCCCACTAATTGCTGACATTTTTGAGACGGCCCCCCACCGTACCTGGCTACACCTGTGGAGCACCCGCGTCATGCTGTGGACACACAGGAAGCGGGGGAAGAATTTTGATTCTGGGAACAGGCTGACTGGTGCAGCTTTTTCCCTCTTCCCTTGTCTCTGTACAGAAAGGAAGCGCCTTTGACCCGCTTGCTTTTCTGAAGCCGAAAGGACTGTACCTGATAATACAGTGCTTTCTTAGTCTGTGAGGAAACCTGAGGTAAAAATATTTCTTCCCAGCAGTTGCTGTGGATACGAGGTCCCAGAGACCATCCCCAAATAATTCCTCACCCTTATAAGGCAGAATCTCTATGCGCCTTTTAAGTCAGCATCACCTGTCCAGTGACAGGTCTCTAATACCCTCCTGACAGAATGGACATTACATTCATTTTGGATGCAAGCCGGCAAAATATCCCTCTGTGCATCTCCTCATATATAAGACGACGTCTTTAATATGTTCTCATATTAGCAAACTAGTAAGCTCGACAGGGTCACCGACCACGCTGCAGCAGCACGATCTGCAGGTCTCAGTCTAGTACCTGAGTGTGTAAATACAGACTTCAGGATAGCCTCCTGCTTTTTATCAACAGGTACCTTCAAAGTGGCCGTTCCTAAAACGGCAGTGCCACCTTTTTTGACAACCGTGTGAGCGCCTTATCCACCCTAGGGGATATCTCCCAGCGTAACTTATCCTCCTGGCGGGAAAGGGTACGCCATCAGTAACTTTTTAGTAATTACCAGTTTCTTAACGGGGGAAACCCACGCTTTTCACACACTTCATTTATTCATCTGATGGGGGAACAAAACACTGCCTGTTTTTTCTCCCCAAACCTAAAACCCATTTTTAGAGGTGCTTGGGTTAATGTCAGAAATGTATAACACATTTTTTATTGCCGGGATCAAGTCAAGGATGCTCCTAGTGGATTGTGTATATGTCTCAACCTTGTCGACACTGGAGTCAGACTCCGTGTCGACATCTGTGTCTGCCATCTGAGAGAGCGGGCGTTTTTGAGCCCCTGATGGCCTTTGAGACGCCTGGGCAGGCGCGGGCTGAGAAGCCGGCTGTCCCACAGCTGTTACGTCATCCAGCCTTTTATGTAAGGAGTTGATACTGTCGGTTAATACCTTTCACCTATCCATCCACTCTGGTGTCGGCCCCCCAGGGGGCGACATCACATATATCGGCCTCTGCTCCGTCACCATATAAGCCTCCTTATTCAACATGTCGACACAGCCGTACCGACACACCACAGACACACAGGGAATGCTCTAAACGAGGACAGGACCCACAAAAGCCCTTTGGGGGGACAGAGTGAGAGTATGCCAGCACACACCAGAGCGCTATATAATGCAGGGACTAACTGAGTTATGTCCCCTATAGCTGCTGTTTTTATATAATATATATACTGCGCCTAAATTTAGTGCCCCCTCTCTCTTTTTTAACCCTTTGTCTGTAGTGTAGACTGCAGGGGAGAGCCAGGGAGCTTCCTTCCAGCGGAGCTGTGAGGGAAAATGGCGCCAGTGTGCTGAGGGAGATAGCTCCGCACCTTTTCCGCAGCCTATTCTCACGCTTTTTTATGGAATCTGGCAGGGGTATTTACCACATATATAGCCTCTGGGGCTATATATTGTGGTATTTTTGCCAGCCAAGGTGTTTTTATTGCTGCCTCAGGGCGCCCCCCCCCCGGCGCCCTGCACCCTCAGTGACCGGAGTGTGAAGTGTGTGTGAGGAGCAATGGCGCACAGCTGCAGTGCTGTGCGCTACCTTGGTGAAGACAGATTCTTCATGCCGCCGATTTTCCGGACCTCTTCTTGCTTCTGGCTCTGTAAGGGGGACGGCGGCGCGGCTCCGGGACCGAACATCAAGGCTGGGCCTGCGGTCGATCCCTCTGGAGCTAATGGTGTCCAGTAGCCTAAGAAGCCCAATCCGGCTGCAAGCAGGCGACTTCGCTTCTTCTCCCCTTAGTCCCTCGCTGCAGTGAGCCTGTTGCCAGCAGGTCTCACTGAAAATAAAAAACCTAAGTCTATCTTTCTTTCTAAGAGCTCAGGAGAGCCCCTAGTGTGCATCCAACCTCGGCCGGGCACGAAATCTAACTGAGGCTTGGAGGAGGGTCATAGTGGGAGGAGCAAGTGCACACCAGGTAGTCATGAATCTTTCTAGAGTGCCCAGCCTCCTTCGGAGCCCGCTATTCCCCATGGTCCTTTCGGAGTTCCCAGCATCCACTAGGACGTCAGTGAAATACAATTACAAAGTGTTATACTGCAACTAAGTGTGATTTTACTAAACACAAAATAGAGTTGACAGAGGGGGTAATTCACCTGATCGTAGCAGCAAATTTGTTAGTAGTGTGACAAAACCATGGGGGTCATTCTGACCCGATCGCACACTGCAGTTTATCGCAGCGGTGCAATCGGGTCAGTACTGCATATGCGCCGCTGCTGCAGTGCGCCAGCGCATGTCAGTTGGCCGAAGGCCATCGTTGGCTAGCGACCGCCTCTGCCTGATTGACAGGCAGAGGTGGTCGATGGGCGGGAGGGGGCTGGATGGTGGTGTTAAGCCGCCGTTTAGGGGGGCGCGGTCCGGCCAATGCAGGCGACCCGGGCAGCAAAGAGGTTCTTCCGGCCAGCTGCAGGAGCTGCACTGGGCGGGATGTACTCCTGAAATGCAAAAGCATTGCTGCTGTGCGATGCATTTGCACTTCTGCGGGGGAGGGTGGGGGGGGCGGTACTGACATGTGGGGTGGACTAGCCCTGTGCTGGGCGTCCCCATGCATGTCTGAGTTCCTGATCTTAGCTGTGCTAAATTTAGCACAGCTACGATCAACTCGGACTGACCCCCCATGTGCACTGCAGGTGCAGCAGATATAACATTTGCAGAGAGTTAGATTTGGGTGGGTTATTTTGTTTCTGTGCAGGGTAAATACTGGCGGCTTTATTTTTACATTGCAATTGAGATTTCAGTTTGAACACACCCCACCCAAATCTAACTCTCTCTGCACGTTATATCTGCCTCCCCTGCAGTGCACATGGTTTTGCCCAACTGCTAACAAATTTGATGCTGCGATCAGGTCTAAATTACCGCCAGAGCACATTTCATTTTGCACATATGTTCTAATCTGACCACCAGGGAGCAAAATCAACTGGAATGTTGAAAAGGACACACTCCGGTGACTATGGACGCGATTTAGTGATTTCCATAAATCCAATATTTATGTAAATTTCACAATTTTAATGTTCTGAACATGCACAGTAGCTGCACTGCACATGTCCAAAATCAGGTCTTGTGATATCTCTCCAAGTGCCCCAAATTTGCAGAATGACTGACATGGTCCTGGCATTTGGGAGCAGAATCTGTGGGGCAGGTCAGCCAAGTTTTCTGGGAGTGGCGAAGCCAATGGCTACATCCTTGACCACAGTTTCAATGGCCATGGCAGCGTGATTTTGTAGGACATCCTGAGTAATCTGAAGCTTACTCAGATGTCTGATGTTCATGCAGTTGATCTGATGCTGCATCTTCAGACGTAGCAGCAGATTAGAGAAGGCGGCAGTGGTCACCTTTTTACTTAAGAAGTCTCCTGTGGCTTTTGCATAATCTTACACAGCTACTGCACTGTACCATTAGCATATAGCTCTGAATCAGCCCTATGTCATATTGCTGTGTAAGATGAGAAAGTACATCCCAGGAAAGTAAATGCATCATTTCAAAGCAAATAAAAAGGGTAACTTTGCACATGAACAAACCCTGTTGCAATGCATGGTATGCAAATACATATACAGTATGTTTTTGGCTGCGTTTGCATGTAGACCACAGACAATGGACAATTTAGATGTCAGCAAGGACACAATTCTACAAACTCTAAATCTCTGCAATTTGGCACCAAGATATTAAGGCCTGGGTCATAGGACCTGATTTAAAAATGGACACTGAGCAGCAAAATTATACAAATGCTACAGCTGATAGGCTGTCTACTGAGACACCCACCGGCTGCAGCACAAACGCACCCCATTGAGTAGACATCGGCAGCACCATTTGACTTCTGAGCAACCAAAGGGTTGTTTAACAGTACTGGGCTGTGGAACTACACCCAGCCCCCAAAGTCACCACCCCTATCACTGCCCAGGAACGCCATGCAGGATCTCCATGCAGTTCTGATCGCACCTGTTGTTAGTGACCATCGGAACACATGCACAATGCGTCCCAGGGGCATGAGCAGAGGAAGGAGATTGGGCATCTGCCCTCTAAATCAGGCCTATACAGTACTAACTACTGGTTAGAATGCAAATTTTCAAATGTCCTACTCTACAGGTGTATCAATCAGAACAACAAACCTTTTAAATGTCATGAAAAATCTCCCTAGACACGAGTTTCCTTAAAAATTGTTTTTTGCTTCTAATGTATAAATTTGAGAATAAACTATTCTACAAGATCATAAAAATGGCCTGGTTCAAAACATACATTCTTGATGTTAATATCATAGTTGTAGTCTTCGTATGAGTTCTGTCCATTTACAATGCACATTTTTTATTTCAGTAATACTAAAAGATAAAATTACTTTTTTAGTGTTCCTTGAGAAGCCTGTAATACACCAGAAGATGTGGCTTCTAGACTTGAATGTCTGGATCATTGTGCAAATTGGTAACCGAGGTATAACAAGTGTGGGCAAATGATGATAACATATGTTAAGATAGTGGTCAATATCCCAAATCATTGTCAGCCAGTCCACACAAACTGGGATTTATGTCCATTAAATTAGCAATGTGTACAGATAACCATATCAGCTTAGTAATTATAAAACCATATGGTTTGTTGATGAGTGCAAAATGATGTATACAATAAATGAAACAAAATCAGGAATATCAGAATTTTTTTACCAGCAGCAAAAATACTAACAGGTCTATTGAGATATGTTATTCTATATATATAATGTATATAACATAAAATATATCAAGCAACACACCTTTGAAGTTTGGCCTTATCCTTGGGTCATAACTGACCAATAGTCTGTTCAATATGTTGCTTGTGGAGTTAACAGGAACTCTTGCAAGATCTTCTGCAGATTGCTGACTGTAAGATAAAAATACATAAAAAGAATATGCCCATTATTTATTCACTATATTAGTGAGTATGAAAATAATTGTATTATATGTTATAGTCTTATTGCAAGCAGAATTATGAAAAATAACAACATAAATGGTCTTAGCAGGGCATTCGGTCACCTTGAGTTATCATATAAGAGTCTAGTTAGCTTTCATAGATTTTATTTGGATCTCAGTTTCTTCAAGAATCCCATCAGTTAATGTTTTCTTAATGGGTAGTAAGAGATACTGTATTAGGAACTGTTCCATTAATCTTTGTACACAATTGCCTCAATTTGTGAGTCATTTATTTTGGTAGTAACTTGTATAGTACATGTTTATTGTCACTCCCTAAAGGAGCAGGACAAAACACAATGGATACAGAGATAATGGTCACAAGTTATTTTGTTACAACACTATTTTACTAAATAACTTCCAATCAAACATTGGAAAAGTGGTTAGCATGCCTGTATACAACCAGCAACCATAAATAAGTACATAAATACATTCCTTACAAGGATTTTATTATATTGAACCTGATACAAAGTAGAAAGCACTGCAGAGATCCCTAGGATATGTGTATGCTGTTGCATAAAAAAAATGTATAATTACATAAAATAAAAAAATACACCCATGATACACCCAATTAGTAACTAGCTCCAGGCCTTAAGCCTAGATTGGTAGTTGAAAAAATGTAGGGGTTGAAGAGTATGGAGCTCCTGCCCCAATTGTACCCTAACCAGCACAAGGTTTGACCAGCCTGGGCTAGTGGAACCATAGAGAGGAGTATGCGGGATCCACTACTATAATTCCAGCTCCCTAGGCCAGTTGGCACAGTTAGCCACAAGGGCAGTCACCATGTTGGGGCTTTGTTGCGCTTGCCCCCCCCCTCCCCGTCGGCATTCCACTGCCGGGATCCCGGGGGTCGGTATGCTGACAGCCGAGATCCACCCCCCTAGCTATAGTAGGCATGTAAAGTGCGCCTACCTTTAACGCCTATATACCATGATTAGTTCACTGTACAGCAAAAGGCTGCAGATGACTGCATAGCTGCTCTCTATGTATACAGTGACCATCTATGAACGCAGGGAAACATATCGTAACGATGTTACTGGACTTACATAGAAACATAGAATTGGACGGCAGATAAGAACCACTTGGCTCATCTAGTCTGCTCCTTTTTTTTTTATCCTTTAGGTAATCTCAACCCTTTTCGAACCTTAATTCTTTGTAAGGATATTCATATGCCTATCCCAAGCATGTTTAAATTGCTCTACAGTCTTAGCCTCTACCACCTCTGATGGGAGACTATTCCACTTATCCACTACCCTTTCTGTGAAGTAATTTTTCCTTAAATTTCCCCTGAACCCCCCCCCCCCCCGCCTCCAGTTTCACTGTATGTCCTCGAGTTCTAATATTTCTCTTCCTTTGAAGGATGTTTCCCTCCTGAACTTTGTTAAGACCCTTGATATATTTGAAAGTTTCTATCATGTCCCCCCTTTCCCTTCTCTCCTCCAAACTATACATGTTAAGATTTTTTAGCCTTTCCGGGTACATTGTATGTAGGCCATGCACCATTTTAGTTGCCCTTCTTTGTACATTCTCTAATGTATTTATATCCTTCTGGAGATATGGACTTGTAAAACTTACTTCAGTGAAATCCACAATTTTTTGTTTTGGGTATAATTATTTAAGTATTGACAAGTTTCAGAGAATTGTAGGAGTTGTAGTCCATTCTCATATAAACAAGACTGTCTGGTCTCATTTACTGAATGTCTGCTTAATAGGGGTGATTTTTGGGTCTCATTGTATGGAAAGTTGTCTTAAGAAAACTAGTAAACTTTTCCATGTTGGCTGTGTTTATGCTACTGCAGGGAAGTAGGGTGGAGGATACAAGACAAATATTTACACAAAAACCCATGAGCTGTTAACCAAAATCCTGGTACCGATAACTAATGATATTTTGTATGAGACTAATGAATTATGTTATTTGTTTTCCCTTGTTTGTTCTTCCATCACTTGTTTTTATTCACTTAACATCTAAACGAAACCACAGATTTTTTATATTTTGAAACCAAGATACACATGATATGACAAAGTAGGTTTAATAGCTTTTTTCACTTGGTCTTTACTGAACAGCAATAAAAATAATACAAAAAAAATCAGACTTGAATTTATATGTTTAATAAAAAGAGACTGCATCTGGAAAAAAATACCCAGTAGTTAGAGATATGTAAAACGAAATTGAACAGTAAAATAGTGTGGAAAGCTGTTGGAACTAAATACCATTTCAGTCACGAAGGGAAAAGAACGATGGCGCCAAACAGGAAGCCTACTTAATTACACAAGTTATATATTATTATACAATGTCTCATTTTTTGTAGGCTATTATATATTTACTATTCATAAAATATACTTCTCATTTAAAAAGCTAATGTAACTACTTAAAAAAACTTAATGCAACTACTTGCTTATTTCACACAAATTCACTGTGATAAGCTTTGATAGGCAAACCACTCACAGAAAGCATTATCGTTTTATATCATGAACTACAGAAACTTAAAACAGCACAGGGAACCAATACCAAAGTGGTTATATATACATAGATTTATAAATATATATTATATTCATTTATGGACGAGCTCTGATTCTATAAAGTTTGTAGAGTGCCACCGTGGTGGAGCTGCTAATTCACCGATTTGTGTGCGCTTTGGAATACACACATGCAGACTATGCAACTGAAGGGCAGAGCAGTTATGAAGCACACCTATCGCACTTAGTGCCTACAACATCCCACTCTGTCACTCCCACTGAGTCACCACAGCCATCCCATTGGGTTCCCCAACATCCATCTCACTCCATACAATCATCTCATCCAGAATACACATTCAGCTCCTATTATCTGCACAACTCTGTCTCCACATTATCCGGGGCACTGCCCCCTCGCCCATCCATGCTGCATAGTCTTTAGCCCTATCCACGCTTACTTCACCCCCGTCTCCCCCCCATCCTCAGTAGTCAGCTCGTTCTTCTACTCAGCTCAGACCTTCAGTTGCATAAACAGCAATCTCACTCTGTTAGAGTGCTGAACCTACAGCCAACCACAGGGTGTGATGGCATACCTCATCTGTGTTGCACAAGAAACATGTCCAGTAAGGTATCATCAGCCTCAATGATCAGAATTTCATTGCTTTTTCTGAGTTTGACTCGTCTGAATTTAGTAGTTTTGTGAAAATTCAGATCACGTCTAAAAAGCCTTAATGGGACATGTGAAACCGTTAGTAATCCCCCCACACACACACACACACACACACACACACACACACACAAAGGTACCCCCCCAAGCTCTGGCCCACACCCCTGGTGGCAGTGGGTGCATTGTCCATGGCACCTTTACCGGCAGCAAACAGGTCCCAACAGGCCGGCCCCAGTATACCTGCCCTATGGGGGTAATTCCAAGTATCGCAGCAGGAATTTTGTTAGCAGTTGGGCAAAACCATGTGCACTGCAGGGGAGGCAGATATAACACATCTAACTCTCTCTGCACATGTTATATCTGCCTCCCCTGCAGTGCACATGGTTTTGCCCAACTGCTAACAAAATTCCTGCTGCGACCAACTTGGAATTACCCCATATATGCCCTGACATAAAGGTCTCGCTGGCACATGCAGTCCCACCTGTAAGAAAAATATTAAAATACAGACAGACACAGAATTTTGTAAAAAATGTATTATACTGCACCTACACCTTGAGAGTGGTGGCCTGTAAACTCTTTTACATGGCTGCTGCTTCCCCAGGACTTGCAGCATCTTCACTTAGGGGGCTGCCTCTTCTCCAAAGCTTGCTCGTCATCTTCCTCTATTTTCCCCTGGGGAGGTGCGCAGTCTTTAAGCTCATTTGCATGGCCGCCCCCTCCCCCACGGCTTCCAGTGTCTTCACCTTGGGAGGGGGCGGCCTTTAAGTTCTTTTGCATAGCCACCAAACCAGGACTTTCTCATCATCTTCTTTCTTCAGGTCTTCTCTGCTCCTTCTCCACTGTCAGACAGCCTGTACCTGCCTTGTGCAGGCTTATTTAAGCCAGCCCCAGGGGGCAGGTCAATTACATGGTGATTCATGATTGGCTTACCGTGGCGTTCATGAATTTCAATGATGGCACTATAAGCAAGCCAATCACGGCTCATGGTAAAAATTTTTAAATGGGATACATGTCCCCATGGTAGCAGCCACTGATTAGTAGGCAGTCCTCTAAGTGCAGGAAACCTTGTGGGCAGGGTGAAGGGTAGTGTAAGAAAGAAGTGTGTGTGGGGAGGAGGATGCAGGGTAAAGGGTGGTGTAGAACAACAATGTGCAAAAAGAGGGTGCAGGGTGGGGAGAAGTGTAAGAGCAGTGTGTGCGGAGTGTGGGTGCAAGGTGAGTAGTAGTGTAGGAAAGAAGTGTGCTGGGAGAGGAGTAGTGTAGAAGAGCAGTGTGTGGGGGATGGGGGAGTAGGCTGAGCGGTAGTAGGGAGGAGAGGATGTGGAGTAGTGTGGTAGAGCAGTGTGTGTGCGGGGATCGGGTCCAGGGTGAGTGGTAGTGTACAAGCGCAATGTGTGCAGGGAGGGGGTGCAGAATGGGGGGAGGGCAGAATAGGGAGAGCGAGGGGCGGGGTGTGTTGGGGGGCTGTACAGGGAGAGCAGAGGCAAGGGCAGCACAGGAAACATGTACAGTACATTCCCCCCTGCACCCCCGTCATGTAAAATACATCTTGCACCCCCAGTGTAACCAGTCCCCCTCCCCTCTTACCTCCACACTTGCCCCATTTGTAGTCTGCCGCCAGTCACAGGTGAGTGCCCACATCCCAAAAGATGACCGGCAGGGCCAACACAATCCAAAGGCAGTCCAGCCGGGACCTCTCTCCCTTTGGCGCTGAAGCGGCTGCTGGGTGTCCTTGCAGGGAGGCAGAGGACGTGTTGTAGATGTGGATGGAGCATCCAGGATGGACTGCCCCAGGCTCTTGTGCATTTGATTTCCCCTGCGCTTCTCCAAGACTGTGGCTACAGAGGACTGCACACACAATCAGAAGTACCAGCTGGAGTGAACTTGAAGGGCAGCCCACAGGGTCATTAGCGGTGGTGGGGTAGAGTAAATGAGGCACAACGCAAGAGGGGGGGGGGGGGGGGGATCGGGCACCAGAGAGAAGGAGACAGAACTGATCAATGAACTAATGGCTGTAACATCTGGTAACAGCAGCCGGGAGGGGGGACTGCTGACGGACTGTGGAGCTGATCAGGGATGCTGTGCAAATGCATCTACAGGTTATTGGAGCACTGGAGGTGGCTAGCCAAGGTACCAGGGGTGCAGGTCTTCAGGGCACCAACAATAGTAGTGAATCGGGCACCTGCAGCTAAGCTAGGCAGCGATGATTGCTACAACAGAGCACGTTTGAACCTCCCGCTCCCAGTTGACTGTGCATGAATAAATTAGTGACGTGATTATCACGTGCTCTAACAGCCACCTCTGGCATTGCTCTACCAGGATGATTAAACTCATTTATTAGAGCGTTGTCAGGGCTAGTCACTGTCACAGTGTGCTCCCAGCAATCCCACAACACCTCCTGCCCCACTGTATCAACCAAATGTATCTAATTCTCCCCCAATTTACTAAATATTTTTTTTGCCCTGAAATCTGGCATGTAACACCGTTCAAAGGTTCTACGCGTCCATGCCAAATATCAGCTCAGTATGTCCACTAAGTTTTGAGGTGTAACCCCTCAAGAACAGGAATTCCCTATGGGCATAGGCGTTTCTATATTGGGTGCAGTGTGTGTGGTGCACACGGGCCCCTGGGTCAAGGGGGAGCCACACCGCACACACTGCATCCATATATTATACTTACCCCTTTGCAGTCCCGCGACGGCGGCCCTGCGCTGCTGACAGAAATCACTTGGAAAAGGGCCGCAGCGGCCATTTCCCAGTGATTTGTGCATGTGCACTGGAGATGTCCCCGGGAACATGGCACCTGCGCCTTTTTCATGTGCATGCGCAGTAGACTCTACTGCTGCCGGAGAGGAGGTGGCCCGCACTGAGGCTGCACGCGGGTCCCCTCCTCTATTAAAACGCCCCCGCATATGGGAGAATTCCATTATTTTATTCAGCCTTGGGAATGAGGTCAGCGGTTGACCGAAAGTAACCTCACCGCTGACAGCAAAGTTCCCACCATTGGTTACAATGGAGCGCATAGGCGCTACATTGTATCACTGTCGTGTGCTGCCTGACAGACACTACAGGAGCACACAGCCAATCAGGAGGGTGCCACGACGTGGCGCTCCCTGATTGGCTGAAGGAACCCTCTTAGACAGAAGTCAGGGGGGGTTCCAGGCAGTCGGGGAAAGGGGTCCCATGTGAAAACATGGGGCTCCTTTCAGTGCGTGGTCGGGTGTTCGTTTTTTTATTTTGCAAAGTACGTGGATTACAAATGAAACAGAAGAGGACCAATCTACACTGGATTATGTGAGTATGAATTTTCCAACAGGTACCCCATGGATTCTACATGGAGAAGAGGACCGACCCTCGTGTGAACATAGGTAAGTATGTATGTTTGGAGGTGTGGATGTATGTATTAAACTTTTACTTTCAAGGTGTGTGTCTCCTGTTTTTATTTGGGTATTGTTTTAGTAGTAGTACTACAGGTACCAGCGGGCCCGATTTTCCTCTGTATGCTGGTACTTGTGGTTCTCCAAGTACCAGCTTGTGGGGGAGGCTTGCTTGTAGTACTGCTACTAAAAACAATATTCACATTTTGTCAACAAGGCTATCAGCCCCCCATCCGCAGCCCTTGGATGGGGGGGACAGCCTCGGGCTTCAGCCCTGGCCCTTGGGTGGCTGGAGGGGGGGGGGACCCCTTGATTGAAGGGGTCCCCACTCCTCCAGGGTACCCCGGCAAGGGGTGACTAGTTGGTTATGTATCTGGCTAGTGGAGCCCGGTGCTGGTTTCAGAAATACGGGGGACCCCTACGCTTTTTGCCCCCCGTATTTTTGGAACCAGGACCAGGCGCAGAGCCCGGTGCTGGTTTATGAAATATGGGGGAACCCGTCATGTTTTCCCCCATATTTTGTGAACCAGGACTGGCTCAAAGAGCCCGAGGCTGGTTTGCTTGGGGGGGGGACCCCACGCATTTTTTTTTCAATAAATTTAACACTTTCCCACCCCTTCCCACTGATAAACATGCACGGATCTCATGGATCCGTGCATGCCTATCAGAACACGGTAAAAAAAAGCAGGTCTGGTTTTTTTAGCACTTTTTTACACTTTGTATTTTTTCACAGCAGTGTTTGGCTATTGTCGGCAGTGTTTGTGAATTACACTTTTTAGTAAATGACCGAGTTCTACCAAATAACAGGCGTATTTGACCGATGGTGTATTCATTCGTATTTTTTTTCTTGGACTTCAACAAAAATACGAATGCCCTCAACACTGCCGTGATTTGAGTTTAGTAAATTCCCGAGATGACACTTTGAAGAAAAAACACCATCTCGGTCAAAATCGGGACCTTAGTAAATATACCCCTTGGTCGCAAAACAATGCAAATAAGAAAATAGGATTTTAATACCTACCGGTAAATCCTTTTCTCCTAGTCCGTAGAGGATGCTGGGGACTCCAAAAGGACCGTGGGGTATAGACGGGATCAGCAGGAGCTTGGACACACTAAAAAGACTTTGGGTGTGAACTGGCTCCTCCCTATTTGCCCCTCACCCAGAACTCAGTTATAGGAACTGTGCCCAGGAGAGAGACGGACATTTCGAGGAAAGGATTTTTGTTAAACTAAGGGTGAGAAACATACCAGCCCACACCACAAACATACCGTACAACCGGAGTAGCAGGAAACCAGATAACAGTATGAACTAACAACAGCAACAAGCTGAATATAACTGATACACAACCCACGTGTAACCAAAAATAACCAGTATCAATACAACCCCAAGGAACAGTCCGCACTGGGATGGGCGCCCAGCATCCTCTACGGACTAGGAGAAAAGGATTTACCGGTAGGTATTAAAATCCTATTTTCTCTTACGTCCTAGAGGATGCTGGGGACTCCAAAAGGGCCATGGGGTCTATACCAAAGCTCCAGAGCGGGCGGGAGAGTGCGGACGACTCTGCAGCACCGATTGAGCAAACATGAGGTCCTCATCAGCCAGGGTATCAAACTTGTAGAACTTAGCAAAAGTGTTTAAACCCGACCACGTAGCTGCTCAGCAAAGTTGAAGTGCCGAGACCCCTTGTGCAGGCGCCCAAGATGAGTCCACCTTCCTGGTAGAATGGGCCTTTACTAGCTTTGGCAACGGTAGCCCAGCCGAAGAATGAGCTTGCTGAATCGTATTACAAATCCAGCGTGCAATAGTTTGCTTAGAAGCAGGATTTCCAATCTTGTTGGAAGCATACAGGACAAACAGAGCCTCTGTCTTCCTGGTATGAGCCGTTCTGGCGACATAAATTTTCAAAGCTCTTACAACATCAAGAGATTTTAGTACCGCCACACATCCGTAGCCACAGGTACCACAATAGGTTGGTTTATGTGAAACGAAGAAACTACCTTCAGCAGAAATTGTTGATGAGTCCTCAATTCCGCTGTATCCGAATAATAGATCAAATACGGGCTCTTGTGAGACAAAGCCGCCAACTCGGACACTCATCTGGCAGACGCCAGAGCCAAAAGCTTGACCACTTTCCAAGTGAGAAACTTTAACTCAACCTTACGCAAAGGTTCAAACCAGTGAGACATAAGAAACTGCAACACCACTTCAAGATCCCATGGCGCCACGGATGGCACAAATGGAGGATGTATATGCAGCACTCCCTGCACGAAAGTCTGAACCTCAGGAAGGACGGCCAATTATTTTTGAAAGAAAATAGATAAAGCTGAAATCTGCACTTTGATGGAACCCAATTTCAGGCCTGCATCCACGCCTGCCTGCAAAAAATGGAGGAAACGACCCAAGTGAAAGTGCTCCGCAGGAGCTGCTTTGGTTTCACACCACAACACATACTTTCTCCAAATACATGTTTTGCCGTAACCTCCTTCCTAGCTTTAAGGAGAGTGGGGATGACCTCCCTGGGAATACCTTCCGAGCTAGGATTTGGCGCTCAACTTCCACGCCGTCAAACGCAGCCGTGGTAAGTCCGGAAACACGCAGGGCCCCTGGAGTAACAGGTCCTCTCTTAGAGGAAGCGGCCAAGGATCTTCTACAAGCAAATTCCTGAAGATCTGGATACCAGGCCCTCCGTGGGCAATCTGGAACGACGAGTGTTGCCTGAACCCTCGTTCGTCTTGCAATCCTCAGCACCTTTGGAATGAGAGGAAGCGGAGGGAACACATACACCGACTGAAACACTCACAGAGTTACCAGGGCGTCCACTGCACTGGCTTGGGGGTCCCTTGACCTGGAACAATACCTCGGAAGCTTCTTGTTGATGCAAGACGCCATCATGTCTATCAGAGGAATTCGCCAACGCCTTGTTACTTCTACAAATACCTTTTGATGAAGAGCCCACTCTCCCGGATGGAGATCGTGTCTGCTGAGGAAGTCTGCTTCCCAGTTGTCCACGCCCGGGAGGAAGACTGCTGACAGAGCGCTCACATGCTGTTCCGCCCAGCGAAGGATTCTTGTGGCCTCCGCCATTGCCGTCCTGCTCCTTGTTCCGCCTTGGCGGTTTACGTATGCCACCACTGTTATGTTGTCCGACTGGATCAGGACAGGGAGACCCTGAAGAAGGTTCTTCGCTTGCAGGAGGCCGCTGTAAATGGCTCTTAACTCGAGAACATTTATGTGGAGACAAGATTCCTGGCTTGACCACTTTCCCTGGAAACTTACTCCTTGCGTGACTGCGCCCCAGCCTCGGAGACTTACATCTGTGGTCAGCAGGACCCAGTTCTGGATTCCGAATCGGCGTCCCTCTAGAAGGTGAGAACCTTGCAGCCACCACAGGAGAGAAATCCTGGCCCTGGAAGATACTTATTTTCCGGTGCATGTGCAGGTGAGACCCGGACCATTTGTTCAGCAGATCCCGCTGAAACACCCGGGCATGAAACCTGTCAAACGGAATGGCTTCGTAAGCCGTTACCATCTTCCCTAGCACCCGAGTGCATTGATGAATCGACACACTTGTCGGCCTCAGAAGCTCCCTGACCATGGTCTGGATTTCCAGAGCTTTGTCCTCCGGAAGAAACACTCTCTGTAGCTCTGTGTCTAGGATCATGCCCAGGAAGGGCAGCCGAGTGGACGGGATCAACTGAGACTTTGGCAAATTTAGAATCCAACTGTGATTTCGCAGAACCGACACAGAGAGATCCACATTTCTTAACAACTGTTCCTTGGACCTCGCCTTTATCAGGAGATCATCCAAATATGGGATAATTGTGACCCCTTGCTTGCGAAGGAGAACCATCATTTCCGCCATTACCTTGGTGAAAACCCTCAGGGCCGTGGAAAGCCCAAACGGCAAAGCCTGAAATTGGTAATGACAATCCTATACCGCAAACCTCAAGAAGGCCTGATGAGGAGAGTATATCGGGATGTGCAAGTAAGCATCCTTTATGTCGACTGACGCCATAAAATCCCCCCCTTCGAGGCTGGAGATCACAGCTCGAAGAGACTCCATCTTGAACTTGAAAATTTTCAAGTATGGATTGAGGGATTTCAGGTTCAGAATCGGTCTGACCGAGCCGTCCGGCTTCGGCACGACAAAGAGGCTCGAATAGAACCCTTCCCTCCGTTGGGACGGGGGAACCGGCACAACGACCCTCTGTTGACACAACTTTTGATTCGCATTTAACACTTCTCTTTCGGGAAGAGAAACTGGCAAGGCCGACAAGAAAAAGCGACGGGGGAGCATCTCCTGAAACTCCAGTTTGTACCCTTGGGACACTATGTCTAAGACCCAAGGATCAAGGGCCAATTGAAACCAGACCTGACTGAAGAATCGGAGACGACCTCCCACCGGTACGGATTCCCGCAGAGGAGCCCCAGAGTCATGCTCTTGATTTGGTAGAGGCAGGGGAGAACTTTTGGTCCTGGGAGCCTGACACGGCGGGCGACTTCTTTCTCCTTCCTCTACCCTTTGAAGCGTGGAAGGATGAGCCCTTTCCTTTTTTGTATCTATTAGGCCGAAAGGACTGCATCTGATGATGGGGTGCCTTTTTCTGTTATGTAGGAACATAAGGAAGAAAAGATGACTTACCCGCAGTAGCGGTAGACACCAGGTCAGCAAGGCCGTCACCAAACAGGACACTACCTTTAAAGGGAGAGCTTCCATATTCTTCTTGGAGTCGGCATCAGCATTCCATTGATGAATCCACAGCGCCCACCTGGCCGAGACCGCCATGGCATTGGCTCTTGACCCCAAGAGGCCAACATCACTCGCCGCATCCTTTAGGTAATCTGCAGCGCCCTTGATATAACCAAGAGTCAAAAGAATGTTATCCTTATCAAGGGTATCCATATCAGAAGCCAAATTATCAGCCCACTTAGCAATAGCACTACTCACCCAAACCGACGCCACAGCAGGTCTGAGCAATGCACCAGTATTAACGAAAATGGACTTCAATGTCGTCCCCAGCTTGCGATCCGCCGGATCCTTGAGAGCAGCCTTGTCAGGAGACGGAAGCGCCACCTTCTTGGACAGTCGTGATAGAGCCTTGTCCACATTGGGGGACGACTCCCATTTTTCCCTGTCATCAGAGGGGAAAGGATACGCCATCAAAATTCTCTTGGGAATCTGCCATCTTTTGTCAGGCGACTTCCAAGCCTTTTCACAAAGCGCGTTCATTTCATGAGAGGGGGGAAACTTCACCTCAGGCTTTTTCCCCTTAAATAAGCGAACCCTTGTGTCTGGATCAGCAGGTTCCTCAGAGATATGTAAAACATCTTTGATAGCTACAATCATGTACTGAATACTCTTAATAACCCTTGGATGTAAAGCAGCCTCATTGAAATCGACATCGGAATCAGAGTCCATGTCAGTATCTGTATCTGCCATCTGGGTAAAAGAACGCTTTTGTGACCCTGAGGTGGTCTGTACCTGAGATAAAGCGTCCTCCATGGATTTCCTCCATGTTTGTGTCTGTGAATCAGATTTATCCAGCCTTTTAGACAATAAAGCCACATTTGCATTCAGTGTACTCAGCATAGTCACCCAATCAGCAGTCGGCTGCGCCGACAGAGTCGTACCCAAATCCCTCTCTGCGCCCCCAGTAACTTCCTCCGGGGAGAAACACTCAGCCTCAGACAGGTCGACACGTAGTACCTACACACCCACACTCACACCGGCCAAAAACAAGGGGACAGACCCACAGGGAAGCCTGTAGAGAGAAACACAGAGGGAGTATGCCAGCTCACACCCCAGTGCCCATATACTAAAAGAGATAATATATGTGTCTAGCGCTGTCTAAATAGGATAAAAGCACCACATCTTATGTGCCTGCCCCCACCCCCCCTCGTTTTGCCCCCATGTTACTTGAGGGAACTTGGAGGTCCGGGCCAGTGTCTCTGCAGCACTGTGGAGAGAGAGAAAATGGCGCTGGTGAGCAGTGTGCGACTAAGCCCCGCCCCTTCCCGATGCGCTGTAGCCCGCTCAATTTGAAATTTATTATACAGGCGGGGGTATTCTATACTCTATACGGTGCCAGAGCACTGTATATTCGTTTTGCCAGTCCTCTGACCCCAGTAACTGCTGCCCAGGGCGCTCCCCCCAGCGCCCTGCACCCTGTGAGTGCCATTGGTGAAGTGTGTGTGGGAGCATGGAGCGCAGTGCTACCGCTGTGCTGTACCATTACTGAAGTCTTCTGCCGTCTGATGTCTTTGGTTCATCTAATACTCACCCGGCTACTTTATTCTGGTTTCTGTGAGGGGGGTGACGGCGCGGCTCCGGGAACAAGCAGCTAGGCGAACCAAGTGATCGAACCCTCTGGAACTAATGGTGTCCAGTAGCCTAAGAAGCAGAGCCTTTAACTAAGAAGAAGTAGGTCTGACTTCTCTCCCCTCAGTCCCACGATGCAGGGAGCCTGTAGCCAGAAGGTCTCCCAGAAAATAAAAAAACAAACAAAAGTCTTTCTAGAGAAACTCAGTAGAGCTCCCCTAGTGTGTGTCCAGTCACTCCTGGGCACAAAGTCGTAAGGGCCCTACACATATGGCGATGCGCCGCCGAGGTGCCCGACGGCCGATACGGCCGACGAGCAACCCGGCGGCGGGGGGCAGTGACGGGGGGAGTGAAGTTTCTTCACTCCCCCCATCACCCGGCTGCATTGAAGTGCAGGCAAATATGGACGAGATCGTCCATATTGGCCTGCATGCACAGCCGACGGGAGACCAGCGATGAACGAGTGCGGGGCCGCGCATCGTTCATCGCTGGAGTCTCCACACTGAAAATATGAATGAGTTCTCGTTCATTTATGAACGAGATCGTTCATATCTTTCAGAATATCGGCCAGTGTGTAGGGCCTATAACTGAGGTCTGGGGGAGGGGCATAGAGGGAGGAGCCAGTTCACATCCAGTCAAAGTCTTTTTAGTGTGCCCAAGCTCCTGCGGATCCCGTCTATACCCCATGGTCCTTTTGGAGTCCCCAGCATCCTCTAGGACGTAAGAGAAACATAAGTAGCTTCTGTGCAAAAGCGGCTGTATCTGCATACGGAATGGTACAGTACGTTTCAGTGTTTTCCCAGAAAACACTGTAACGTAGCATTTTGTGTGCATTTACATCTGCAAATGCACACAGAATATAGGCATACTGCATTGCATTTTAATCAGCAGAAGCTGGTTGTGCATCCTATTTGCATAATGATGCAAACAGGATGCATTTCAGCACAAAAATACACCCGACGCTAAGGAGCTGCACAGGACCTGTCAGCTCACTCACGCCAGGCATCTCCTGCTGCGTAGCATATAAAGGCAAGCTGTATGAGGACACATCTGTAAGCTAAGAAGGGAAATATATTTGGTATATCAGGCACTAACAAGTTGACGTACAGATGTGTCCTCATTCATCTTTGCTGCAGTCACACCAAACGGCCCCTTTCGGCAAGTCAGGTTGCTTATGAATATTCTAGTGTCGGGTGGGTTTTTTTGTTGCCAAAAATGTTTATTATTCGGAACGCAATGTGACTAGGACGCACAAGGAGACTGATTCATTTGATATATGACATGTGTACAGTATATCTGTGTGCAACTGAATCACACACAATATACAAGTTTCATATATTAAATCAGCACAGTCTCATGATGTGTTCTAGTCGCATTGCGTTTCTAATAAGGCACATTTCACCCCCCTCCAAAAAAAAAGACGGCCAACGTTACCAGAGTTGCACATGACGTAACATGAATCTAACTCTCTCTGCACATGTTATATCTGCTCCCCCTGCAGTGCACATAGGTGGTCATTCCGAGTTGTTCGCTCTGTAAATTTAATCGCATCGCAGCGATTTTCTGCGTAGTGCGCATGCGCAATGTTCGCACTGCGACTGCGCCAAGTAAATTTGCTAAGAAGTTAGGTATTTTACTCACGGCTTTTTCTTCGTTCAGGTGATCGTAGTGTGATTGACAGGAAGTGGGTGTTTCTGGGCGGAAACAGGCCGTTTTATGGGTGTGTGTGAAAAACGCTACAGTTTCTGGGAAAAACGCGGGAGTGGCTGGAGAAACGGGGGAGTGTCTGGGCGAACGCTGGGTGTGTTTGTGACGTCAAACCAGGAACGACAAGCACTGAACTGATCGCAGATGCCGAGTAAGTCTGGAGCTACTCAGAAACGGCTAAGAGAGGTCTAATCGCAATATTGCGAATCCGTCGGTCGCAATTTTAAGAAGCCCCAGTAGGCGGCGACTTAGCGTGTGCAAAGCTGCTAAAAGCAGCTTGCGAGCGAACAACTCGGAATGACCACCCCAGACTCAGTCACACACAATATACAAGTTTCATATGGTGCACTGAGGCTGGCTGTATGAGGACACATTTGTATGTATTTTTGTTTTTTCCTAACCTGAGTAGTGCAGGACAGGAGGAGATATAGATATTTTGCTTTATCATATATTGTTTTGCAATGTGCTGGAGGAGTAATTTAATAAAGAGAACATACTTTGAAATAGAAATGGTCCGGTGCCCAACTTACTGTATTTACACAGCACATTCAGCAGGAAGGAAAAGTAATATCACCCATGTTCACACTAAAAAACACTCTGCTGTAAAGCCTGCACTAGCAGAAACCCCTTAAAGGCCGGTACTAACCAGCCGATGCGGGAGAGATGTGTACTGAGCGAAACGCTCAGCACACATCTCTCCCGCTGCTCAGCACAGCGCAATGTGTGCTGAGCGTGCGGGGGAGACCGGGGGGGGGTGCTCATTTCACCCAGCGGGTGAAACGAGAGACCTGCTAGATTGGCCTGCACGGCAGGCCAATCTAGCACCAGCGATAGCGATACACGGGGCTGCGCATCGCTATCACTGTGGGGGCTACACACGGAGCGATCCTCCTTAAATCTAAGCAATCTAGTCAGATTGCTTAGATTTTAAGCAGCGATCGCTCCGTGAGTACCCCCCTTAAGGGGGGTACACACCTAGAGATGTGTGCTAAGCGATCTATCACAGACTGCTCAGCACACATCTCTCCCCCAGCTCAGCACACAGCGCGATGTATGCTGAGCGAGGGGGGGGTCGCCTAATTCACACAGCGCTGAAGTGAGTGACCTGCTAGATTGTGTCTGCATGCAGGCTCAATCTAGCAACGGCGATAGCGATGCGTGGGGCCACACATCGCTATTGCTGGGGGGCATATACACGAGAGATCCGTGCTTAACTTCTAAGCAATCTAGTCAGATGCTTATATATTAAGCACGGATCTCTCCGTGTGTACCCCCCTTTAGTCACTAATTGCCCACACACCTATAATCTATCCAGTGTAGCGCAATGCATCAGCAAGGAGATGAGCATCTGCTCATACGCCAGACCAGATACACAGTGACAGGGGGATACAATACAAATATTCATTAAGTGCGATCTTATTATAAGTGTATCTTATTATATCATTGCAGCAATGCTCCAATATAACTTCACAGTCATTCATCTATACATTTCACTAACACTATATTATACAAGCATTTCCCCAGTACATTATAGGGGTTATTCAATTGGGCAAAACTATGCTTAGATTTGGGTGGGTTATATTGTTTCTGTGCAGGGTAAATACTGGTTGCTTTATTTTTACACTTGAACACACCCCATCCAAATCTAAATCTCTCTGCACATGTTCCATCTGCCCCACCTGCCGTGCAGCATGGTTTTGCCCATTAGCGTGCTTTTTTGGTTTGTTAACAACTCTGAATAACAACCTATATCAGAAGTTCTCAAACACGGTCTTTAAGGCACCCCAACGGACCAGGTTTTGAGTATATCAAGAACCTCAGTCAATTAGATTTAAGCATCTCTGCCAAGCCATGGATATACCTAAAACCTGGACTGTTGGGGTGCCTTGAGGACCGTGTTTGAGAACCTCTGCCCTATATCATCAATGCCCTAATACATCATACCAATATTGCTCTAGCAGATTTTACTGTACCATCAGAGTCCACAGAAATTTTAATAACATGCCACCCTACTTAGTTCCTTGGTACTCCATTACATTAATCCATCTGTAGTCATATACTTTATACTAGCTATTGCCGACAGTCCTAGGACTGCATGCAGTCCCCCGAATCTTTACCCACTGCCACTAGCACCATTCTGCTTTATTGTCACATTTGTATGTTATAGCTTGCACACTTTAAAATGCCTGCTGATAGAGTATGCTATTACTGATAAGTATCTTTTTCTTTGATTAACTGTGTTTTCTTTTACCTGATTACTGAAATTAAGAGTAATGTGCAGCTTGTTTGAATGGCAGAATGTCTTTAGCTTTTTATATAATGGAAATAAGGGCTGGAATACATTGACATGGAATTGTCATATTTAAAGGAGACTGGGTTCTTGGCCAATTAGTTTCCTAAGCTCTAATTAGATTTGCATGCTTCAGAAACATTGCCAAACCACTGATCCATGGGAAGATAGTCACCTGCAGGTAATTTCTTCATGCACAGCAGGTTTCTTGTATAAAGCAAACATGACTGATTCTATAAAGTTGGCTCAAACACAGGCAAACCACAGAGCTGCATTGTTGCAGGACAAGCCTGAACTGTGCAGCAAGAATGGAGCATTCCTTAAGGATTAATACATGTTCTGTTGCTTTGTTCTGTACCACAGAAGGAAAAATAGTGCTGCCTTACAAAAGGGATTTTTTTTTCTTAAAAAGCTTTTAATTGTACATATTTCATGCTTGTCCTTGTATTCTTATTTTGGCACAGCAGCAGAAGGAAGAAGTGTTGCTGTGCAGTGGGCAGGCGATAGTCTACTTTGAGTGAGTGACATACAGATGCGTCCTCACATCTAGCCCCAATACGACACGCAGTGGGAGATGCCTAGCTTGAGTGAGCCGCAAGGTCCCGTGCAACTCTGCGAGCATTGAGCTTCGTTTTTGTTTTGCCATAAATGTGTCTTATTTGCAATGTGATGAGTCCAGGACGCAGCAGGAAACTGTGCTGATTAATTGAATATGCGCATATCTCCCAACATGACCCTCAGGAGGGACAGAATGTTCTGCTCCTGCACTTCCTTCTTAATATGATTGCCAGCACTTGTGCTAAAACACTTTCTTATCCATTAACCTGTATAACACAGGTGCCAGCAATTATAGTGAAAGAGAAAACTCCAGAAGCAGAGCATTGTGTCCCTCCTGGCGAGGATCATGTTGGGCATACCTCCCAACATGACCCTGCTACTGGACTTCCCTCTTGCTGTATGATTGCCATCACCTGTGCTGAACACCTTTCTTATCCATTAACCTGTTCAAAACAGGTGCTGGCAATCATACATTAAGAGAAAAGTCCAGAAGCAGAGCATTGTGTCCCTCCTGGAGAGGGTCATGTTGGGAGGTATGTATGCGGCACTTGTATGTGAGACTGTATATGGAGTGCAGCAAAACTTCATTTGGAAAAATCTGCAGCAGCTGCATCATAGCACTTCATATGCAGATTAAAAGATTCAATTGCACGCAGATATACAAGTGTCACATTCAAATTAATCATCAGTCTCCACAAGTATTGCACTGCGTCGCATCTAAGACACATTTTTAACAAAAAAAGGCACCCGATGCTAGCAGAATCTTACGGGACCTGTTGGGCCAAGATGGGCTGTTTGGCGCAACTGCAGCAAAGATGTATGAGGACAGATCTGTATATGCAAGCATAGGGTGTAAGTAGTGCAAAGTGGTCACATAAATGCTCATACTCTGAAACACGGCTAAAAATTAGCCATGTTTCAGAGTATGAGCATTTAGGTGACCCTTTTGAGATGGAGGCTGCTCCGTTTAGTAGAGAGAGCTTGCAACGCTTTTGTGCATGGTATACTCCGCAGCCAAGCGTGTACAGGTATAGGCAATCCAAAGTCGTATGCATTCCAGTCACGTCCCCACTTGCGGCTGAATGGCAGGAACAAAGTGTTCGTGCATAGGCTTAAACGCCCTACACACTGGGCGACGGTGATGGGCGATATGAACGATATAGCTTAGAAAATAACGATATATCGTTCAATATTGTTTAGTGTGTAGGCACCAACGATGAACGATGCGGGTCCCCTCGGTCGTTCATAGTTTGTTTCCCGTCATTTTTCAATGCACAGAATCTGGATGATAACAATCATTCAGATCGTTCTTCGTCCAAATTGCTGCCGCCACCCAGTGTGTAGGGTGCTTAAGATTACAGAAGGTATATAGTCGGAATTGCAGACAATGATGATTTCAGACGAATCACTTTCTCCAGGCTGATAAGGATGATGGAGTGCCCCATACATGCGTACAACGCAGCACATAGTCCAAAATCTGCATTTAGGGGGTCATTCCGAGTTGATCGCTTGCTGACGATTTTTTGCAGCATAGCAATCAGGTAAAAGAATGGCAAAACTGCGCACGTGCTGCAATGTGCACGCGCGTCGTACGGGTACAAAGAGCATCGCTGTTTTACACATGTTCTAGCGACGATTTCATTCGCACAGCCGAACGCAAGGAGATTGACAAGAAGTGGGAGTTTATGGGTGTCAACTGACCGTTTTCAGGGAGTGTTTGGGAAAACGCAGGTGTGTCTAGGCGTTTGCAGGGGGGGGTGTCTGACATCAATTCCGGGACCTTCGGCGCTGGATTCATTGCGCAGGATAAGTAACTGCAGGGCTGGTCCTGTTTTACACAAAACTTGTTTTGCAAAGAAGGGCTGCTCAATCGATCGCAGCCCTGCTATGCTATAATATACTCCCCTGTGGGCGACGACTATGCGTGTGCACGGCTGCTAAAAGTAGCTAGCGAGCAATCATTTTGGAATGAGGGCCTTAGTTCCATCCACATAGTGTAATAATGACAGATTTGTATGAAAACCTGAATCTGCTTCCCAGTGATACAGTATTTTTCCCTCACTGATGTAGCTGTAAAAGCAGCTAGTGTCACATATAGGTGTGTACAGAAGCCTGACATGTTCAGCAGAAGAGAAGAAACATAAGACTAATCAAGCATCAAAACAGAAACCACAGTAATCATTGGGACAGAATTCTGCAGGACTGCCAAAGCCTAGGTGTCAGGTTTTTTTTTGTTTAAACCATATTTTTTGCATCAATGTTTTAATGGAAAAAAATTGACTCCTGCTTATTATATTAATACTGTGAAACATTGCTATGTATTAGAAATAGAAACCTTGATCAACCATGTTTTAATACTTTCTAACATTAACAATCCGAAATTATTAGGCATTTATACATCTTTCGATTAAATAATTTTTTTATTGCACATCATTTCTATGACATCTGAATATGCCCCAACACCAGAGTACTCCTTTCTCATCAAGGAAAAATTTGGGAGAGAGAGCAGCACTCACAGGGGCAGTGGTACAGTTTACAAAATAAATTATGCAGACAGGCGGAAATAATAACATTTAATACATATATTGTCAAGATATACAATTATAAACACATTAAAAGAGTAAAAGAACACATTTACCGCGCTGTTTGAATAAGTTGTATAATGTCCTACAAAATCAAAAGAGAACAAAGTTGCCCACTACTATTGAGAAAATGGTTAAAAGCATATATTGCAGGACCAGATATCCTTGAATCCGGGCTAAGGAACGGTGGATCAGACTGGGATTGATCTTATGAGGCTGATAACAGGTGATTCAATGTAATACTTTCTTATTAGCAAAAAGATTTAACAGCCTAACCGTGACAACTGTAACTCTTAAGGCCCATATAGACGGGCCGATGCGGGAGAGATGTGTGCTGAGCGAACCGCGGGGGGAGACGGAGCGCCGCTCATTTCACCTAGCGGGTGAAGTGAGCGACCCGCTAGATTGGCCTGCATGCAGGCCAATCTAGCACCAGCGATAGCGATGCGCGGGGCTGCGCATTGCTATCGCTCTAGGGGGTACACACGGAGCGATAATGCTCAAATTCTAAGCAATCTAGTCAGATTTCTTAGAATATCGCTCCGTGAGAACCCCCCTTTAGTAGCAAGTTTGTTGCGAGAGTAAATTGTCCAAAGTAACCACAAAGGACACAAGCTGTTTTTGGTGATTAACACTATGATTAAAGAACGTGTTGCGGAAAGCCCCAATGGATATAACGGTGGATATAAAGGGTTTTTTTTAAGAAATCATGGTGTTCTACCTGAAGTCACAGCATTAAAAAAACATTTGGTTTAAACCACGGTGGTTTAAACCAGCCAACCCTGCTAGTGTCATCGGCTGTGTTGTCCCGCGCTGTGGCCCATGTCTCTGGCAACGTCCGGTCCAGCTTGTGTCCTTCCGTCCCCAGCCGCCAGTTCCATAGTAACCGGGATACTCAGCTTGCAACGGGCAGGGGGGAACTTCCGCCCGGCGTCCTAGTGAGTTGCCTGATTACACAGATGCCAGACACTCACAGGATAGCAGGGATGTGCTGAGGGGCAGCTGCATTAAATTGTAATTAAGAGGAGGCTTGTCCTCATTGACTTGCTGATTGGCTCATGTCCCCTTTATCTTCCTGGTCTGCCTCTCACTCTGTGCTGGTCATAGTTTCTGGCTGCAGCGGGAGCCCTTGTCAGTTGGTTCTAGTACTAGCTTGAGGATTCCTCCACCCGGTTACCTTGCTAATGTCTCCTGCAGAGTTCCAGTGTCCAGCCCCATGCCAGTTGCACAACCTGTCACGACTTATTGCTTGCATCCTCGCTTATTCTACCACCCATCTATTTAAAGCAGTGTTTTGTGTTTTTTCTGTGTCCTCTTTCTCCCGTGCTACCTTTTTCCAGTATTCCATCTACGGGTTCTGAGCTCTCCCCGTCGTGCGCTCTCTTATCCCCATTGCATTCTAGACTTTGCTACTCCTGTTTTGTCTTTGACCTAACACTCTAGTCTTTACTTCTTTGGATCTCCCCATTTTTCCCTCTTTCTCTTGTCTTCTGTCTTTGAGTAACTCTTCTCTTCTTTGGGTATTTCATTCTATCAGAATTGACTTGGGTCTCTCTGAGGTGAAGCTCGCACTACCACCAGTGGTATAAGTCCTGGTGGCATCCCAGTAACGGTAGGCACATCACGCCTTATGGGAAAAGTGTCTATTATAGGCTTTAAGACCTGATGGTGAGTTCTGCGAGTCTTAATTCGGGGTGTACAAGGATCACTACCCAGTAGATCTTCAGAGGCCACGGACCCTTCGGAAAGAAGATTCCTCTATCGTAACAGCTAGGCATCCTCTGTAAAGTCTCTTAACACACTGGACAAGAATGCGGAATGACTGTCCATGGAACAGGCAGTTTGGAGCTTATTATAGGGAATGGACACCAGAATACATACTTCCAGTGAGTGCACAGAATATGTATAAAGATGAGGTAAGAATCAAATGTTTTTGGAATAAAATAAATTTGCTTGACGACATCCTCTTACTACATCTGCAAGCAAATCCCCTGACCTGCTTATGTGCAAATTTTACCTGCTGGGATCTTGGATCAGTCAAAAGCTCACTATTCCTAATCGTACGGTGTTAGTCACTATTTCCAAAAAGGCAATTTTGATTTAGTGGACCTTAGGTTCAGCTCCTTCTCTAGCCAAAAGAAAGCAGAAAATGTTAAAGTCCATGTATTTTGACAGAAAATCGCCACTGCCTCATATTGAAAAAGATATTTATGGGTTCGATTAAATAGGGTTCGGTATGTTATCCTGGCGGTTGGGATGCCAGTGCTCACACGACAGACAGTGGCATCCTGACACTGATGATCCCGACATCGGACGGGGTAAGTATTCTATGGATTTCCATGCAGCAGAGATTATAGTGGAGCTCAAATAGTCTAAAGATAAAGGTGGCAACTTGGGGGAAAAAATGTCCCTCAAAAAAAGGTGCTGAATGACATCCCAAGGACATATGAAATTGTAGGGGAGAATAACAGCAGGCAGAAGTTCCAAGCGAGGCCAGCAATCTGCCAAATTGGATCTTTACATTAAATATTTGCTGTGGAGTATAGAATTTTATTTTTAGTTTTGAAAATGAGCATCAGTGAGTGATTTCTATAAAATGTATGCACATATAGCTTGATAATTTCTAGTCTTTGTTTAGAAATGACTTCGCTGTAACCCAGCAAAGGTTACAGCACTGGTGATGGTTATTCATTATTAATGTAGGTGAGAGTGTCCACCTTTATTTACTTTTCACAGAAATTGAATTCTAGAATAAATTGCAATTTGTGGGAAGAGTCTCCCAAGAAGCCAATACTTTAACAATCTGTTAAATATTCAATTAATTTTCAATATCAATTCACAAGAAGTAAATTTTCTTGATTTGATTATATATAAAGTGGGGAATAATCTATATACCAAAAACTATTTAAAACCAACAGACAGTAACTCTTACATACACATCACTGTTAGGCGCCAGGGTCCGCGATGTCCTCGCGGCCCGGCGCCTAGCAACTAGGGACGCCGAGCGTGCTAGCCGCCGGGTCCCTAGCAACGCTGGGACGCCGTGCGCGCGTAGCCGCCGGCTCCCTAGCAACGCAGGGACGCCGGGCGTGCTGAGCCGCCTGGACCTTAGCAACGGGGACGCCACGGGCGGACCGCGTTCCCCGTTGCAGTGTCAATCAAATCAATTACACACACTTGTCTCTGCTCGTGCAGCCTGGCAGCTGCACGGCATGCTTGCTAATCTGGCTCTGAAACATCTGATTGGAGGACTCCTTGTTAAATACTTTCTCAGTGCTTCCCACAGACGCCGGTAATAGCTTCCTGCATGCTGCTTAGGTTTGCTGAACGTCTGTTCCAGTCCTGCTGTGTCCGGTCATTCCTGTCTTCAGAGTTCCTTAATCTTGGAGTTGTCATCTCATCCCAAGAAGTCTCTGGTCCTCTATTGTCCGCCACGGTCGCCAGAGAATCTCGTGTGGTGTTCGTGAGTTGCGGCTCTGCCGTGTGCTGCGGCTCAGCCCGCTTTATTTTTGTATTCTGTTTTGGAGCATTTGCGGAGGGTTCCGCTTCCACAAGTCCTCTCCGGAACTCGGCGGTGCCGGGTAGGAGAGTGGACAAGTGGGTATTTTGGTTGTCCTTTTCCCTGGCGGTTTTTCCGCACATATTCTAGTTTTAAGTTAGCTTGTAGCCCCTGGCTTTGTTGCTGAGTTAGAGGGCCCCTTGTTATCACCCTGTCTCGGATTTCCTTTTGTCTTCCATTAAGACCTGAGGGGGCATCGGAGTTGGGCAGACGTAATCCGCACTTCAAACGCGGCTGCCATGGGCTCAAGCAACCATAGTCTCGCAAGGAATTTCTGACAGCACGGGCGAGACAACGGAGTTAGGGCGGCAGGGGCTATTTTCCATTCCCGCTTCCTTTCCCAGCATTACGTTCCAGTGCTCAGGTCCTTGTTATAAGATCTCCTCAGACCAGAGTGCTGGAATCATAACATCACTAACCATCACCACCCAAGATGGCTGGAAAATGTTCCAAAGGGTCAAATCCAACGAGTAAGACGAAACTGCACTGATGACAATATTTTTAAAGAACAAGTTGGAGAATTAAAAAGTAAATTCATAAAAAGGTCATAAGGAATTCCAGATCGATTCAATAATCGAAGAGATGGGGAAGTCTAAACTGGAAGATTTGATTATATATAATAACAGTAAAAAAAACAAGGAAAATAATCCAGTTGTACCATTCATCACCACTTTCAGCAAAGAATATAAAACAGTAGAGAAGATAGTGTGTAAACATTGGCCCTATTACTACAGGACCCAATATTAAAAAATATAATTCCCTAAAAAACCCAGTTCACATATAGAAAAGCGACTAATATTAAGGGAACCAATACCAAAGTGGTTATAATAAGAATTTACTTACCGATAATTCTAAATCTCGTAGTCCGTAGTGGATGCTGGGAACTCCATAAGGACCATGGGGAATAGCGGCTCCGCAGGAGACTGGGCACAAAAGTAAAGCTTTAGGACTACCTGGTGTGCACTGGCTCCTCCCCCTATGACCCTCCTCCAAGCCTCAGTTAGGATACTGTGCCCGGACGAGCATACACAATAAGGAAGGATTTATGAATCCCGGGTAAGACTCATACCAGCCACACCAATCACACCGTACAACTTGTGATCTGAACCCAGTTAACAGCATGATAACAGAGGAGCCTCTGGATAGATGGCTCACAACAACAATAACCCGATTGAGTTAACAATAACTATGTACAAGTATTGCAGACAATCCGCACTTGGGATGGGCGCCCAGCATCCACTACGGACTACGAGAAATAGAATTATCGGTAAGTAAATTCTTATTTTCTCTGACGTCCTAGTGGATGCTGGGAACTCCGTAAGGACCATGGGGATTATACCAAAGCTCCCAAACGGGCGGGAGAGTGCAAGTGACTCTGCAGCACCGAATGAGAGAACTCCAGGTCCTCCTCAGCCAAGGTATCAAATTTGTATAATTTTGCAAACGTGTTTGCCCCTGACCAAGTAGCTGCTCGGCAAAGTTGTAAAGCCGAGACCCCTCGGGCAGCCGCCCAAGATGAGCCCACCTTCCTTGTGGGGTGGGCATTTACAGATTTTGGCTGTGGCAGGCCTGCCACAGAATGTGCAAGCTGAATTGTACTACAAATCCAACGAGCAATAGTCTGCTTAGAAGCAGGACCACCCAGCTTGTTGGGTGCATACAGGATAAACAGTGAGTCAGATTTTCTGACTCTAGCCGTCCTGGAAACATATATTTTCAGGGCCCTGACAACGTCCAGCAACTTGGAGTCCTCCAAGTCCCTAGTAGCCGCAGGTACCACAATAGGCTGGTTCAGGTGAAACGCTGAAACCACCTTAGGGAGAAATTGAGGACGAGTCCTCAATTCTGCCCTGTCCGTATGAAAAATCAGGTAAGGGCTTTTATAAGATAAAGCCGCCAATTCTGACACGCGCCTGGCCGAAGCCAGGGCCAACAGCATGACCACTTTCCATGTGAGATATTTCAAATCCACAGATTTAAGCGGTTCAAACCAATGTGATTTTAGGAACCCCAAAACTACATTGAGATCCCAAGGTGCCACTGGAGGCACAAAAGGAGGCTGTATATGCAGCACCCCCTTGACAAACGTCTGAACTTCAGGAACTGAAGCCAGTTCTTTCTGGAAGAAAATCGACAGGGCCGAAATCTGAACCTTAATGGATCCTAATTTTAGGCCCATAGACACTCCTGTTTGCAGGAAATGCAGGAATCGACCCAGTTGAAATTCCTCCGCTGGGGCCTTCCTGGCCTCGCACCACGCAACATATTTTCGCCAAATGCGGTGATAATGCTTTGCGGTCACATCCATCCTGGCTTTGATCAGGGTAGGAATGACTTCTTCCGGAATGCCTTTTTCCTTCAGGATCCGGCGTTCAACCGCCATGCCGTCAAACGCAGCCGCGGTAAGTCTTGGAATAGACAGGGTCCTTGCTGGAGCAGGTCCCTTCTTAGAGGTAGTGGCCAAGGGTCCTCTGTGAGCATCTCTTGAAGTTCCGGGTACCAAGTCCTTCTTGGCCAATCCGGAGCCACGAGTATAGTTCTTACTCCTCTCCGTCTTCTAATTCTCAGTACCTTGGGTATGAGAGGCAGAGGAGGGAACACATACACTGACTGGTACACCCACGGTGTTACCAGAGCATCCACAGCTATTGCCTGAGGGTCCCTTGATCTGGCGCAATACCTGTCCAGTTTTTTGTTGAGGCGGGACGCCATCATGTCCACCTTTGGTTTTTCCCAACGGTTTACAATCATGTGGAAGACTTCTGGGTGAAGTCCCCACTCTCCCGGGTGGAGGTCGTGCCTGCTGAGGAAGTCTGCTTCCCAGTTGTCCACTCCCGGAATGAACACTGCTGACAGTGCTATCACATGATTTTCCGCCCAGCGAAGAATCCTTGCAGCTTCTGCCATTGCCCTCCTGCTTCTTGTGCCGCCCTGTCTGTTCACGTGGGCGACTGCCGTGATGTTGTCCGACTGGATCAGCACCGGCTGACCTTGAAGCAGAGGTCTTGCTTGGCTTAGGGCATTGTAAATGGCCCTTAGCTCCAGGATATTTATGTGAAGTGATGTCTCCAGGCTTGACCACAAGCCCAGGAAATTTCTTCCCTGTGTGACTGCTCCCCAGCCTCGCAGGCTGGCATCCGTGGTCACCAGGACCCAGTCCTGAATGCCGAATCTGCGGCCCTCTAGAAGATGAGCACTCTGCAACCACCACAGGAGAGACACCCTTGTCTTTGGTGACAGGGTTATCCGCTGATGCATCTGAAGATGCGATCCGGACCATTTGTCCAGCAGGTCCCACTGGAAAGTTCTTGCGTGGAATCTGCCGAATGGGATTGCTTCGTAGGAAGCCACCATTTTTCCCAGGACCCTTGTGCATTGATGCACTGACACTTGGCCTGGTTTTAGGAGGTTTCTGACTAGTTCGGATAACTCCCTGGCTTTCTCCTCCGGGAGAAACACCTTTTTCTGGACTGTGTTCAGGATCATCCCTAGGAATAGAAGACGTGTCGTCGGGATCAGCTGCGATTTTGGAATATTGAGAATCCAACAGTGCTGCCGCAACACTACTTGAGATAGTGCTACCCCGACTACCAACTGTTCCCTGGATCTTGCCCTTATCAGGAGATCGTCCAAGTAAGGGATAACTAAAACTCCCTTCCTTCGAAGGAGTATCATCATTTCGGCCATTACTTTGGTAAAGACCCGGGGTGCCGTGGACAAACCAAATGGCAGCGTCTGAAACTGATAGTGACAGTTCTGTACCACAAACCTGAGGTACCCTTGGTGAGAAGGGTAAATTGGGACATGGAGGTAAGCATCCTTGATGTCCAAAGACACCATATAATCCCCTTCTTCCAGGTTCGCAATCACCGCTCTGAGTGACTCCATCTTGAATTTGAACCTTTTTATGTAAGTGTTCAAGGATTTCAGATTTAAAATAGGTCTCACCGAGCCGTCCGGCTTCGGTACCACAAACAGCGTGGAATAATACCCCTTTCCCTGTTGCAGGAGGGGTACCTTGATTATCACCTGCTGGGAATACAGCTTGTGAATGGCTTCCAATACCGTCTCCCTGTCAGTAAAGCAGACTTTAGGAAACGGCGAGGGGGAGACGTCTCGAATTCCAATTTGTACCCCTGAGATACCACCTGAAGGATCCAGGGGTCCACCTGTGAGTGAGCCCACTGCACGCTGAAATTCTTGAGACGGGCCCCCACCGTGCCTGAGTCCACTAGTAAAGCCCCAGCGTCATGCTGAGGACTTGGCAGAAACGGGAGAGGGCTTCTGTTCCTGGGAACTGGCTGTTTGCTGCAGCCTTTTTCCTCTCCCTCTGCCACGGGGGAGAAATGAGGAGCCTTTTGCCCGCTTGCCCTTATGGGGCCGAAAGGACTGCGCCTGATTATACGGCGTTTTCTTATGTTGAGAGGCTACCTGGGGTAAAAATGTGGATTTCCCAGCAGTTGCCGTGGCCACCAGGTCTGATAGACCTACCCCAAATAACTCCTCCCCTTTATAAGGCAATACTTCCATATGCCTTTTGGAATCCGCATCACCTGACCACTGCCGCGTCCATAACCCTCTTCTGGCAGAAATGGACAGCGCACTTACTCTTGATGCCAGTCGGCAAATATCCCTCTGTGCATCACGCATATATAAAAATGCATCTTTTAAAAGCTCTATAGTCAGTAATATACTGTCCCTATCTAGGGTATCAATATTTTCAGTCAGGGAATCCGACCAAGCCACCCCAGCACTGCACATCCAGGCTGAGGCGATTGCTGGTCGCAGTATAACACCCGTGTGAGTGTATACACATTTTAGGATATTCTCCTGCTTTCTGTCAGCAGGTTCCTTAAGGGCGGCCGTATCAGGAGACGGTAGTGCCACCTGTTTTGACAAACGTGTGAGCGCTTTATCCACCCTAGGGGGTGTTTGCCAACGTGCCCTATCCTCTGGCGGGAAGGGGTATGATGCTAATAACCTTTTAGGAATTATCAGTTTTTTATCGGGGGAAACCCACGCTTCATCACACACTTCATTTAATTCCTCAGATGCAGGAAAAACTACAGGCAGTTTTTTCTCACCAAACATAATACCCTTTTTAGTGGTACTTGTATTATCAGAAATATGTAAAACATTTTTCATAGCCTCAATCATGTAACGTGTGGCCCTACTGGAAGTCACATTCGTCTCTTCATCGTCGACACTGGAGTCAGTATCCGTGTCGGCGTCTGTATCTGCCATCTGAGGTAACGGGCGTTTTAGAGCCCCTGATGACTTTTGAGACGCCTGGACAGGCACAAGCTGGGAAGCCGGCTGTCTCATGTCATCAACCGTCTTTTGTAAAGAGCTGACACTGTCACGTAATTCCTTCCATAAGCTCAGCCACTCAGGTGTCGACTCCCTAGGGGGTGACATCTCCATTACAGGCAATTGCTCCGCCTCCACACCATTTTCCTCCTCATACATGTCGACACAATCGTACCTACACACATCACACACACAGGGAATGCTCTGATCGAGGACAGGACCCCACTAGCCCTTTGGGGAGACAGAGGGAGAGTATGCCAGCACACACCAGAGCGCTATATATATACAGGGATAACCTTATAGAAGTGTTTTTCCCCTTATAGCTGCTGTTTATGTTAATACTGCGCCTAATTAGTGCCCCCCTCTCTTGTTTTACCCTTTTCTGTAGTGCAGGACTGCAGGGGAGAGTCAGGGAGACGTCCTTCCAGCGGAGCTGTGAGGGAAAATGGCGCCAGTGTGCGGAGGAGATAGGCTCCGCCCCCTTCTCGGCTGACTTTTCTCCCGCTTTTTGCTGTATTCTGGCAGGGGTTAAAATACATCCATATAGCCCTGGGGGTTATATGTGATGTATTTTCGCCAGCTAAGGTGTTTTTATTGCTGCTCAGGGCGCCCCCCCCAGCGCCCTGCACCCTCAGTGACCGGAGTGTGAAGTGTGCCTGAGGAGCAATGGCGCACAGCTGCAGTGCTGTGGGCTACCTTGGTGAAGACTGATGTCTTCTGCCGCCGATTTTCCGGACCTCTTCTTGCTTCTGGCTCTGTAAGGGGGCCGGCGGCGTGGCTCTGGGACCGGACTCCGAGGCTGGGCCTGTGTTCGGTCCCTCTGGAGCTAATGGTGTCCAGTAGCCAAGAAGCCCAAGCTGGCTGCAAGCAGGCAGGTTCGCTTCTTCTCCCCTTAATCCCTCGATGCAGTGAGCCTGTTGCCAGCAGGTCTCACTGAAAATAAAAAAAATAAAACTAAACTTTTCTAAGAAACTCAGGAGAGCCTCCTAGAATGCACCCTTCTCGGCCGGGCACAAAAATCTAACTGAGGCTTGGAGGAGGGTCATAGGGGGAGGAGCCAGTGCACACCAGGTAGTCCTAAAGCTTTACTTTTGTGCCCAGTCTCCTGCGGAGCCGCTATTCCCCATGGTCCTTACGGAGTTCCCAGCATCCACTAGGACGTCAGAGAAAAACAGAATAGTAAAAAGTGCCATACCTGAAAAAAGAACAGGACGTATAAAAACTTGGTTTCCACAGATGTGGCACATGCATTGTCTGCAAAACGCATACATAACAGGCAACAAAAATTTAAGCTGTTCAGTTTAAATATCAAACACATCCGCTTTATCACATGCACAAGTAAAACTTGTATTTATCTAATACAATATGAATGTGGATTGGAATATATTGGGTGGACATCGAGAATGTTTAAAAAGAGATAGGGAGAACATTTCCGTAATATTTAAATAAGAATTTACTCACCGGTAATTCTATTTCTCGTAGTCCGTAGTGGATGCTGGGAACTCCGAAAGGACCATGGGGAATAGCGGGCTCCGAAGGAGGCTGGGCATTCTAGAAAGATTTATGACTACCTGGTGTGCACTGGCTCCTCCCACTATGACCCTCCTCCAAGCCTCAGTTAGGACACTGTGCCCGGACGAGCTGACATAATAAGGAAGGATTTTGAATCCCGGGTAAGACTCATACCAGCCACACCAATCACACCGTACAACTTGTGATACTATACCCAGTTTAACAGTATGACAACAACTGAGCCTCTCAACAGATGGCTCAATAATAACCCTTTAGTTAGCAATAACTATGTACAAGTATTGCAGACAATCCGCACTTGGGATGGGCGCCCAGCATCCACTACGGACTACGAGAAATAGAATTACCGGTGAGTAAATTCTTATTTTCTCTGACGTCCTAGTGGATGCTGGGAACTCCGAAAGGACCATGGGGATTATACCAAAGCTCCCACACGGGCGGGAGAGTGCGGATGACTCTGCAACACCGAATGAGAGAACTCAAGGTCCTCCTCAGCCAGGGTATCAAATTTGTAGAATTTTGCAAACGTGTTTGCCCCTGACCAAGTAGCCGCTCGGCAAAGTTGTAAAGCCGAGACCCCTCGGGCAGCCGCCCAAGATGAGCCCACCTTCCTTGTGGAATGGGCATTTACAGATTTTGGCTGTGGCAGGCCTGCCACAGAATGTGCAAGCTGAATTGTATTACAAATCCAACGAGCAATAGTCTGCTTAGAAGCAGGAGCACCCAGCTTGTTGGGTGCATACAGGATAAACAGCGAGTCAGATTTTCTGACTCTAGCCGTCCTGGAAACATATATTTTCAGGGCCCTGACAACGTCTAACAACTTGGAGTCCTCCAAGTCCCTAGTAGCCGCAGGCACCACAATAGGCTGGTTCAGGTGAAACGCTGACACCACCTTAGGGAGAAACTGGGGACAAGTCCTCAATTCTGCCCTATCCATATGGAAAATCAGATAAGGACTTTTACAAGACAAAGCCGCCAATTCTGATACTCGCCTAGCAGAAGCCAAGGCCAATAACATGACCACCTTCCACGTGAGATATTTCAGATCCACGGTTTTTAGTGGCTCAAACCAATGTGATTTTAAGAAACTCAACACCACGTTGAGATCCCAATGTGCCACAGGGGGCACAAACGGGGGCTGAACATGCAGCACTCCTTTTACAAATGTCTGAACTTCAGGTACTGAAGCTAGTTCTTTTTGAAAGAAAATCGACAGAGCCGAGATCTGTACCTTAATGGATCCTAGTTTTAGGCCCATATTCACTCCTGCTTGCAGGAAATGCAGAAATCGACCTAGTTGAAATTCCTCTGTTGGGGCCTTTACGGCCTCACACCATGCAACATATTTCCGCCATATGCGGTGATAATGATTTGCTGTAACCTCTTTCCTGGCTTTAATAAGCGTAGGAATGACTTCCACCGGTATGCCCTTTTCCTTCAGGATCCGGCGTTCAACCGCCATGCCGTCAAACGCAGCCGCGGTAAGTCTTGGAACAGACAGGGCCCCTGCTGTAGCAGGTCTTGTCTGAGCGGCAGAGGCCACGGGTCCTCTGAGATCATCTCTTGAAGTACCACGCTCTTCTTGGCCAATCCGGAACCACGAGAATTGTGTTTACTGCTCGCTTTCTTATTATTCTCAATACCTTTGGTATGAGAGGCAGAGGAGGGAACACATAAACTGACTGGTACACCCACGGTGTCACTAGAGCGTCCACAGCTATCGCCTGAGGGTCTCTTGACCTGGCGCAATACCTCTCTAGTTTTTTGTTTAGGCGGGACGCCATCATGTCCACCTGTGGACGATCCCACTGATTTACAATCATTTGGAAGACTTCTGGATGAAGTCCCCACTCTCCCGGGTGGAGGTCGTGCCTGCTGAGAAAGTCTGCTTCCCAGTTGTCCACTCCCGGAATGAACACTGCTGACAGTGCTAGTACATGATTTTCCGTCCATCTGAGAATTCTTGTGGCTTCTGCCATTGCCATCCTGCTTCTTGTGCCGCCCTGTCGATTCACATGGGCGACTGCCGTGATGTTGTCTGACTGGATCAGCACCGGCTGGTGTAAGAGCAAGGATTTTGCTTGACTTAGAGCATTGTAAATGGCCCTTAGTTCCAGAATATTTATGTGAAGGGAAGTCTCCTGACTTGACCATAGTCCTTGGAAGTTTCTTCCCCGTGTGACTGCCCCCCAGCCTCGAAGGCTGGCATCTGTGGTCACCAGGACCCAGTCCTGTATGCCGAATCTGCGGCCCTCCAGAAGATGAGCACTCTGCAGCCACCACAGAAGAGACACCCTGGTTCTTGGAGACAGGGTTATCAAGCGATGCATCTGAAGATGCGATCCGGACCACTTGTCCAACAGGTCCCACTGAAAGATTCTGGCATGGAACCTGCCGAATGGAATTGCTTCGTAAGAAGCTACCATCTTTCCCAGGACCCGCGTGCAGTGATGCACCGATACCTGTTTTGGTTTCAGGAGGTCTCTGACTAGAGAAGACAACTCCCTGGCTTTCTCCTCCGGGAGAAACACTTTTTTCTGGACTGTGTCCAGAATCATCCCCAGGAACATTAGACGTGTCGTCGGAACCAGCTGTGACTTTGGGATATTCAGAATCCAGCCGTGCTGGTGCAGCACTTCCTGAGATAGTGCTACTCCTACCAACAACTGTTCCTTGGACCGTGCCTTTATTAGGAGATCGTCCAAGTACGGGATAATTAAAACTCCCTTTTTTCGAAGGAGTATCATCATTTCCGCCATAACCTTGGTAAATACCCTCGGTGCCGTGGAGAGTCCAAACGGCAGCGTCTGGAATTGGTAATGGCAATCCTGTACCACAAATCTGAGGTACTCCTGGTGAGGATGGTAAATGGGGACATGCAGGTAAGCATCCTTGATGTCCAGGGATACCATGTAATCCCCCTCGTCCAGGCTTGCAATAACCGCCCTGAGCGATTCCATCTTGAACTTGAATTTTTTTATGTACGTGTTCAAGGATTTCAAATTTAAAATGGGTCTCACCGAACCGTCCGGTTTCGGCACCACAAATAGTGTGGAATAGTAACCCCGGCCTTGTTGAAGTAGGGGTACCTTGATTATCACCTGATGGGAAGACAGCTTGTGAATTGCCGCTAGCACCGCCTCCCTGTCTGAGGGAGCAATCGGCAAGGCAGATTTTAGGAACCGGTGGGGTGGAGCCGCCTCGAATTCCAGTTTGTACCCCTGAGATACTATTTGAAGGATCCAGGGATCCACCTGTGAGCGAGCCCACTGATCGCTGAAATTCTTGAGGCGGGCCCCCACCGTACCTTGCTCCGCCTGTGGAGCCCCACCGTCATGCGGCGGACTTGGAAGAAGAAGCGGGGGAGGACTTTTGCTCCTGGGAACCTGCTGTTTGTTGCAGCCTTTTTCCCCTACCTCTGTCTCTAGACAGAAAAGACCCTCCTTTTCCACGCTTGTTTTTCTGGGTCCGAAAGGACTGAACCTGATAAAATGGCGCCTTCTTAGGCTGTGAGGGGACATGGGGTAAAAAATGCTGACTTCCCAGACGTTGCTGTGGAAACTAGGTCCGAGAGACCATCCCCAAATAATTCCTCCCCCTTATAAGGCAAAACTTCCATGTGCCTTTTGGAATCTGCATCTCCAGTCCACTGGCGAGTCCATAAGCATCTCCTAGCAGAAATGGACAATGCACTTACTTTAGATGCCAGCCGGCAGATTGCCCTCTGTGCATCTCTCATATATAAGACTGAGTCTTTTATATGGTCTATGGTTAGCAGAATCGTGTCTCTGTCTAGTGTGTCAATATTTTCTGACAATTTATCTGACCACGCAGCGGCAGCACTGCACATCCATGCTGACGCAATAGCTGGTCTAAGTATAATGCCTGAGTGTGTGTATACAGACTTCAGGATCGCCTCCTGATTTCTATCAGCAGGTTCCTTAAGGGCGGCCGTATCCTGAGACGGTAGTGCCACCTTTTTAGACAAGCGTGTGAGCGCTTTATCCACCCTAGGGGGTGTTTCCCAACGTGACCTATCCTCTGGCGGGAAAGGGAACGCCATTAGTACCTTCTTAGGAATTACCAATTTTTTATCAGGGGAAGCCCACGCTTCTTCACACACTTCATTTAATTCCTCTGATGGGGGAAAAACTACGGGCAGTTTTTTCTCCCCAAACATAATACCCTTTTTAGTGGTACCTGGATTTATATCAGAGATGTGTAACACCTCTTTCATTGCCTCAATCATGCAGTGAATGGCCTTAGTGGGCATTAGATTAGACTCATCGTCGTCGACACTGGTGTCAGTATCAGTGTCGACATCTGTCTGAGGTAACGGGCGTTTTACAGCCCCTGAAGACCTTTGAGACACCTGGACAGGCACGAGCTGAGAACTCGGCTGTCCCATATTTGGCATGTCGCCAAATTTTTTATGTAAGGAGTCTATACGTGCACTCATTTCTTTCCATAAGCTCATCCACTCAGGTGTCTGCCCCGCAAGAGGTGACATCCCTTCCAAAGGCATCTGCTCCGCCTCCACATCATTATCCTCATCAAACATGTCGACGCAGCCGTACCGACACACCGCAGACACACAGGGAATGCTCTATTCGAGGACAGGATCCACAAAAGCCCTTTGGGGGGACAGAGTGAGAGTATGCCAGCACACACCAGAGCGCTATATAATGCCGGGACTAACTGAGTTATGTCCCCTATAGCTGCTGTTTTTATATATTATATACTGCGCCTAAATTTAGTGCCCCCCCTCTCTTTTTTTTTTACCCTTTTCTGTAGTGTAGACTGCAGGTGAGAGCCAGGGAGCTTCCTTCCAGCGGAGCTGTGAGGGAAAAATGGCGCCAGTGTGCTGAGGGAGATAGCTCCGCCCCTTTTCCGCAGACTATTCTCACGCTTTTTTCTGGAATCTGGCAGGGGTATTTACCACATATATAGCCTCTGGGGCTATATATTGTGGTATTTTTGCCAGCCAAGGTGTTTTTATTGCTGCTCAGGGCGCCCCCCCCCCCCAGCGCCCTGCACCCTCAGTGACCGGAGTGTGAAGTGTGTATGAGGAGCAATGGCGCACAGCTGCAGTGCTGTGCGCTACCTTGGTGAAGACAGGAGTCTTCATGCCGCCGATTTTCCGGACCTCTTCTTGCTTCTGGCTCTGTAAGGGGGACGGCGGCGCGGCTCCGGGACCGAACATCAAGGCTGGGCCTGCGGTCGATCCCTCTGGAGCTAATGGTGTCCAGTAGCCTAAGAAGCCCAAACTGGCTGCAAGCAGGCAGGTTCGCTTCTTCTCCCCTTAGTCCCTCGCTGCAGTGAGCCTGTTGCCAGCAGGTCTCACTGAAAATAAAAAAACTAAATCTATACTTTCTTTCTAAGGGCTCAGAAGAGCCCCTAGTGTGCATCCAACCTCGGCCGGGCACAAAATCTAACTGAGGCTTGGAGGAGGGTCATAGTGGGAGGAGCCAGTGCACACCAGGTAGTCATAAATCTTTCTAGAGTGCCCAGCCTCCTTCGGAGCCCGCTATTCCCCATGGTCCTTTCGGAGTTCCCAGCATCCACTAGGACGTCAGAGAAAAGGGTTTTGAGAACCACTTAGTGTCAAAACACTTTAAATATAAATCTGAATGCATCGTAAAAGCGGGGTAATTCATACCTGATCGCTCGCTAGGGTTTTTTTTGCAGTGCTGCGAACAGATAGTCGCCGCCCATTGGGGAGTGTATTTTCGCTTTGCAAGTGTGCGATCGCATGTGTAGCAGAGCTGTATGAAAATATCTTGTGCAGTCTCTGCGCAGCCCAGGACTTACTCAGCCGCTGCGATCACATCAGCCTGTTCGGGGCCGGAATTGATGTCAGGAACCCTCCCTGCAAACGCATGGACACGCCTGCGTTTTTCCAACCGCTCCCTGAAAACGGTCAGTTGCCCCCCACAAACGCCTTCTTCCTATCAATCTCCTTGTGAACGGCTGTGCGAGTGGATTCCTCACACAAACCCATCGCTGAGCGGTGATCAGCTTTGTACCTGTGCGACGTGCCTGCGCATTGCGGTGCATTCGCAGTTCGGACCTGATCACAGCGCTGCAAAAAACGCCAGCAAGCGATCAGGTCTGAACTACACACAAGGAATTAAGAAAATTGAGGGACACTGGAGAACAAAGGGAACAGAATCTTTTTTGGCAAAAGCGGAGAATAAATTAATTTATAAAATGCAAACACTCGAAGCAAAAGGTTTGAATAATGAGTTTGAATTAAAATGCTTTTTTGTGATGGATTTGGGGAAATGTGTTGGCTATCTGTTACAAACCTGCGGTCCAACAGGATGCTTCAGAGTGCCCATAAAGTCCCCCCCAACTCAATCGAAAAGAGGTGTTTATGATAATGTCCACTTTTATTGTAATGTTCACTAAGAGTGTGCAAGGACATGTCTCTCGGAAACTGGTAGTTGATTTGTTGCATAAATTATTGTGTTCCAAAAGAAAATGCTATCTAACCAGCAAATTAAATATAGATACTGGGTGGAGAGCCATGTGTTCCACACATCGACCATGTGACCGGAATATCTAGTGGGTGCACCGCATATGCCTCCCAGGCTGGGATTAACAGAAATTTCCAGCGAGTAGCGCTGGTGGAACACATATGCGTTCCACGATCGAACTGAATGATAGTCACGTGACCGGAATATCCGTCTGGCAGCGCTGTTGATACAGCACATGTCTTTTACACTGCTATTAATAGAAACTTCTGGTGAGTAGCGCTGGTGGAACGCAGATGCGTTTCACAACAGAATACAATGATAGTAAATCACTTAGCACTGACTCCCGAAGTGTACTATAACAGTAGGATAGATCAGTATGATATAAGGGGCACACATGAGGTAATGCATCGTTGAAGTATATACATACGAAATCGGGGTTAGTTTGACGAAACCGTAAGTAGCCTAAAAGCACTTCCGGAATATCATGAACATGATAAAACAATAAAAACTCCAGTAGATGAGAGATATGTCAGTATTTTGTGTTTTTGTGGATCTATAGCTTTGTAAAGTATGTCCGGATGTATACAATAAGTTGTTTTGAGTTATTTTAAAGCATAAATTTAGATGCTACCACCCCCTCTTACTGGCTAAAGGGGTATCAATATGGACTCTGTAGCAGTCACCATTACACCTTGAAAAAGACACTAAGATGTTGAAACGTGTTTGTGGAGATAAGCAGTGACTGACACCGTGTGGAACCTTGAAGAGCTTAACAACTGGACCGTGGAGGAGCTACACCCGGGACTAACCCTTTCAAGTGACATATATGCCTTGAATAGGCCCACTCTGGTTTGCAGCCACTTCTTATGGTGGTGACAAGTTTTATTTATTTATTTATTACCAGTTATTTATATAGCGCACACCTATTCCGCGGCGCTTTACAGAGAATACTTGGCCATTCACATCAGTCCCTGCCCCAGTGGAGCTTACAATCTACAGTATATTCCCTACCACATGTACACACACAGATTCATGCTAGGGTTAATTTTGTAGGGAGCCAATTAACCTACCAGTATATTTTTGGATTGTGGGAGGAAACCGGAGTGCCCGGAGGAAACCCACGCAAGTACGGGGAGAATATACAAACTCTGCACAGTTAGGGCCATGGTGGGAATCGAACCCATGACCTCAGTGTTGTGAGGCAGTAATGCTAACCATTATACCTGAGATTCTATGTATTTTTTATGTATTTTAACTTGACTTGATGAGGAGAATTAAATGTAAAAACTGTTTTACGCAATGAGAGGCACATCTTTCTAATTTCCTTTGAGGTATCCTGTGGGAAAAGGATACGATAGAGGACGTTCTATTGGAATATAGGCCCTCATTCCGAGTTGTTCGCTCGCAAGGCGATTTTAGCAGAGTTACACACGCTAAGCCTACGCCTACTGGGAGTGTATCTTAGCATCTTAAAATTGCGAATGATGTATTCGCAATATTGCGATTAGCACACTTCTTAGCAGTTTCAGAGTAGCTTCAGACTTACTCGGCATCTGCGATCAGTTCAGTGCTTGTCGTTCCTGGTTTGACGTCACAAACACACCCAGCGTTCGCCCAGACACTCCCCCGTTTCTCCAGCCACTCCTGCGTTTTTTCCGGAAACTGTAGCGTTTTTTCCCACACGCCCTTAAAACGGCCAGTTTCCGCCCAGTAACACCCATTTCCTGTCAATCACACTACGATCGCCGGAGCGAAGAAAAAGCCGCGAGTAAAAATACTATCTTCATTGTAAAATTACTTGGCGCAGTCGCAGTGCGGACATTACGCATGCGCACAAAGCGGAAATTCACTGCGATGCAAAGAAATTTACCGAGCGAACGACTCGGAATGAGGGCCATAGTGTGGAATCATCTCACACCGATTGGACAGACACTAGATTCGGTGATATATGCCCTATTTTGCGAACGCTATTCATAATATTCTATCTGTTTACATGCATATTAAGGCTGGTGGTGACCTTGTGAATTAGCTGCACCCTTTTTTCTAGCGTGGAAAATATACTATTTGTTTGGGAATAGAACATGTCCCCACAAGGGGCTTCGTTGTGCTTGCCCCACCGTCGGCATTCTGTGGCCAGGATCCCAGGGTCGGGATGCTGACCGCTGGGATCCCTGACACCGGTGAAACAGCCCCAATCCCCAAGGACCTATCACAGCTCTTTCGTGGCAACTTTGATTCCCTACTGGCAAAGATTTGCTCTAATTATAAATCCTGGCGATCAAAGGGTTTCTCATTGTTAGGAATAGTTAATGCTGTAAAAATTAACTCTCTTCCCACGCTTCATTTTATTGCAAAGACTCTACCCATACACTTTCCTCTTAAATGGTTTTAAACATTACAAGCCTTGATTCGAGACCTCACGTAAAATAGGGTATTTTGTGCAAGTGAAAACATATGGGAGATATCCAACTACCACACATAATAATTATCATTCAATTTCAACACTAGAAATGTATTTTTGGTTGTCTCGCATCCCCACGTATACTTACCCAATCATTACTCCCACCCTCTTATCTTAGAAAATACGAAGACACCTTCCACAAATCATCCATTTTGGTCGACCGTTGGTCAAATTTTGGTCCATTCATAACTACATATGGCATGCTTCTCCTGTTAAGCTGATGCAGAGATCTTCAGGGTAGGCCAAGTGGTGCATACATAAGGGCTCCGTCAGTTCTGAGAAAATTCAATTCAATTGGGATATCCCTAATTCTTAATTATTGAGATACCACCAAGTGTGACACTTTTTAATATTCTTCCAACAGGAAATTACTAGCTAATAGGGAGCTCATTATGTTTGACAAGCTATTTAGGTCACCATATAAACCTTTTATTCTTGATTCAGTAGTACAGACACCCCACAGTCCCCCATCCCATTTATACTCCTCCACTGTCTACACAATTAATCCTAAAAGTCCTATAAAATTAATCTTCCCTCCATCGGAAGTTTCCAAAAACAAAACATTCAATTGGAGACAATTTACCAAATTACTGTTAATACACACACAAAAATAAATAAATAAATATATATATATATATATATATATATATATATATATATAGTTCTCTTTCAGACAAGCAGCGGCACTCAGAGACTTGTTAAGTGGTAAAAATGCAAAAAAAGTGCTATTTATTTCATCACTACAAGTGATTAAATAAATCAGTGATGAAATAAATAGCACTTTTTTTGCATTTTTACCACTTAACAAGCCTCTGAGTGCCTCTGCATGTCTGAAAGAGAACTGTCTATTACCTATCAGATGGCAGTGGAGCAATTATCATCAGAAGTGTGAGTGCAGATCCGTAAACTGCACATTTATTTATATATATATATATATATATATATATATAAATCAGAATGTGTTCAGAACCCTTCTCATTTCAAAGATCATAGTTTATTATGCTCCTATACCCATAACTTTAAATGGGAGTCGCTTTAATTACCTACACTTTATTCCTGGAATGTTGCTCTACTTGTGTGATATGCATAATGTCACTATCACCTCTTATCTTTTTACGTTTTAACTTGTGAACTCATCAAATATCACAGAGGATGTATTAGGCAGAGCCAAATAATAAGATTTTACTTACCGGTAAATCTATTTCTCGTAGTCCGTAGAGGATGCTGGGGACTCCGTAAGGACCATGGGGATAGACGGGCTCCGCAGGAGACATGGGCACTTAAAGAAAGAATTTAGTTCCTGGTGTGCACTGGCTCCTCCCTCTATGTCCCTCCTCCAGACCTCAGTTAGAGAAAATGTGCCCAGAGGAGATGGACAGTACGAGGAAAGGATTTTGCTAATCCAAGGGCAAGATTCATACCAGCCACACCAATCACAATGTATAACTTGTGATAACTACCCAGTTAACAGTATGAAAACAACATAGAAACATAGAATTTGTCGGCAGATAAGAACTACTTGGCCCATCTAGTCTGCCCCTTTTTTTTTTTTTTTAGATTATTTTTATCTCTAACCTTATTTGATCCTTATTTCTTTGTAAGGATATCCTTATGTCTATCCCATGCATGTTTAAATTGCTCTACTGTCTTAGCCTCTACCACCTCTAATGGGAGGCTATTCCACTTGTCCACTACCCTTTCTGTGAAGTAATTTTTCCGCAAATTTCCCCTGAACCTCCCTGCCTCCAGTCTCAGTGCATGTCCTCGTGTCATATTGCTTCTCTTCATTTGGAGAATGTTTCCCTCCTGGACTTTGTTAAAACCCTTGATATATTTGAAAGTTTCTATCATGTCCCCCCTTTCCCTTCTCTGCTCCAAACTATACATATTGAGATGTCTTAGTCTTTCTGGGTATGTTTTGTGATGTAGGCCATGCACCATTTTAGTTGCCCTCCTCTGTACAGTTTCTAATGTATTAATATCCCTTTGAAGATATGGCCTCCAGAACTGAATACAGTATTCTAGATGAGGCCTTACCAATGACCTATACAGTGGCATAATTACTTCTTTCTTTCTGCTGCTGATTCCTCTCCCAATGCAGCCAAGCATCTGACTAGCCTTCCTCATTGCCTTGTTACATTGGTTACCTACCTTTAAGTCATCTGAAATAGTGACTCCTAGATCCCTTTCCTCCTCAGAAGTTTCCAGTATAGTGCCATTAATACTGTATTTAGCTTTAGGATTTTTGAGACCCAAGTGCATGATTTTGCATTTTTTGGCATTAAACTGTAATTGCCAGACTCTTGACCATTCCTCTAGTCTACCTAGATCCTCAATCATTTGTTTTACCCCACCTGGTGTGTCTACCCTGTTGCATACCTATGTGTCATCTGCAAAAAGGCATACTTTCCCTTTAATGCCATTTGCAATGTCACCAATAAAGATATTAAAAAGCACTGGTCCAAGTACAGATCCCTGGGGTACTCCACTGGTAACATTTCCCTCCTGTGAATGCACTCTATTTACCACAACTCTCTGTTTTCTATCCTTCAACCAAGATCTTATCCATTCAATAATCCTAAAATCCAATCCAAAACTTTCAAGTTTATTTAGCAGTCTGCGATGTGGAACTGTGTCAAAAGCCTTACTAAAGTCTAGATAAGCTATATCCATGGCTCCACCTTTATCCATCACTTTAGTCACACAATCAAAAAAGTCAATAAGATTTGTTTGACATGATCTCCCCTCAGTGAATCCATGCTGTTTGGGATCCAGTAAATTGCCGGATTTGAGATAATCTACAACTCTTTCTTTTAAGAGTGTTTCCATCAATTTCCCTACTACTGATGTAAGACTCACTGGTCTGTAGTTGTTTGCCTCATCCTTGCTTCCACTTTTGTGCAGTGGTACTACATTTGCTCTTTTCCAGTCCCCTGGAACTACTCCTGTAGCTAATGACTGGTTGAATAATTCTGTCAATGGTGCTACCAGCACCTCTTTAAGTTCTTTTAGTATCCTTGGATGTATCCCATCTGGCCCCATAGATTTGTCCACTTTCAGCTTTGAGAGTTCTGTTAGGACCTTCTCCTCTGTAAATGTACTTGTTTTATTTTCCTGAATATCCCTGCAACTTAACTGTGGCCCCTTCCCCTCTCTTTCAGTAGTAAATACTGAGCAAAAATAATCATTAAGATGATCTGCTATTAAATTGTCTCCTTCAACAAGACTCCCAGTGTCCGTCTTTAGTTTTATAATTCCGCCTTTTGTTTTTCTCCTTTCACTTATATACCTAAAAAAAGTTTTGCCTCCTTTACCCACTGACTGGGCTATTTTCTCCTCAGCTTGTGCCTTTGCATCTGATTACCTTCTTTGTCTCCTTCTGTCTAACAAGATATATCTTTTTGTCTTCATTATTTTGTGTCTGCTTATATTTCCTAAAAGCCATCTTTTTTGCTCTCACAATATTTGCTACTTCTTTTGCAAACCACACTGGCTTCCTTTTCCTTGTGTTTTTCCTAACAGTTTTGATACAAAGGTCTGTTGCCTTCAATATTGCACATTTTAATGTTTCCCACATCTCCTGCACTGTTTCCAAGTTCCTCCACTCTGCCAAAGAATCGCTTACACATTTTCCCATCCCTACAAAATCAGCCTTCCTAAAATCCAAAACCTTTGTTTTTGTATGGGACGAGTCAGTCTCTGTCTTAATGCTGAACCATACTGCTTGATGATCACTGGATCCCAGGTTTTCACCCACTTTTACGTTCGATAATCTGTCTCCATTTGTAAGTATTAAGTCTAATATTGCGTCTTTCCGAGTGGGCTCCCTCACCAATTGGTGGAGGGATGCTCCCTGAAGGGAATTTAAAATGTTCCTACTTCTAGTGGAACTAGCAACAGACACCTCCCAGTTTACATAAGGAAGATTAAAGTCTCCCATGATTATTACCTCTCCTTTTAATGCCATTTTAGTTATGTCCTGCAATAGGTTCTTGTCAAGTTCCTCTTCCTGACCTGGTGGCCTGTATATCACGCCAATACGAATAATCAACTTTTCCCCTGTTTCTATGGTCACCCAAAGGGCCTCAGTTTTTTCTTCAATACTTTGTATTAATGTAGTATTTATGGCATTTTTTACATACATTGCTACCCCTCCTCCGATTTTTCCAATTCTGTCCTTCCTAAATAAATAAAGTATATCCCGGTATAGCTATGTCCCAGTCATGATTATCATTGTACCATGACTCTGTAATTGCCACAATGTCTATATCATCCCTTGTCATTATTGCAGGTAGTTCTGGGATTTTATTTCCTAAGCTCCTAGCATTTGCACACATAGCTTTTAGAGTTTTGTTTGCGCTTTTTCTGTTCCTAGCTATGTTCTTCTCTCTGCCTATTTTTATTTGGTTTTGATCTGAATTATCTTCTGTTGCTGTGGATATGCTTCCTATTCCCTTTGCCTGCAGAAACAATACCTCTGTGTTGGGGGAGCAAATTTCTTTATTCCTGTTTGGTTCACTGCCCCCCTTTGTTAGTTTAAATAGTTCTTGATGAAGCATCCAAACTGTTCAGTTAGTATTCTTGTTCCCCTTGAAGATGGGTGCAGGCCGTCACTTTTGTATAAGCTCCTATCTTGCCAGATGGTGTGACTGTGGCCTATAAATCCAACATATCATCAGTTCAAGACCGATGCAACTATAACATAACCCTTATTGAAGCAATAACTATATACAAGTATTGCAGAAGAAGTCCGCACTTGGGACGGGCGCCCAGCATCCTCTACGGACTACGAGAAATAGATTTACCGGTAAGTAAAATCTTATTTTCTCTAACGTCCTAGAGGATGCTGGGGACTCCGTAAGGACCATGGGGATTATACCAAAGCTCCCAAACGGGCGGGAGAGTGCGGATGACTCTGCAGCACCGATTGAGCAAACATGAGGTCCTCCTTAGCCAGGGTATCAAACTTGTAGAATTTTGCAAAAGTGTTTGAACCCAACCAAGTAGCAGCTCGACACAGCTGTAGTGCAGAGACCCCCAGGGCAGCCGCCCAAGAAGAGCCCACCTTCCTAGTGGAATGGGCCTTGACTGATTTTGGTAACGGCAAACCAGCCGTAGAATGCGCTTGCTGAATCGTGTTACCAATCCAGCGAGCAATAGTTAGCTTTGAAGCAGGGGCACCAATCTTGTTGGATGCATACAGGACAAACAGCGCTTCAGTTTTCCTGACTCTAGCCGTTCTGGCTACGTAAATTTTCAAAGCCCTGACCACATCAAGTAACTCGGAATCCTACAAGTCACGTGTAGCCACAGGCACCACAATAGGTTGGTTCATATGAAAAGATGAAACCACTTTTGGCAGAAATTGCAAACGGGTCCGCAATTCTGCTCTATCCATATGGAAAACCAAATAGGGGCTTTTATGTGATAAAGCCGCTAATTCAGACCCTCGCCTAGCCGAAGCCAAGGCTAATAACATGACCACCTTCCAAGTGAGATATTTCAACTCCACCGTTTTAAGTGGTTCAAACCAGTGTGACTTTAGGAAACTTAACACCACGTTAAGATCCCAAGGTGCCACCGGAGGCACAAAAGGAGGCTGAATATGCAGCACTCCCTTTACAAAAGTCTGAACTTCTGGGAGAGAAGCCAATTCTTTTTGAAAGAAAATGGATAGGGCCGAAATCTGGACCTTAATGGAACCTAATTTAAGGCCCAAATTCACTCCAGTTTGTAGGAAGTGAAGGAAACGACCCAGATGGAATTCTTCCATAGGAGCATTCTTGGTCTCACACCAAGAAACATATTTTCGCCATATACGGTGATAATGTTTTGCTGTTACTTCCTTCCTAGCTTTTATCAGCGTAGGGATAACCTCAACCGGAATGCCTTTTTCTGCTAGGATCCGGCGTTCAACCGCCATGCCGTCAAACACAGCCGCGGTAAGTCTTGGAACAGACAGGGTCCCTGTTGCAACAGGTCCTGTCTTAGAGGAAGAGGCCACGGATCTTCTGTGAGCAGTTCCTGCAGATCTGGATACCAGGTCCGTCTTAGCCAATCTGGAACAATGAGGATTGTTCTCAATCCTTTTCTTCTTATTATCCTCAACACCTTTGGTATGAGAGGAAGAGGAGGAAATACATAGACTGACCGTAACACCCACGGTGTCACTAGGGCGTCTACCGCTACTGCCTGAGGGTCTCTTGACCTGGCGCAATACCTCTGTAGCTTTTTGTTGCGGCGGGACGCCATCATGTCTATGGCAGTTCCCACCGACTCACAATCTGTGCGAAGACTTCTGGATGAAGTCCCCACTCTCCCGGGTGTAGGTCGTGTCTGCTGAGGAAGTCTGCTTCCCAGTTGTTCACTCCAGGAATGAACACTGCTGACAGTGTGCTTACATGATTCTCCGCCCAGCGAAGAATTCTGGTGGCTTCCGCCATTGCCACTCTGCTCCTTGTGCCGCCTCGGCGGTTTACATGAGCCACTGCGGTGATGTTGTCTGACTGGATCAGAACTGGTCGTTGCGAAATAAGGTCTCCGCTTGACGTAGGGCATTGTATATGGCCCTTAGCTCCAGGATGTTGATGTGAAGACAAGTCTCTTGACTTGACCAAAGACCCTGGAAACTTCTTCCCTGTGTGACTGCTCCCCAACCTCGGAGGCTTGCGTCCGTGGTCACCAGGATCCAGTCCTGAATGCCGAATCTGCGACCCTCGAGAAGGTGAGCACTCTGCAGCCACCACAGTAGTGACACCCTGGTCCTGGGGGACAGGGTGCTCAACCGATGCATCTGAAGATGTGACCCAGACCACTTGTCCAGTAGGTCCCATTGGAAAGTCCTCACATGGAACCTGCCGAAGGGAACGGCCTCGTATGACGTCACCATCTTTCCCAGGACTCGAGTGCAATGATGCACTGACACCTGTTTTGGTTTCCATAGGTTCTTGACCAGAGTCATGAGTTCCTGGGCCTTCTCTATCGGGAGATAAACCCTCTTCTGGTCCGTGTCCAGAATCATGCCCAAGAAGGGCAGATGAGTCGTAGGAACCAACTGCGACTTTGGAATATTGAGAATCCAGCCGTGTTGCTGTAACACTTTCAGTGAAAGAGATACGCTGTTCAGCAACTGCTCTCTTGATCTCGCTTTTATGAGGAGATCATCCAAGTACGGGATAATTGTGACACCTTGCTTCCGCACGAGCACCATCATTTCCGCCATTACCTTGGTGAAAATCCTCGGGGCCGTTGAGAGACCAAACGGCAACGTCTGAAATTGGTAGTGACAATCCTGTACCGCAAATCTTAGGTACGCCTGATGAAGTGGATAAATGGGGACATGAAGGTACGCATACTTTATGTCCAGTGACACCATAAAATCCCCCCCTTCCAGGCTTGCGATGACCGCTCTTAGCGATTCCATCTTGAACTTGAACCTTTTCAAGTATAGGTTCAGAGATTTTACATTCAATATGGGTCTGACCGAACCGTACGGTTTCGGGACTACAAACATGGTCGAATAATAACCCCTTCCCTGTTGAAGGAGGGGAACCTTGACCACCACCTGCTGAAGATACAATTTTTGTATTGCGTTTAACACTATTTCCCTCTCTTGGGGGGAAGATGGTAGGGCCGATTTGAAATACCGGCGAGGAGGCACCTCTTCGAATTCCAGCTTGTAACCCTGAGACACAATTTCTATTGCCCAAGGATCCACCTGGGAGTGAACCCACATGTGGCTGAAATTCCGAAGATGTGCCCCCACAGGGCCCGGCTCCTCCAGTGGAGCCCCAGCGTCATGCGGTGGATGTTGTAGAGGCGTGAGGACTTCTGTTCCTGGGAACTAGCTGCGTTGTGCAGCTTCTTTCCTCTTCCCCTACCTCTGGCAAGAAAGGACGCACTTCGGACTTTCTTGTTTCTTTGTGAACGAAAGGACTTAATTTGATAATGCAGTGCTCTCTTAGGCTGTGAGGGAACATAAGGCAAACATTTTTACTTTCCAGCTGTAGCTGTGGAGACCAGGTCCGAGAGACCTTCCCCGAACAATTCCTCACCCCTGTAAGGTAAAACCTCCATATGCCTTTTTGAGTCGGCATCACCTGTCCATTGCCGAGTCCACAGGACCCTTCAGGCAGAAATCGACCTAGCGTTTATTCTAGAACCCAGTAGACTAATGTCTCTTTGAGCATCTCTCATATATAGGACAGCGTCTTTTATATGCCCCAGGGTCAATAATACAGTATCCTTATCTAGGGTATCCAATTTCTCAGATAAAGTATCCGTCCATGCCGCTACAGCACTACACACCCAGGCCGACGCAATTGCCGGTCTTAGTAAGGTACCCGAATGTGTATAAATGGACTTCAGGGTAACCTCCTGTTTGCGATCAGCAGCATCTTTGAGGGTAGCCGTATCCTGGGACGGCAGGGCTACCTTTTTGGATAAGCGTGTTAAAGCTTTGTCCACCCTAGGGGAGGATTCCCATCATAGCCTATCCGTTGACGGGAAAGGATACGCCATAAGAATCCGTTTGGAAATCTGCATTTTCTTATCTGGAGATTCCCAAGCTTTTTCACATAACTCATTCAGTTCGTGTGAGGGGGGAAAAGTTACCTCAGGCTTCTTTCCCTTAAACATATACACCCTCGTGTCAGGGACAGGGGTTTCCTCTGTGATGTGCAAAACATCCTTTATTGCTATAATCATATATCGAAGGGATTTAGCCAATTTTGGCTGTAACTTTGCATCATCGTAATCGACACTGGAGTCAGAATCCATGTCGGTATCTGTGTCAACAATTTGGGATAGTGGCCACTTATGAGACCCTGACGGTCCCTGCGACAGAGGGTCAGGTACGGGTTGAGACCCTGACTGTCCCAATGCATCAGCCTTGTCAAATCTTTTATGCAAGGAATTAACATTATCATTTAAAACCTTCCACATATCCATCCAATCAGGTGTCGGCGCCGTCGGCGGAGACACCACATTCATTTGCTCCCGCTCCTCTCCCACATAGCCTTCCTCATCCGACATGTCGACACAAGCGTACCGACACACCACACACACACAGGGAATGTCCTTTCTGAAGACAGTTCCCCCACAAGGCCCTTTGGAGAGACAGAGAGAGAGTATGCCAGCACACACCCCAGCGCTATAATATCCCAGGAATACCACAGTAACCTAATGTTAACCCAGTAGCTGCTGTATGTATAGTTTTTTTTGCGCCTAATTATGTGCCCCCCTCTCTTTTCAACCCTCTTCTACCGTGTATCAGCAGGGGAGAGTCCGTGGAGCTTCCTCTCAGCGGTGCTGTGGAGAAAAAATGGCGCTGGTGAGTGCTGAGGGAGAAGCCCCGCCCCCTCGACGGCGGGCTTCTGTCCCGCTTATACAGTAATTTTGGCGGGGGCTCATACATATATACAGTGCCCAGCTGTATATATGTGTACTTTTGCCAACATGAGGTCCCAAAAGCTGCCCAGGGCGCACCCCCCACCCCCCCCCCCCCCCCCCCCCCCGCCGTGCCCTGCACCCTAACAGTGACCGGAGTATGTGAGGTGTGTGGAGCAATGGCGCACAGCTGCAGTGCTGTGCGTTACCTCTAGTGAAGAACATGAAGTCTTCTGCCGCCTGTGAAGTCTTCTTTTCTTCTCATACTCACTCGGCTTCTATCTTCCGGCTCTGCGAGGGGGACGGCGGCGCGGCTCTGGGACAGACGGCGAGGGTGAGATCCTGCGTACCAATCCCTCTGGAGCTAATGGTGTCCAGTAGCCTAAGAAGCAGGACCTAGCTTCAGAGAGTAGGGCTGCTTCTCTCCCCTCAGTCCCTCGATGCAGGGAGTCTGTTGCCAGCAGAGGTCCCTGAAAATAAAAAACCTAACAAAATACTTTCTATCAGTAAACTCAGGAGAGCTCACTGAAAAGCACCCAGCTCCTCTGGGCACAGTATCAAACTGAGGTCTGGAGGAGGGGCATAGAGGGAGGAGCCAGTGCACACCAGGAACCAAATTCTTTCTTAAAGTGCCCATGTCTCCTGCGGAGCCCGTCTATCCTCATGGTCCTTACGGAGTCCCCAGCATCCTCTAGGACATTAGAGAAATTTGATATACAAGCAGATTCCAACCAAGACTTTGCTTATTAACTATATTTAAGGGAATAATTTTGACCGTAAAAATATAAACATAATAAATAATGTTACGTACGATGGGCAGAGATATTGCTGCTTTTTTCCTTTCCCTTTTTTTGAAGACTTCTCTTTAGAATGTACGCCATCCAGCCACAAGGAAAATACAAGGAACGCCAAAATCCCCAAAATGAACTTCATCTCGATGCATTAACTTCAGGACAATAGACCCTGAAAATAAAAAAAGAAGTTATTCTACAGAAATAATAAAGCTCTACACAATTACATATAGCAATTCATTAAAATACTGTGCAAAGAGAACTAACAGAAAATAGAAGTGACATATCCAACAGTTTTTAACATACAAAAAGGAACAGGTTTGTCCCTTTGGTCCTTTATGCAGAAAACAGGACATACTTTTAGTAGTCAGCTTCATGGTGGCTTTTTTTGTTAAGTCTTCCAATAACAAGATTCCCTTGTGACTAAAAGATTATTATTTTTTTTTAAATGTTATATAGCGCCAACATATACAGTTGTGCTTTACAATTGTGAACAAGCCAGTAGCTATAAATTGAAAGACTAAGAGGGATTCCGGCTACCAAGCTAACAATTTTAGGGGAAAAGTAATTACATACATGAGGATAGGAGCTTCATATTGCAAATTGGTCCATGCGGATTGCAATAGACCAAGAAAGGAAAAAAATAAATAACAATTTATTGGCAGAAATTATTTTATTGGGGGAAATTATTATTATAAATTTTTTATCTCACCAGCATCCATATGAATGAAACACCAGCATTCACATAGTTAACACGCCAATTTTACGACTGTAACCCAGCCTGGCACCCAACAGCCCAGGTGTACCAGAAGCGGCTCAGTGCTTGTCAGAATTGGGACAGTACTCTAGAATAGATGAAGGGGCCAGATTATTTTTTTCAGTATTGTAAAGATTAGAATAACATTTTTTTTAATGTTACTTTTTTTTGTAACAATTTATAACAGGTAAGACAGCTCAAACAGCATGTGGCTTGAGATATCTTGCCTGTTAGAACCACATATTTTAAAATTTTGACACAATTTGCCAAGTCACCTTTTAATAAAGAGGTGATTTGTATGCAAATAAAGGTTGACGGGTTCAAATGTTATATATGCCAAACCCTACCTTTAGTTCTTAAACCTAACTGCCTCTTTCCACAGCCTAACCTTAACCCTCTGCCAATTTCATAACCCTAACTGCAGCAGCCTAACCCTAACAATCATGAGTCTGTGTATGTCAACCTTTTGATCATGCTGACCTAAGTCCATATCGACCATTTAACAGTCGATATTTGACCCAGTCAACCTATTGCCTGTCGACCATCTGGCGTCAACCCTATTGACTATTTACAGTATATACTATCTACAATTTGGATACCACTCTCTCCAGCTTCGGAATCACGTTTAAATTAAAAGATTTGGCATCTCCTTCCTTAACCAATACTATCTAGGCTGATCTGAAACCATCAAGTGATTTTACACAATAGCTGCTTGACATCACAGACTGGCCTTAGTTTGACGACTCTGCACTGCATTAGCTTAAATGTTCAGAAATGACAGTACAACCTAGTTGTCCTGGTCAAAATTACAATATAAAGTACTTTCAAAAAGTCAGCTTTATTCATTTGTGGACACTGTTGTAAATGAACCCTAAGCACATGAGTTGCTGTTATCACTCATGTAGAAAGTGCCAAAACATTCTAGTGTTAGCAGAGCAGGAGTAAAGGGCCCCATACACTGGGACGGATAATGCTCGATTTCATCCGATTTTGGGCATTCGGACCGATATATCGGATGAAATCAGGCATTTTGGAGGGGTTTCCGATCCAATGCGCGTTCCCGTGAGCATCGGATCGGATCCTCCAGATTGAATGTGCTGCACATTAAATCAGTTCCGACCCCGCAGGCATGGCTGGGATCGCCCAAGATAAATTGTATGCAAAAGGACAGCATACGATGTATCTTGGGCGATCCTGCCTACCCCCCGGGAGGCGGCCGGGGTGATCGCCTACGACATGTCAGACGGACATGTCTCGTAAGTGTGTGGGGCTCCTAATAAATATACATACATCTCACCCAAAAATCCCAAAGGGAACAGAGGATCTTAAGGCCCCCATCCACTAGTGCGATATGGTCACTTTTCATCTGATTCCGAGCTTTCAGATTGATGGATCAGATGAAAAGTGACACATTGCATGTCATTTTCCTCTGACTCCGATCCAAGATGCGTTCCCGTGCTCCTCGGATCAGAGTCGCAGATCGTCATGGCTGCCATGAATATTAATTGCAATCGGAGGAAAAGGTGCACATCTGAGTGCATTTGCACACAATCAGATGTGAGATATCGGATGTAAAAAACCCACTCAAGTAGCAAATCATAATCGTAGAACTCCCAGGAAGTTGCCGGGCAGATCAGTGGTAAATCAGATCCGACTTTTAGTTCAGATAAGTCTCGCTAGTGGATGGGGGCCTTAGAATGATTCGGTCTAGGAATCAATGTTCAACAGTCCAGCAAACATTCTTCTTTATTGGTTGATTCAGTCACAGGTCTGTAATCTGTTTCAATTTACTAGATGGGTTTGCTTTAACATGGGAATCTATTTACAATGGTGCAATTTTGACTGTCCCAGTGGCAAATGCACATGGAATTTGTCTATTTCGTTATTTGCTTGTTTTTAAATAAAATGCATAAAAAAATGTCTTTGTCATGCAAAACATTTCCATTAACTCCCACCCAAATCCCCCAACAGTTTGATCTTACTGCTTAACTCAACTGAAGGTAATGGAGGCATTATACAGTACTTTGTCTATTTATAATTCTCAATGGTCTCACTTTCCTTTTGGAGCTGTTTGACTTTGTCTATTTATATTCCCTCATGGTGTAGTGATCTTTCACTTTCTCAGTGAAAACAGGAAAGTTAATATCCTCCTCAAACAATTATAATCAAATATTTCCTGTGAGACTATTTTACCTATTAGAACTAAGCCACAAAAATGCAGGGTTACATTTCAAATGGTCTTGAACTGTATTGGATCAACACTGTTTAATCTAATACGGGATGAGGTGTACATAAACATTTATGCTGCATTCAGATCGCAAATGCCGGATCCTACCCGGTAAGAGAAATGTGTCCTTACCGGGTGGGATCCGGCATTTGCGCTCCTCTGCTGGCTTTCCGACGCGGCAATATACCGGGTCGGCTGCCATAGCAGTGGGGGGCGCAGCAGCAGCAGGGGCGGGGGTGGAGGCGGCGCTGGGAGATGAGCTCATCTCCTGTGCCGCCTCTCCCTATGCTGTGAATGGGAGCCGTGTCGCATCGGAACAGCTCCCATTCACACTGCACCTGACCCGCTATTCAACCCGGTAATAACCCTTCTTTTTTACCGGGTTGAATTACCGGGTCAGGCGACCCGCTAATTCTGCAAAGGACCTTTCACATCGCACACTGACCCGTTTCGACACGGCAATATGCCGTGTCGATACCGGGTTTTTAGTGCGATGTGAAAGGGGTCTTAGATAAAACAGTTACTTCTGGTGGATGGACCACGAGATCAGACACACTTTTACTAGAGCGGTTTGGACTTCTAGTCTATTCTTGGTCAATCCCAACATCTACACTGGCTTTGGTGTTAAAAAGTCATATTCCACTGCAGTGTTATCCCCATGCTTTATTTGCTCTGAGGTCCGTCTGGCGAAAGTCCCTTGCTGCACAGTATTGTAACGAGACCAATGGTAATCCCTATTCTATAACTGATACCCCTTTTCCACTAGAAGTCTCGGGTCTGACCCGGGATGTGGAACATGGTTCCAAGCCAGGTCTAACGCAAGACGGACCCCTTTTCAACAACGGCGCCGACCCAGGAATATCTTGGGTCGGCGCCGTTTACACTGCACCCGGGTGCAGTGTCTTCTGGCAGGCGCTTGGAATTGACATTATCTCCAAGCACCGGTAAAACCGACAGATCGGGACCCTCGGGGCAAAGCCTCGGTCCTGTTAGGCCACGCTCCCAATTCGATGCTGGAAGCTGCTGGGCTGCCCCAGCCTCCGGCACACACTTTCCTGGCCAGCGCTGCTGTCTGCATAGCAGGAGAGACAGCAGCACTGACAGCATGCGCTGTCCTCCCCAACCTCCCGACCGCACGCGGGACACTGCGGTCAGGGAGGAATGGGCTCTAACATGCTGTAAACAGGTCCTGGGTCGTAACCCGTTTACACTACACACTTAATTGGGTCATTCTCCGGTCCAACCCAGGTAGGATTCCCGAGTCACTTGACCCGGGCTTTTCCAGAGGAAGCCGTTTCCACTACAAAAAAACCCGAGTCAATGTGCACCCCCGTGCAAAAACCCAGGATTTTTGAGTTAGTGGGGTATCACTGGGCTACGGGCCGAACAGATGTGGGGGTTGGGATTTGTGGGTCACCTTGGGGGCGGAGCTAGGCTCCATGACCCAGCATCAAATTAGAAAAAAAATATTGGGGGGCTCTACCATCCATGGTGGAGATCCACTGGCCCTCCGCCATTGACGGCAACACCATCTAACATTGTTCGGTTAATGATCAACCCTACTTAAAAGCAATTATTGGTCAGCATATGGGCACAAAATTACAAAATTATTTGTTTAAAAAAGAAATTGGGCAGCATCTGGGTCACTCTTATACATTATATCTGTGTTCAGCAAGCTATTACCTATAACGAGTAAGAATTTCAAGTAGAGAACATTTTTCTAAAAAGGATGTCCTGCAATCTTAAACTATGAAGATAGTAAACTAAAATGGGCAATTACATCAAAATTTATTGAACTAGAGTCCTACAAAAATATACATTCAAAACAAACAAGGCATACATTTTCAGCAACTGAGCTCAAAAAATCTACCAAATTTAGCAAAACTGGCAGCTATTGGGCTAACTATACCTGTATTCATAACTACTATAAATGTGAAGGAGGATTTCATTTTGTATTCTCAAATGAATTAAAACCTGTTTAAGGAGTCAAATGAAGCAGGGCACACTGACTAACCTGATGCAAATTTCCAGAGTTGGCTAGTTTAAACCACCTTAACCAAATTATTATTATTTTTTCCATTTCATTTTTTATTTTATTCTAATTATGCTGTGACCACAGGCACAGCTCCTTTAAGTCTTAAAAAAGCCTATATTACGGGAACCTCCCTGGTAATATTCCACATTCTTGTTGCTTGTGGTCTTCATTTGAGTGAACTGAAACAGTAAATTTATACACACAACAGAGAAACATGACGGGTGAACCAGATCAGCGAGGCACTTGGGGATTTATGTACTAAGTCTTGGAGAGAGATAAAGTAGATGGTGATAAAGTAAATCCAGGTACACACTGGAGTGATCTCAGCCCAATATTTTGTTTCCAGCCAAATCGGAACGACATATCGGACGGATCAGGCAGTGTTTATGCCCAATCTGCATGCTCCACAGCCAACCAGATAAAATCACAAGCGACGCCATGCAACGTAATGAAGGAAAGAACGAGGAATCGTTTTGTCCTTCGTTATATTGTTCTCACGTGTACTGCAGTAACAATATGTTGGCCGGCATATTGTCTGTCCGGATGTGCAACACTCCATTGTGCACCCAGCATTACAAGTAACCAGCTCCTGTCATTTTTCAAACACAGCCTGTAACATGGTAGTTAAGAGCTAGTTGACTGGTACTTTATCTCTGTCCACTTAAGCGCTCTCCAAGGCTTAGTACATAGACCACTAAATTTGCCTAGCATCAGCTAAGACTCCACAAACTCCTCTTCTAACAATCATATAGGACAGAAGAAAACCACAGCTAACATTGGTTTAGCTTTAATACATTCAAATCTTCAAAATAGACTGGGAACTTAAGAGGCCTCTAAACTAGTGATTTATTCAAAATTAGAAGTAATAAGTAGGACTAATGCTTAACATTAACTTGCTATTCTTTTTTCAATATCACCTTTCTCTGAAGGTATTTTGTATGTTTAAATATATTTAGTCTATACATCGATGGTTGCTGCTTAGCTTTTGGAGCTTTCATCCCCACCTGACTCAATCTGATGAATTATTTTAATATGCTAAAAACAAATGGCAGAAGTTCATAGATAATAATTTAGAACATTGACATGATTTGGTGAAACCTACTAGGCAGCTTTTAGTGGTCACATTCAGGCATAACATGCCAGAAAATAAAAATAAAATGAAGAGTGACATTCTGCAGAATGTCTTGCAGAAGTCATTCACAGCTTGGGTCTAGAACCTCTTTAGAACTGAAAACCAAGGAAGAGAGTCTACTAGAGAGCCTTCTACTTTCCTTTGCTCAAACTAAGGTTGATTATTCTAAAAATACTATTAAACAATAATAATCAAATGCAGTTATTTATTGTGTCATGATCCTTTTTGACAAGTGGTTTTATCAGGTGAAGTATGGCACAGAATGCAGCTTCAGATGCCATTATACTCAAGACCATTACTGATTTTCTTAATTAATAAGATTAAACTAGACATGACACGGACAAACAGTATGGTGTTTTTAAAGGAAATTTTAATGTCCTTATATTCAGTTGGGTACATAAAAGCACAGGAACAATAAAACAAAATAAAAAGTTAAAGTGCTGTCATATCTGATATTTTGCACACTATGCTTATGAAACAAACAAATAAAATGTAGGAAGCTCATAGGGGTGTAGTCACGGAGCAGTGAAAAGCCCTTTAATCAGTGATAGCAAGGCTTTTCACTTCTTCCTCCTATTCACAGAAGGGATTACCATGGAGAAATCTCAGACTTATCCAGCGGTGCCTCCAAACAGTGTAGATATCACTTCCCTATGCTACTGCATGGGGAGAGCGATTCACAGAAGCACGAAAGCTCAGCTTTCCGTTTCGTTTCTATAAAAGAAATTGGCCATCTCAGGTAAAGAGCCTGCTACTGTACGTGGAGCAAGCCCATCAACAGGGGAGTAAATAGGGGTACCCCCATCCCGGGCCCGACACAAAATGGGGCCGCTTCACCTAAATGGGAAATACAGACTCAGCTCGCCGTCCGCGCATCTGGAGTCTCTTAAGTAAGCAACAACAAAAAAACAGAGAAGGGTAACCAATTGTTATTTTTCAAATGCAGAATGAGTGGATGTACATAAACTCTCTAAAGTTGCCTATAAATCCATACCAATCACAGTCCTGTGGTAAGGAAGAAAGAAAAAAAAAGTACTCACGTGAGGGTTTAAGGGTGCGTGAAACATTAAAGGAGTGTCATAATATCACTAACTCAGTGTTTTGTTTTTTTCATTTCTTTGTGGTGCCTGAAAATCCATTCTCTGTCTGCTAACACGTAGGAGTAACAGCTTGCATTTATGTGGTCTACCTGTTATGTTTTATGTGTGCTCTATTTCTTCCACTTACAAATCAACAACAGTAACACTAGTAATAGCAAGATAGGAAGATTATTGACGCTTTTGAATTATGGTGCTGGAGACAAATATTACGTATACCATGGACTTCCCGAAGAACAAATCAATCAGTATTAGATGAGATAAAACCTAAGCTGCGCCTTACTACTTTGGACACATCATACAAAGAAAAGGATCCCTAGAGAGAGACATTATGCTTGGAAAAGTTGAAGGCAAACGGAAAAGGGGAAGACCAGCAGCGAGATGGCTTAATACAAACACAATGGATACCACAATATCAACATTGAGCCGCTTGACAGAAGATCGAAATTTGTTTAGGACAGTTTTCCATAGGGTTGCCATAAGTCGGCAGCGACTTGACGGCACTTAACACCAACAACACTAATAATAGTAGAACTATTACAAGTGTGCTTCAGCTCCTGTGTGCTTCAGCTCCTGTGCATTACAAGTGTGCTTCAGCTCCTGTGTATTCTCATGCATCTAACAGAAATCACCATAATATTGATTCTGCATTGTACTATGGTCACGGGAAAATGGCTGATGCTAACCTGGACACATGCATTCGCAAAAAAACTGTACCAATAGGATTATGTCAGGCATACATCATATGCACTTACTCCCAAACAGTTCCTACGCACATGCATGTGTGTGTGTTGTAGGAGGGGGTAAGGGGATTATGATTTGATAGCGTAGAACACATTTACTATTTGGCTTGATTTAGATAGGTAAAAAAAAACAATTTACAGTATACAAGTATATTCAACAGTCTCCAAGTTTTGATAAAACACCGCCTTTGTTCCACCCTTCCCTTGTTCTGTCTCATAAGGCAGTGCAAGTGTCTGCATACAGATGTATGCAAATGCTTCTTTGTGGGCATGCAATGCATAAATGTGTATATTTCAAGGTAAACTAATAAGCGTATGCCAAAATAAAAACCAGGACACTATTTACATTTCGTCCGTATTGCACATTAATGGTATCACACAGTGCATGAAGAATAACCTTTAATTCCATATCAGAGCAGGATTATGTAGGTCTATTTGTTTTGGCGCTGCACCTATCCAATTTTGATCTTTAAAAATGGTTGCAACACTTTTCTAAACATGGGTAACAACGGGGGTAATTCAGAGTTGATCGCAGTAGCAAATTGGTTAGCAGTTGGGCAAAACCATGTGCACTGCAGGGGGGGCAGATATAACATGTGCAGAGAGAGTTAGATTTGGGTGGGTTATTTTGTTTCTGTGCAGGGTAAATACTGGCTGCTTTATTTTTACACTGCAATTTAGATTTCAGTTTGAACACACCCCACCCAAATCTAACTCTCTCTGCACATGTTATATCTGCCCCCCCCCTGCAGTGCACATGTTATATCTACCCCCCCCCCCCTGCAGTGCACATGTTATATCTGCGCCCCACATGAAGCGCACATGGTTTTGCCCAACTGCTAACAAATTTGCAGCTGCGATCAACTCTGAATTAGGCCCAATGTTTCTGGCTCTTTTTCGAGTACAAAGACTATTTACAAGAGTGCCTGTGACACATGGAAGCAAAAATCTTCTCAACCAGACAAGAAAGAAGAGAAAAACATATGAAGAATTGTTATATTATTAACAGTTACTTATATAGCGTCAGCAGAATCTGTTGCACTGTATAATTGTGAACAAAACAGTAATAAAACAAGACTGGGTAATAACAGACAGACAAAGCTGGCTTGGGCCGCACATAGCGTTTAGTGGGTCCCGCTCGGCAGCAAGGAGCGTTTTGGGTTCACACACTAGCCTTTCCGCAGGATGCCGCTGCACAATATCCGGCCAGTGCCCTGACCAGATTTCAAATGTATGTGTTCTAGTTGAAATACAGTCATCCAGTCATCCTGCTCAACCACAGCATGCTGTGGTTGGGTCCGGTGGATGTGGCAACGCTGCATATGTGTGGACACCCGCATAGAAGACCATGTGCAGGCTCCTTCCTGCCAAACAGGACCCACTAAACTGCTATGTGTGGCCCAAGCCTAAGAGGGACCTGCTCACAAGCTTACAACCTATAGGGAAATAGGAATGTGATACACGAGGATAAGTACTATATATTGCATATAGGTACAGCCAGATTGCAGAGGTTCTAGCTGGCCTGTGTGATCAGTCACGCAGGAATGTTTGCCTAGGGTTGGAAGGAGGTGAATATGAAGAACGAAATATATAAAGTTATGGGTGGACTGTATAAAGGGGATGTAATTGGACAGGATATCTTATGGAGGTTATGTGGGTGGTTGTAGAATTTGTTAAGTCTGTCTGAAGAGCTGAGTTTTCACGAAATGTCTGAAGGTTTGGAGATTAAAGGAAAGTTTTATTGCATGTAGGAGGGCATTTTAGAGTGGGTGTAGTCAGAAAAAAAGTGCTGTAATAACCATGAGCAGGTAATGAGTGTGGAAGAGAGACGCAGATCTTGTGCTGATCAAAGAGGTTGAGCTTGGAGATATTTTGAAATAAGCAAAGAGACACTCGAGGGTGGTTCAATAAATATAACAAGCCCTCTCATTGCGTATATTTAATCAATTAATACATATACGTATAATCAATAGTATTGTTTTGGTACAGATTATTTTTCAACATAGTTCATATACTTGTCTAAGCATTTGTTCCAACGGAACACCAAGGCATCTATCCCATCATAGAAGAAATCAGTGTCAAGCGCCTGAAGCCAGAGCATGACGGCTTGCTGAACTTCACTGACAGTTGCGTATCGCCTTCCACCCAGGTGCTTCTACAATGGTCCACGGAGATGGAAATCACTCAGGGTCAGGTCAGGGCTCTAGGGGGCAATGGTAGCACCGGAACAACTAACACATGTGGCTGGCTGAGTGTGGCCTAGCATAATCGTGCAACACTCCAACTCCTGTTTCTGTGACATGACGTTATCACCGTACAATACGACAAGTTGGTGATAAATGTCAGCTGCTGATTTGTATTTAGATGCAGAAACTTGATCACAGTACGCACCGCAATGTGTGACCATGTTTCCGCCATCCCCGCCATCTTACAATTGATGTTGGAACAGTATGACTGATAGGAGGCACAGTGTAATGGCCGTGAGGAGAACCTGCTCTGGCCTGGATGGAAATTAGAATGAAATAGAGAACATTACACACGTGAGAGGGCTTGTTACCGTACATATTGTACCACCCCTGTATGTTGGTGTAGTTTGATTATTACCCTTATGTGTAAGTAAAGGTATTTTATATTGAATTAGGTAGATTACAGGTAACCAATGGAGGACTGACAGAGAAGTGCAACAGATAACGTGTCCAAAATCTGTTAAGGCCCACTCTACTAGTAAAGTGGATTCTTCCTGGGCGGCTGCCCGGGGTGTCTTGGCTTTACAGCTTTGCCGAGCGGCTACTTGGTCAGGGTCGAACACATTTGTTAAGTTCTACAAGTTCGATACTTTGGCCCCTGAGGACCTAAAGTTTGGTCAATCAGTTCTGCAGGAGCCTCTGCGCTCTCCCTCCCGTTTTGGGAGCTTTGGTACATCCCCATAGTACTAATGTGGACCCCAGCATCCTCACGGACTACGAGAAAAGGATTTACAGGTAGGTAATTAAAATCCTATTTTCTCTTACGTCCTCGAGGATGCTGGGGTCCACATTAGTACTATGGGGATGTACCAAAGCTACCGGAACGGGAGGGAGAGCGCAGAGGCTCCTGCAGAACTGATTGACCAAACTTTAGGTCCACAGGGGCCAAAGTATCGAACTTGTAGAACTTCGCAAACGTGTTCGACCCTGACCAAGTAGCCATTCGGTAAAGCTGTAAAGCCAAGACACCCCGGGCAGCCGCCCAGGTAGAATCCACTTTACGAGTAGAGTGGGCCTTAACAGATTTTGGACACGGCAATCCGTAGAATACGCATGCTGGATAGTGAACCTGATCCAGCGAGAGAAATCGTCTGCTTAGAAGCAGGACACCCAAGTTTCTTGGGATCATACAGGACAGACAGAGAGTCCGATTTTCTGTGATGAGCAGTCCTCTTCACATACATTTTCAGAGCCCTTACAACATCCAAGGACTTTGATGAAATTGAGGAGTCAGTAGCAACTGGCACCACAATAGGTTGGTTGATATGAAATGCCGACACAACCTTCGGAAGGAACTGCTGACGGGTCCAGAGTTCAGCTCTATCTTCATGGAAGATTAAGTAGGAGCTCTTACAAGACAAAGCCCCCAACTCCGACACACGCCTAGCAGAAGCTAAGGCCAACAAAGTGACAGCCTTCCCTGTGAGAAACATAACCTCGACCTCTGGTAGAGGTTCGAACCAATCCAATTGGAGGAACTGTAACACCACGTTAAAATCCAGGAAGCCGTAGGTGGCACAAAGGGAGGCTGGATGTGCTGAACCCCTTTCAAGAAAGTCTAAACCTCAGGAAGGGAAGCCAATTGTTTTCTAGGAGAAAATGCATAGGGCTGAAATCTGGACCTTGACGGATCCCAACCTCAGGGCCATATCCACACCTGCTTACAGGAAGAGGAGAAACCGTCCCAGTTGAAACCCCACCGTAGGAAACTGCTTGGACTCACACCATGATACATACTTTTTCCAAATGCGATGGTAATGTTTAGACGTTACTCCTTTCCTAGCCTGTATCAGGGTAGGAATAACTTTGTTTGGAATGCCCCTCAGAGCTAAGATCTGGCGTTCAACCTCCATGCCGTTAAACGTAACCGCGGTAAGTCTTGATAAGCGAACGGCCCCTGCTGCAGCAGGTCCTCCCGAAGAGGAAGAGGCCTCGGCTCTTCCAGCAGTAGATCCAGAATATCCGCGTACCAAGCCCTTCTTGGCCAGTCTGGAGCAATGACGATTGACTGAACTCTTGTTCTCCTTATGAGTTTTAGAACTCTTGGAATGAGTAGAAGTGGAGGAAACACGTACACCGACTGGAACACCCACGGAAACACTAGGGTATCCACCACCACGGCTTGCGGGTCCCTTGACTTGGAACAATACCTCCGAAGCTTCTTGTTGAGATGAAAGGCATCTTGTCTATTTGAGGTAAACCCCAAAGATCTATTACCTCCGTGAACACCTCCGGATGGAGTCCCCACTCTCCTGGATGGAGATCGAGTCTGCTGAGGAAGTACACTTCCCAGTTGTCTACGCCCGGAATGAAGATTGCTGACAGCGCCAACGCGTGCTTTTCTGTCCAGAGGGTGATTCTTGTTACCTCTGACATTGCAGCTCTGCTCTTCATTCCGCCCTGTCGGTTTATGTAGGCCACGATCGTTACATTGTCCAACTGCACTTGAATGGCTCGATTTTGCAGAAGATGGGCCACTTGGAGAAGACCGTTGTAGACTGCTCTTAGTTCCAGAATGTTTATTGGAAGGCTGGATTCCAGGCTTGACCACCTTCCTTGGAAGGTTTCCCCCTGAGTGACTGCGCCCCAACCCCTGGAGACTCGCATCCGTGGTTAGAAGGATCCAGTCCTGAATCCTGAACCTGTGGCCCTCCAGAAGGTGAGGTAGTTGCAGCCACCAGAGGAGTGAAATCCTGGCTTTCGGCGACAGACGGATTCCCTGGTGCATGTGTAGATGAGATCCCGACCACTTGTCCAGGAGATCCAGTTGGAAGGACCGAGCATGAAACCTTCCGTACTGTAGAGCCTCGTAAGAGGCCACCATCTTCCCCAGAAGGCGAATGCACTGATGATCCGACACCCGGGCTGGCTTCAGAACGTCCCGGACCATTGTTTGAATCACCAACGCTTTCTCCTCTGGCAGAAACACCCTCTGCACCTGCGTGTCGAGGATCATTCCCAGAAAAGAAAATCTCCTTGTCATCTCCAAATGTGATTTTGGAAGGTTCAGGATCCAACCGTGTTCCCTGAGCAGATGAGTCGTGAGAACAATGGACTGCAACAACGTCTCCCTGGATGATGCCTTTATCAGCAGATCGTCCAGATATGGGATTATGTTCACCCCTTTCTGCGGAGAACCATCATCTCTGCCATCACCTTGGTGAACACCCTCGGTGCTGTGGAGAGGCCGAATGGCAGTGCCTGAAATTGATAGTGACTGTCTAACAGTGCAAATATGAGATAAGCCTGGTGCGGCAGCCAAATTGGAATGTGGAGGTACGCATCCTTGATATGCAGGGATACCAGAAACTCTCTATCCTCCAGACCTGAAATCACTGCTCTGAGAGACTCCATTTTGAATTTGAACACCCTCAGATAAGGATTCAACGATTTCAAGTTCAAAATTGGTCTGACCGAACCATCTGGTTTCGGTACCACGAAAAGGTTTGAATAATAACCCTTGTTTTGCATATGAGGTGGAACTGGGACAATGACCTGTGACATTTCCAATTTTAGGATGGCTTCCTCTAGGACAGCCCTGTCTGTCAGCAAAGCTGGCAAGCCCGATTTGAAGAATCGGTGAAGCAGGAGTTCTTGAAACTCCAGTCTGTACCCCTGGGACACAATATCCTGTACCCAGGGATCCATGCCAGACGACACCCAAACGTTTCTGAAATGTCTGAATCTTGCACCCAACAGCCCGTCCTCCAGGCTTTGCGGTCCAACATCAAGCTGAGGATTTTGAGAAACCAGAAGCAGGTCTCTGGTCCTGTGAGCCTGCGGGTGCAGGCTTTTTGGATTTTGCACGACCAGCTCTAAAGAAAGTGGTAGGAGGCTTGGACTTTTTTGCCATAATGGTCCGAAAGGACTGCAACACAGCTGAAGAAAATGGTTTCTTCGTAGAAGGTGTAGCAGAGGGAAGGAAAGGTGACTTACCCGCGGTTGCCATGGAAATCAATGCATCCAACGCTTCCCCAAAATAGAGCCTGACCTGTGTAGGGCAAGTTCTCCACACTTATCCTGGATTCCGCATCTGCTGACCACTGGCGTAGCCAGAGTCCCCTGCGGCCTGAGACCGACATGGAAGATATCCGCGCAGTCAGCTTACCCAGGTCCTTCATGGATTCCACCATGTACCCCGCAGAATCCTGTATGCTACGTAAAAACAATTCAATGTCACTTCTAGCCATTGTATCCAAATCCTCTAGTAATCTGCCTGACCAGTTTACTATGGCTTTAGAAATCCATGCACAGGCAATAGTGATCCTTAACAGTACTCCTGAAGCGGTGTAAATGGATTTGAGCGTAGATCCAGGTACAGGTAAAACCACCTTTGGAGACAGATGCGTCAACAATGGGTGGGTATTCACATTTTTTCCTACCCTCCTCAGGGAAGGGAAAAGCAACCAGAACCCTTTTTGGGATCTGTCATTTTTTCTCCGGGTTTTCCCAGGATTTTTAAAATATAGTGTTTAATTCTTTAGACGCAGGGAAGGTTAGCGAGGCTTTCTTACTGTCAGTGAAGTAAGCCTCCTCAACCTGCTCAGGTGTTGTGTCAGTAATATTTAACACATCTCTAATGGCCTCAATCATGAGCTGCACACCCTTAGCAAGGGATGCCGCCCCCCTCAAAACATCTCCATCACTGTCTGCAGTATCAGAATTGATATCCGTGTCATCTTGCATAATCTGGGCAAGTGCACGTTTTTGTGGGTATATACTGGGGGATTTTGCAGGAACAGGAATGTAGCCTGATCAAACTGCCATAGACTTCTTCAACACCTGAGTTTCAGTCTCAGTATTAGCTACCCTAGTAGAGATCTGAGAGATCATTCATTTGATAAAAGTTAACCACTCAGGCTCAACAACAGGGATCTGAGACAAAGCATTACAATCTTGTGTACATGGAATGGATCCCTCCCGAGAGGTAACATCTTCTGCAGCTGGGACTACAGATGACGTGGGTTCCAACTTCCAGTGTATAGAAAGACAATGTCCAGGTCGACAGTGAATAGGGCGACCCCATATGGTAGACATGCATTAAGTCGACGTGGACAAGGACATCACTGGAAAAGATCGACTTGGACAAAAGTTTGACAGGTTCAAATGGCCAATATGGCAATGTTCGATACATTTTTTATTTTATTTTATTTCTTTTTTTGGAGGGGGGTCATGTTTTTGGACTTTTTCCATCCTTGCATATCCATTGCACAAATCATAACCTTCAGTAACCTTGTGTCGAGCAAAGTAGAATGGAGCGATACATCGCGCACGAAGCGTGACAAGCAATGGGACGCATTTCTACCAATGGTAGACCCACATGGAAAAACTATCCAAACTAACCCCAAAAATGCAAAAAAGTGTGCAGACCATTTGTCCATCTCGACCTTTTGTTCTTGTCGACTTTTGTCAGTGTCTGCCTAATGACTGTGGAGCCACCTGTTCTCATCACTTTAGCATTATTATTAATTAAATTAACCCCATACTCTACTCCCTTCACTGGCTGCTGTGTAAGATGGCGAATCATCTTCAAGATTGGCATACTGAGTTTCAAAGCATTACATGACCAGGGCCCAAGGTACCTGAAGCAGCTTCTGATCCCATACTGTTCCACTCGATTACTGCGATCTATAGATGAAGGACTTTTAGCAGTACCTAAAATCTCCCGTAATTCATATGGGGGTCGAGCTTTTAGTCATGCGGCTCTGACTCTATGGAACTCACTTCCCCGCACAGTGCGAGAGGCCCCAACTATAGAATCCTTGAAAAGAAGACTCAAGACTTTCATAGTTACGCAAGCATTTCCATAATGTCCCTTTAGTATCCACATGCTCTGTATTTTATGAAAAGCTTTTCTGCACTTCATTATTTTCTGTACTACATTATGCTATGGATCTGTTAAGCGCCTTGAGTCCTATTGGAGAAAGAGCGCTATATAAATAAAATTATTACAGGTTGAGTCTCCCTTATCCAAAATGCTTGGGACCAGAAGTATTTTGGATATCGGATTTTTCCGAAATTTGGAATAACTGCATACCATAATGAGATATCACGATGATGGGACCAAAGTCTAAGCACAGGATGCACTTATGTTTCATATACACCTTGTACACACAGCCTGAAGTTAATTTTAGCCAATATTTTAATAACTCTGTGCATTAAACAAAGTGTGTGTACATACACACAATTCATTTATGTTTCATATACACCTTATACAAACAGCCCAAAGGTAATTTAATACAATATTTTTAATAACTTTGTGTTTAAAACAAAGTTCGTGTACATTGGGGGTAATTCCAAAGTTCATCGCAGCAGGAATTTTTTTTAGCAGTTGGGCAAAACCATGGCCCTCATTCCGAGTTGATCGGTCGCAAGGCGAATTTAGCAGAGTTGCTCATGCTAAGCCGCCGCCTACTGGGAGTGTATCTTAGCATCTTAAAATTGCGAACGATGTATTCGCAATATTGCGATTACAAACTACTTAGCAGTTTCAGAGTAGCTCCACACTTACTCGGCATCTGCGATCAGTTCAGTGCTTGTCGTTCCTGGTTTGACGTCACAAACACACCCAGCGTTCGCCCAGACACTCCCCCGTTTCTCCAGCCACTCCTGCGTTTTTTCCGGAAACGGTAGCGTTTTTATCCACACGCCCATAAAACGCCGTGTTTCCGCCCAGTAACACCCATTTCCTGTCAATCACACTACGATCGCCGGAGCGAAGAAAAAGCCGTGAGTAAAAATACTATCTCCATTGTAAAATTACTTGGCGCAGTCGCAGTGCGTATATTGCGCATGCGTACTAAGCGGATTTTCACTGCGATGCGATGAAAATTACAGAGCGAACGACTCGGAATGAGGGCCCATGTGCACTGCAGGGGAGGCAGATATAACATGTGCAGAAAGAGATAGATATGGGTCTGGTGAGTTCAATCTGCAATCTAAATTGCAGTGTAAAAATAAGCAGCCAGTATTTACCCTGCACAGAAACAAAATAACCCACCCAAATCTAACGCTCTCTGCACATGTTATATCTGCCTCCCCTGCAGTGCACATGGTTTTGCCCAACTGCTACAAAATTTCCTGCTGCGATCAACTTGGAATTACCCCCATTGAGCTATCAGAAAACAAACATTTCACTATCTCACTCTCACAAAAAATTCCGTATTTCGGAATATTCCGTATTTTGGAATATTTGGAAATGGGATACTCAACCTGTATTAATTATTATTATTATTATTATTATTATTTTATTATTATTATTATTACTGATGCAACAAAAAAAATGACAGATAATGATCTTATATTAAGCATACAGAACAAGTACCATGTTACTGTATTGCGGGTCGTTGCTAGTATAAAGGGCAGAAACTTTCAGGGAGAAATAGTTGTACTATTTTCCATGGAGAAAGATGTCATTTTAAAATATGAATGCTTGTTAAGTCAGAGCTCTGCACAGCTTGTTCACTCCAAGATGTCAGATAACCAATACACGTCACCAATATGTCCAAAACTCAGACAATACTGGGAAAAGCACAGTGAGGTAGCTGTAGCCTTGTATTAATTACTAAAATACACATATTTGTAGGAGTTTTACCTATTCATTTGAAAATGGGTCATGTGACATGACAGAAGTAGGGCATGGACAGTATCACCCATTACTAATCGGAGGCCTGAGAATCTAATGAGTTTCCAGTAACATGGATTATACAGTAAGGGCTTGTTAAAATGAACATTTTGCATACAGTAATTCTATGGACTACAATGTGAGCAAACTTATGATAAAAATCATGTAGGCACGGATGTCGTTGAGAGTATAAATTGTATACCTCCCGACAATTTAGGTCAGCCATCCCTATTCTCAAACCGTAAATATTTGGGTATGTATAAGTTATTTTAAAAAAACAACAACAGAAAATTGATTTTGGAACATAGCATGAGCACATTTTGTTCACCCGAGACTTTTTTTTTTTTCATCAGCAGGATGCAGCACCCTGCCCATTTTTTAAACATAGAAATGCTCCCTAAAATACTCCTTGCCCTTAATTGGCACGCCCCACTGACGCTAGACAAAAGCTTTCAAATGGAGGTGTTGACGAGTTTGGTTATATGCCTATGCTATATCAGCTGCTGCAGGGGTCCATAGGCGGGTCCAGGGGAGGGGGTGAAGGGGAAGCACGCGGGCCCGTGCCCCCTCCCCCCCCCCCCCCCACCCTGACGTTTCGGACTTCTTTTTTTCTCAAAAGGAGAACAGCAGCAGCTACTGTTATTTCCGTCAGTCAGATTTGATAAAAAGGGCGGCAGGCACTAGGACCCGCCGCGGCTCTAACAGCAAGTCCGTGTGGTAACCAATGGGGAGGCCTCCCCCTGCTCACAATAGTGTCCACGCTAGGCAGTTTAGCAGGGTGCCGCGCCCGATTTTTTAAGGCATAACCCGCCCTGCCTTTCTGTGGTGCCCAGCTAAAACTGCCGTCCGCTTCCTGCCCTCACAGCGTGAAAACATGCCGCGCGCATGCGCGCGGCATCCATTCACGCTGAGAGCGCGCTTGGGGGAAGCCCAGCACCTCCATAGGCGCTGGGCACGCCCCCTTATCTTAAGTCTGGGGGCTGAACCGCCCACTTTTATTACCCGGAATGACCCGCCCCCTATTTTGCATGGCCGCGCCCCCTTTTGGCGCGCACGCTAGTGCCCCTCTAGGTCCGGCACCCTGCCCGGATTCTAGAGTGAACACTACACACTGCAACCTTCCTCCCCCACTGCCAGCTGGCCAGAGTCCAGCCCAGGCGCGGGGTTCCAATGCATTGAGTAAGACTGTTACTTATGATGGTGCAGAAGGCTTCATCAGCCCTCACTGCAGTTTCCCAGCGTTTCCTCCTCCACTTCCTTTACCACCATGCTAGGCGGCCCGTGTGTTTGTGACAGTGCTGTCCTGCAGATGTCTTATGCTGCTTGTTGGAGATCCAGCTGGCTGCCTCTGCTAATCAAAGATGGGCAGTTCGTGTCCTGCAGTCTGAGTCTCAGTGCAGTGCCCAAAACAAGGAATGCTGCACCTGCCACCACTAACTAAAAACTTTAAGAATTATATTGTGCTGGGGTGCATTCCAGGCTCCCATAACTAATGGAACAGGTGACCAACATTTCAAGGCCCAATCAGCCTTTTCATCAGGGTGAAACATTGGCAATAAACCAGGATGCGCTCCTACAGCCAATCATTACCTGATGGCATATTCTGTGAGGCCACGCCCCCTGTGATACCACACCCGTTATCTGGGAGCACGCGTGCCTTAGGTGCATGTAAATATAACTTACCGTTCCCCTATCAGGTGCCCCCCCCCCCCTTTCATTTTCTTTTGGATCCGCCCCTGCAGAGGTCATCATGTCTCTAGCATCCTCAAGGGACACCCGGGACAGGTCAGCATCCTGGTTGTCAGCTATAGTGAGTCACACTGGCAAGAAGGATCCGTGATGTCAGCTGCAGTGAGTTTTACTGGCGAGAATGGTTCTGGTTATCACCCACAGTGAGTCACACTGGCAAGAAAGGTCCCGGGTGTCAGCCGCAGTGAGTCACACTTGCGAGAAGGGTCCTGGTTGTCACCCGTAGCGAGTCACACTGGCAATAAAGGTCCCGGGAGTCAGCCGCAGTTAGTCACACTGGCGAGAAGGGTCCTGGGTGTCAGCCGCAGTGAGTCACATTGGCGAAAAAGGTCCCGGGATTCAGCTGCAGTGAGTCACACTGGTGAGAAGGATCCCTGGTGTCAGCCATAGTGAATCACACTGGCGAGAAAGATCCCAGGTGTCAGCCACAGTGAGTCACAGTGGCGAGTAGGGTCCCGGCTCCGGGTGTCATTCGCAGAGAGTAACACTGGCGAGAAGGGTCCCGGGTGTTAGCCTTAGAGAGTCATACTGGCGAGAAGAGGACCCTGGTGTCTGTATGTACAATACGCAGCACCTTATACTATAACCCTATGTTTTTTACACCTCTGTAATAGACAGTAACTGCAAATGGGTCAGGCTGCTCCCATGAAAACAGGGCACCCCAAAATGCTGGTCTAATTTTCCCTGGAAGAAATTTTGAAAAACAGATCCTGAGATAAAACAATTGACAAGAAGTGCAATGACAAACACTACTTTAAGCGCATTATGTATAGCGGGTATCCGGACTCCAGGTCGACAGCACAAAGGTCGACACACTTTAGGTCGACACCAATTGGTCGACACACATTAGGTCGACAGGGTCAAAAGGTCGACAGGAACAATGTCGACATGGAAAAAGGTCGACATGCGTTTTTCATGATTTTTTTCTTTTTTTGAACCTTTTCATACTTAACGATCCACGTGGACTACGATTGGAACGGTAAAGTGTGCCGAGCGAAGCGGTAGCGGAGCGAAGGCACCATGCCCGAAGCATGGCGAGCGAAGCGAGCCATGCGAGGGGACGCGGTGCACTAATTCGGGTTCCCGGTCACTCTACGAAGAAAACGACACCAAAAAAACATAAAAAACTCATGTCGACCTTTTTCCATGTCGACCTTGTTCCTGTCGACCTTTTGACCCTGTCGACCTTTTGACCCTGTCGACCTAATGTGTGTCGACCAATTGGTGTCGACCTAAAGTGTGTCGACCTTTGTGCTGTCGACCCTGAGTCCCAGACCCGTATAGCGCACGGTCAGGAACATGTGAGGTGATTAGTAGAGCACTGAAGAGGCATATTATGGGTACACACTAGACGTTGTACTTGATATGACGCTTTGTTCCGCGGAATTGGACAGCGTATCGTCTAGTGTGTACCCAGCTTAATATTTAATAGTTACGTATAATACTGCATCACAGCAGTGCCCACAATTCATAATACGCAACATACTGTAGCGATGCATCACATCTAAAATGTTGCCCTTTCAAATTATAATATGACAAGCACCCTGATGAAAAAAATCCTACAGAGGACACTAACAATAATCCGAACAGTCATACAATACTTAACAGTGTCCTCAGCATGGTCAAGTAGAAGTGTACACCCATTCCCAAATTATTCTTGACCTCTGTAATCAGAGGTCGCTAGTAAGCTGATGGGCATTAATGATGATAATTCAACAGATGTACCAGCAAACACTATTAAAGTAATGCCCACAAACTGGCATTATTTCCAATAGCAAATGGTATACTACAGTGCCTTTCCGCATACGACAATACACCCCTATTTCTATCACTGTCCTTCTATCTTAAGTCACTGATTTGGATCAATAAATTAAAGTAAGCCAATCACAACATATGATACCGCAGTTTACATATGAAAACAGAAACTCAGATCCAAGGGGGGCCCATACACGGTGCGATTCTCGCATGCTATTTGATCTTTTTAGTTCAAATAGCACCGTGTGTATTGTCCCTTGTGATGCACACTCCCGTCTAGTCCATATCTCAAGGCAAAATAGTATGTGCGGGCAGGTATTTTTGTACTTCAGCACACATAGGGGACTATTCATATAGAAAACGAAAACAGAATTGCTACTTATCACTATACATCGCATCGCTTCGATGCTATGTATAGCTGTAATAAGTAGCAATTCATGTATACTCACCCTTCCGACGATGTGCTGCGATGTCTGGGGCTCCTGCGGTGAGGTCATCTCCAGCGGTCCCTCCCTGCGATGCGCGGAGTCCATCAGCGGGTCCCTTTGCGCATGCGCAGCTTGTTGACCTCCCGGCAGTCCGCAGTGGTTGCTGGGAGGTCGGGGGGCGGAGCCAGTGCAAGGTGCCGAGCAGCGATCAGGGAAGCATTGAGCTTCCCTGACGTCTCCGCACTACAGTTCAGGTTACGCCATCCTGAGATGGAGAACCTGAAGCACCTTCATGAATCGCACTCACCATACAAAGGTATGGTGATGGGATTCAGGCACAGAGCGGGGGTACCGCTGGAGAAGTCAGAGACTTCTCCACGGTAACCGGCTCTGTGAATTGCAGTAGGCAGAGAAAAGCCCTGTTTAACGCAAAACAGGGCTTTTCTCTGCTGCATGAATAGACCCAATAGTACATTGTAGTGTATTCAAAATCAGATTTAGTTCAAATAACATGTAGTTCACATAGCATACCCCACTTAGACCAAATCGCATAGCACAGATTGTATAGGCTCAAATCTCACCTAGCACAAATAGTACCGTGTTTGGGCCCCAGAAGCATTTAGGTTTTCTTCTCCACTGGGTCCATTTCTTTAGGCATTGTATTTCACTTGAGACTTTGACATTGGACCTCTTCCAGGTCCGGTTGTTGTTGCTATTCATGCTGCAAAGTAAAGGTGCATGTGCGTGCGCAAATGGGTCGTGCGATGTAGGAAGCAGGATGTCAGCAGACTGTCAGTAATTGACAGTCTGCTGCCATATGTGGAGCGACGACAGCCTCCGTTTCCCAAAACGGAGGCGTGTTGCACCGTTTAGGGGGAGGGAAGAGGCATCTGCAACGGACAGCTTGCGCATTCCCATATGTGACACAAGCCTCCAGATGGTAAGTAACCCGATGCCAACATCCTAGGACGCAGGTTGGATCTCTATTGCAGCACGAGGTATCTACTTGTAATAGATGTCTCTTACTGCATTACCATACAGAGCTATCACTGCTGCTTCCAAAGAAGTAGCAGTGACAGCAACTCCAACCACATCTGGTGCGGGCGGAAGGAAACATACATGTAATGTCCACATCTGTGTTAGGGCATCGCATTTGTCAGGGCCGTAACTACGTGTGTGCCAAGTGGGCTTGGCACACAGCGCAGTTGCCCTGAGGGCGCAACGGCCAGCGGCATGTAATGAGTCAAATTGACTCATTACATGCCGCCTCTGTGTGCGCCGTGCGCGGCTGGAGGGAGAAGAGACAGCAGTGCAGGGTTCAAGCAGGAGGAGGGAGGGGGAGCAAGGAGCCGCAGCAGCGCTATTTGATTGGTAGTAAGCGCCGCTGCAGCATCCCCCTCTCCTTCTGTATTGGCTGCCCGGCGCTGCTATGGATGCTGGGATGCGGTTCCTTCATCCCAGCATCCATAGCAGCTCTCTCTCTCTCTCTCTCTCTCGGACACCGTCTGCCGCAATGTGTAAAAATTAGTCCTGGCTGCCGCAATGTATAAAAAGGGGGTCTGGCTGCCGCAATGTGTAAAAAGGGGGGGTCCTGGCTGCCGCAATGTGTAAAATGGGGTCCTGGCTGCCGCAATGTGTAAAAAGGGGTCCTGGCTGCCGCAATGTGTAAAGAGGGGGCCTGGCTGCCGCAATATGTAAAAAGGGGTCCTGGCTGCCGCAATGTGTAAAAAGGAGGACTGGCTGCCGTAATGTGTAAAAAGGGGTCTTGGCTGCCACAATGTATAAAAAGGGGGTCTGGCTGCCGCAATGTGTAAAAAGGGGTCCTGGCTGCCACAATGTATAAAAAGGGGGTCTGGCTGCCGTAATGCGTAAAAAGGGGTCCTGGCTGCCACGATGTATAAAAAGGGGGTCTGGCTGCCGTAATGTGTAAAAAGGGGTCTGGCTGCCACAATGTGTAAAAAGGGGGTCTGGCTGCCGCAATGTGTAAAAAGGGGTCCTGGCTGACGCAATGTGTAAAAAGGGGTCCTGGCTGCCGCAATGTATAAAAAGGGGGACTGGCTGCCGCAATGTGTAAAGAGGGGGCCTGGCTGCTGCAATGTGTAAAAAGGGGGCCTGGCTGCCGTAATGTGTAAAAAGGGGGACGCTGTCTGCTGTAATGTATAAAAGGGGCTCTACCTGGTGTAGTGGCGCTACTGTGCAGCGTAATTTGAATAATGTAGACTACTGTGCACCGTAGTATGAATTGCTATTATTTTGTGGCCACGCCCCTTCCCCGTGAAGCCACGCCCCTATAAATTTTTCACACGCCTACGGCGCGCACTGCCCCTATCTTACATGGAGGGGGGGGTGCCACTGTCGTTTCTTGCACACAGCGCTAAAATGCCTAGTTACGGCACTGGCATTTGTACCACCTACAGTTATCCAGATAAGTCTTGATTTTTAATTTATTGATGTGCACATTTTTTACCATTTGTTTTAATAAATAGGTTACTACGCATAAGTGGTTTTGTGTCCTCCTTGTATGCTTACGGTTACATTTAGGTATATCCTGGGACAATTCAGAACTTCAACAATCTTGGGTAAATTAACAGCACAAAAGAATACCTAAAGTGAGGCTTTGATCACCAGTGGAGTCCAGTGTTTTATTATTATTAGATAAGCAGATATTGATCAGTATTTTACATTGTATCATCACCTCTCATCAACTGTACCCGAATTACTATACTTACAGATGTGTCCATTTACATCTAGCCTCCCTGCACATTAAACGGCCCTTCTAATCATGCCATGCCGTGGTGTGACTCTGTAGCGCCGAGTGTCTTTACTGTGGCTTTTTCCATTAAAATGCATCTCATACACAAAATGATATGAATAGGACGCACAGGCAGATTTGTTGAAAAGTAGTGGGTAAACAAAAAGCTCTATGCGCAATATACTGCCGCCAGCTTACATAAACTCTTATGAGGTGTCCTTCACCCCTCACCAACGTGATATAGTGCAAACAAAGAAATTAGAGTAAATGACTTAGCCGGCGCTGTCAGAATGTAGATCTCCTCTGGATACAACCATTAAACTTCCATTTGCATATCATTAAGTTTCACCTTAGAGAAAATGAAACAAAGTAGCAAATAATGAAGTTTGTTTATTACAGTGAAAGACCATATACAAACAAAAGTTAAAATAAAAGATTACAATTCTGTCAATATTTCCACCATAAGCTTCTGGTAACTCAAAAAGTGCAGGCTAATTACCGGATAACAATGGAACCGCAGCCAAACAGTTCCAAACTTAGCAAGGACAAATGTTGGAAGTTGGAATGAATCCAAACAATATCCACGCCGGTCACCATTAATGCACCTCGCGCTCCCTGTAGACCCAGAATGCTCTTAACGCGTTTCCACTCTTAAGCTGGAGTCTTTTTCAAGGTTTCCTGGTGTGTATTGACTTCCTGTTACATGCTAGTATTTAAATGATCATTGTCCAATCACAAGCCAAGGTGCACAGGTGGACCCTATACATCAAATTCCTATTAAGTCCTGTGGTCTCTACTGTGCCCCTCCCTATTGGCTGTGTCCATAAACAAAGGAAACTAATATCCATAACAACGGATTTCTGTTCTACTCCGTCACGTCACTTCCGGTGACGTGTTGCTGTGTTTCCGTGGTGACTGAATGCAGGAAGTATACAGGGTTCTAGTAACTTATCTCGAGAGGACATTTCTGGTTTCGGTCTCTACGGCAACAAATCTTTCCCCCGCACGTCACTTCCCGTGACGCGCGCCGTGGTTTCCATGGTCGCCTAGTATAAACTCCGTCGCGTCATTTCCTTTGACGCGTGTGCTGGTTTCTATGGCAACCCGGCGTAGAGTATTAGACGCTGATCCATAAAGATAATAAGATTTTACTCACCGGTAAATCTATTTCTCGTAGTCCGTAGTGGATGCTGGGAACTCCGAAAGGACCATGGGGAATAGCGGCTCCGCAGGAGACTGGGCACAACTAAAGAAAGCTTTAGGTCACCTGGTGTGCACTGGCTCCTCCCACTATGACCCTCCTCCAAGCCTCAGTTAGGACACTGTGCCCAGACGAGCTGACATAATAAGGAAGGATTTTGAATCCCGGGTAAGACTCATACCAGTCACACCAATCACACCGTATAACTCGTGATACTATACCCAGTTTACAGTATGAAAACAACTGAGCCTCCCAACAGATGGCTCAACAATAACCCTTTAGTTAACAATAACTATGTACAAGTATTGCAGACAATCCGCACTTGGGATGGGCGCCCAGCATCCACTACGGACTACGAGAAATAGATTTACCGGTGAGTAAAATCTTATTTTCTCTGACGTCCTAGTGGATACTGGGAACTCCGAAAGGACCATGGGGATCATACCAAAGCTCCCAAACGGGCGGGAGAGTGCGGATGACTCTGCAGCACCGAATGAGAGAACTCAAGGTCCTCCTCAGCCAGGGTATCAAATTTGTAGAATTTTGCAAACGTGTTTGCCCCTGACCAAGTAGCAGCTCAGCAAAGTTGTAAAGCCGAGACCCCTCGGGCAGCCGCCCAAGATGAGCCCACCTTCCTTGTGGAATGGGCTTTTACTGATTTAGGATGCGGCAGTCCAGCCGCAGAATGCGCCTGCTGAATCGTGTTACAGATCCAGCGAGCAATAGTCTGCTTAGAAGCAGGAGCACCCAGTTTGTTGGGTGCATACAGGATAATTAGCGAGTCAGTTTTCCTGACTCTAGCCGTCCTGGAAACATAAATTTACAAGGCCCTGACTACGTCCAGTAACTTGGACTCCTCCAAGTCCCTAGTAGCCGCAGGCACCACAATAGGCTGGTTCAAGTGAAAGGCTGATACCACCTTAGGGAGAAACTGGGGACGAGTCCTCAATTCTGCCCTATCCATATGGAAAATCAGATAAGGGCTTTTACACGACAAAGCCGCCAATTCTGACACACGCCTGGCCGAAGCCAAGACCAATAACATTACCACTTTCCACGTGAGATATTTTAGATCCACGGTTTTAAGTGGCTCAAACCAATGAGATTTTAAGAAACTCAACACCACGTTGAGATCCCAAGGTGCCACTAGAGGCACAAACGGGGGCTGAATATGCAGCACTCCCTTCACAAACGTCTGAACTTCAGGCAGTGAAGCTAGTTCTTTCTGGAAGAAAATCGACAGAGCCGAGATCTGTACCTTAATGGAGCCTAATTTCAGGCTTATAGTCACTCCTGCTTGTAGGAAGTGCAGAAATCGACCTAGTTGAAATTCCTCTGTTGGGGCCTTTTTGGCCTCACACCAAGCAACATATTTCTGCCATATGCGGTGATAATGCTTTGCAGTTATATCTTTTCTGGCTTTAATCAGCGTAGGAATGACTTCCTTGGACTGCCCTTTTCCTTCAGGATCCGGTGTTCAACCGCCATGCCGTCAAACGCAGCCGCAGTAAGTCTTGGAATAGACAAGGCCCCTGCTGCAGCAGGTCCTGTCAGAGCGGCAGAGGCCATGGGTCCTCTGAGATCATCTCTTGAAGTTCCGGGTACCACGCTCGTCGTGGCCAATCCGGAACCACGAGTATTGTTCTTACTCCTCGTTTTTTTATTATTCTCAATACCTTTGGTATGAGAGGTAGAGGAGGGAACACATAAACTGACTGGTACACCCACGGTGTCACTAGAGCGTCCACAGCTATCGCCTGAGGGTCCCGTGACCTGGCGCAATATCTCTCTAGTTTTTTGTTTAGGCGGGACGCCATCATGTCCACCTGTGGCCGTTCCCATTGATTTACAATAATTTGGAAGACTTCTGGATGAAGTCCCCACTCTCCCTGGTGGAGGTCGTGTCTGCTGAGAAAGTCTGCTTCCCAGTTGTCCACTCCCGGGAAGAACACTGCTGACAGTGCTAGTACATGATTTTCCGCCCAACGGAGAATCCTTGTGGCTTCTGCCATTGCCATCCTGCTTCTTGTGCCGCCCTGTCGATTTACATGGGCGACTGCCGTGATGTTGTCTGATTGGATCAGTACCGGCTGGTGTAGAAGCAGGGATTTTGCCTGACTTAGGGCATTGTAAATGGCCCTTAGTTCCAGAATATTTATGTGTAGGGAAGTCTCCTGACTCGACCACAGTCCTTGGAAGTTTCTTCCCTGTGTGACTGCCCCCCAGCCTCGAAGGCTGGCATCCGTGGTCACCAGGACCCAGTCCTGTATACCGAATCTGCGGCCCTCTAGAAGATGAGCCCTCTGCAGCCACCACAGCAGAGACACCCTGGTTCTTGGCATGGAACCTGCCGTAAGGAATTGCTTCGTAAGAAGCTACCATCTTTCCCAGGACCCGCGTGCAGTGATGCACCGATACCTGTTTTGGTTTAAGGAGGTCTCTGACTAGAGATGACAGCTCCTTGGCTTTCTCCTCCGGGAGAAACACTTTTTTCTGGACTGTATCCAGAATCATACCCAGGAACAGTAGACGTGTCGTCGGAACCAGCTGTGATTTTGGAATATTCAGAATCCAACCGTGCTAGTGCAGCACCTCCTGAGATAGTGCTACTCCTACCAACAACTGCTCCTTGGACCTCGCTTTTATTAGGAGATCGTCCAAGTACGGGATAATTAAAACTCCCTTTTTTCGAAGGAGTATCATCATTTCCGCCATAACCTTGGTAAACACCCTCGGTGCCGTGGACAGTCCAAATGGCAACGTCTGGAATTGGTAATGGCAATCCTGTACCACAAATCGGAGGTACTCCTGGTGAGGATGGTAAATGGGGACATGCAGGTAAGCATCCTTGATGTCCAGGGATACCATGTAATCCCCCTCGTCCAGACTTGCAATAACCGCCCTGAGCGATTCCATCTTGAACTTGAATTTTTTTATGTATGTGTTCAAGGATTTTAAATATAAAATGGGTCACACCGAACCATGCGGTTTCGGTATCCCAAACCGTGTGGAATAGTAACCCCGTCCTTGTTGAAGTAGGGGCACCTTGAGTATTACCTGCTGGGAATACCGCTTATTAATTGCCTCTAGCACAGCCTCCCTGCCTGAGGGAGTTGTCGGCAAGGCATATTTGAGGAAACGGCTGGGGGGAGACATCTCGAATTCCAGCTTGTACCCCTAAAATACTACTTGAAAGAAACAGGGATCCACCTGTGAGCGAGCCCACTAATTGCTGACATTTTTGAGACGGCCCCCAAATTGGTCACACCGAACCGTCCGGTTTCGGTACCACAAATAGTGTGGAATATTAACCCCGGCCTTGTTGAAGTAGGGGCACCTTGATTATCACCTGCTGGGAATACAGCTTGTGAATTGCCGCTAGCACCGCCTCCCTGTCTGAGGGAGCAATCGGCAAGGCAGATTTTAGGAACCGGTGGGGTGGAGACGCCTCGAATTCCAGTTTGTACCCCTGAGATACTATTTGAAGGATCCAGGGATCCACCTGTGAGCGAGCCCACTGATCGCTGAAATTTTTGAGGCGGCCCCCCACCGTACCTGGCTCCACCTGTGGAGCCCCACCGTCATGCGGCGGACTTGGAAGAAGAAGCGGGGGAGGACTTTTGCTCCTGGGAACCTGCTGTTTGTTGCAGCCTTTTTCCCCTACCTCTGCCTCTGGACAGAAAAGACCCGCCTTTTCCACGCCTGTTTTTCTGGGTCCGAAAGGACTGTACCTGATAAAACGGTGCCTTCTTAGGCTGTGAGGGAACATGGCGTAAAAATGCTGACTTCCCAGATGTTGCTGTGGAAACTAGGTCCGAGAGACCATCCCCAAATAACTCCTCACCCTTATAAGGCAAAACTTCCATGTGCCTTTTTGAATCTGCATCCCCTGTCCACTGCCGAGTCCATAAGCCTCTCCTAGCAGAAATGGACAATGCACTTACTTTAGATGCCAGCCAGCAGATCTCCCTCTGTGCATCTCTCATGTATAAGACAGAGTCTTTGATATGCTCTATGGTTAGCAGAATAGTGTCTCTGTCTAGTGTGTCAATATTTTCTGACAGGTTATCTGACCACGCAGCGGCAGCACTGCACATCCATGCTGACGCAATAGCTGGTCTAAGTATAATGCCTGAGTGTGTGTATACAGACTTCAGGATCGCCTCCTGCTTTCTATCAGCAGGTTCCTTGAGGGCGGCCGTATCCGGAGACGGTAGTGCCACCTTTTTAGACAAACGTGTGAGCGCTTTAGGTGTTTCCCAACGTGACCTATCCTCTGGCGGGAAAGGGAACGCCATTAGTAACTTCTTAGGAATTACCAATTTTTTATCAGGAAAGCCCACGCTTCTTCACACACTTCATTTAATTCTTCTGATGGGGGAAAAACTACGGGTAGTTTTTTCTCCCCAAACATAATACCCTTTTTAGTGGTACCTGGAATTATATCAGAAATGTGTAACACCTCTTTCATTGCCTCAATCATGCAGCGAATGGCCTTAGTGGACATTAGACTAGACTCATCGTCGTCGACACTGGTGTCAGTATCCGTGTCGACATCTGCGTCTGCCATCTGAGGTAGCGGGCGTTTTAGAGCCCCTGATGACCTTTGAGACGCCTGGACAGGCACGAGCTGAGAAGTCGGCTGTCCCACATTTGGCATGTCGTCAAATTTTTTATGTAAGGAGTCTATACGTGCACTCAATTCTTTCCATAAGCCCATCCACTCAGGTGTCTGCCCCGCAGGGGGTGACATCCCTTCTATAGGCATCTGCTCCGCCTCCACATCATTATCCTCATCAAACATGTCGACACAGCCGTACCGACACACCGCACACACACAGGGAATGCTCTAACAGAGGACAGGACCCACAAAAGCCCATTGGGGGGAAAGAGTGAGAGTATGCCAGCACACACCAGAGCGCTATATAATGCAGGGACTAACTGAATTATGTCCCCTATAGCTGCTTTTATCTATATATATATATATATATATATATATATACACTGCGCCTGAATTTAGTGCCCCCCCTCTCTTTTTTACCCTTTCTGTAGTGTAGACTGCAGGGGAGAGCCAGGGAGCTTCCTTCCAGCGGAGCTGTGAGGGAGAAATGGCGCCAGTATGCTGAAGGAGATAGCTCCGCCCCTTTTCCGCGGACTATTCTCCCGCTTTTTTCAGGATTCTGGCAGGGGTATTTACCACATATATAGCCTCTGGGGCTATATATTGTGGTATTTTTGCCAGCCAAGGTGTTTTTATTGCTACTCAGGGCGCCCCCCCCAGCACCCTGCACCCTCAGTGACCGGAGTGTGAAGTGTGTATGAGGAGCAATGGCGCACAGCTGCAGTGCTGTGCGCTACCTTGGTGAAGACTGATGTCTTCTGCCGCCGATTTTCCGGACCTATTCTTGCTTCTGGCTCTGTAAGGGGGACGGCGGCGCGGCTCCGGGACCGAACACCAAGGACGGGCCTGCGGTCGATCCCTCTGGAGCTAATGGTGTCCAGTAGCCTAAGAAGCCCAAGCTGGCTGCAAGCAGGCAGGTTTGCTTCTTCTCCCCTTAGTCCCTCGCTGCAGTGAGCCTGTTGCCAGCAGGTCTCACTGAAAATAAAAAACCTAATTCTATACTTTCTTTCTAGAAGCTCAGGAGAGCCCCTAGTGTGCATCCAACCTCGGCCGGGCACAAAATCTAACTGAGGCTTGGAGGAGGGTCATAGTGGGAGGAGCCAGTGCACACCAGGTGACCTAAAGCTTTCTTTAGTTGTGCCCAGTCTCCTGCGGAGCCGCTATTCCCCATGGTCCTTTCGGAGTTCCCAGCATCCACTAGGACGTCAGAGAAAAATCGTAATAGTTTTGTGTCGCGCGGGGGAAAGATTTGTTGCCGTAGAGACCGAAACCAGAAATGTCCTCTCGAGATAAGTTACTAGAACCCTGTATACTTCCTGCATTCAGTCACCACGGAAACACAACAACACATCACCGGAAGTGACGTGACGGGGTAGAACAGAAATCCGTTGTTATGGATATTAGTTTCCTTTGTTTATGGACACAGCCAATAGGGAGGGGCACAGTAGAGACCACAGGACTTAATAGGAATTTGATGTATAGGGTCCACCTGTGCACCTTGGCTTGTGATTGGACAATGATCATTTAAATACTAGCATGTAACAGGAAGTCAATACACACCAGGAAACCTTGAAAAAGACTCCAACTTAAGAGTGGAAACGCGTTGGCAGCATTCTGGGACTACAGGGAGCATGAGGTGCATTAACGGTGACCGGCGTGGATATTGTTTGGATTCATTCCAACTTCCAACATCTGTCCTTGCTAAGTTTGAAACTGTTTGGCCACGGTTCCATTGTTATCCGGTAATTAGCCTGCACTTTTTGAGTTACCAGAAGCTTATGGTGGAAATATTGACAGAATTTTAATCTTTTATTTTACCTTTTGTTTGTATATGGTCTTTCACTGTAATAAACAAACTTCACTATTTGCTACTTTGTTTCATTTTCCCTATGGTGAAACTTAATGATATGCAAATGGAGTTTGATGGTTGTATCCAGAGGAGATCTACATTCTGACAGCGCCGGCTAAGTACTTTACTCTAATTTCTTTGTTTGCACAGGCAGATTTGGCTGATTAAAATGATATGTGGAATGGCAATATTTTGTTTGTGACTGTATCTGCATAGTAAATGTTATGCCAGTGTTTACCTGGAAAACACTGTAACATACCATTTTGGATGCAGATAAAGTCAGAGATGCCCACACACGCAGCCAGACATGTTGATATATATTCAATATATATTGGCATTGTCTAAGCTGCAGGGCTGACGTGATATGTCTGTTTGCGACATGATTCACAGATATAGGGGTATATGCAATTCACGGCGAATCGCGGCAAATTATCGCCGTTTTTAAATTCAACACAATTCGACAGGTGAATTCCGGCAGGTGGCTGCCGGAATTCACAATATTCAATGCAAAACGGATTCGACAGTCCCGCGGGCGAAAATCGGCCGATTTGGCGGATTTTCCCGCGATTTTAAAAAACGGGAAAAACGGGGAAAAAAAAGAAAAAAAAAATGGCGTGGGGTTCCCCCTCCACAGCATAACCAGCCTCGGGCTCTTCGAGCTGGTCCTGGTTCTAAAAATGCGGGGAAAAATTGGGCAGGGATCCCCCGTATTTTTAAAACCAGCACCGGGCTCTGCGCCTGGTGCTGGTGCCAAAAATACGGGGGACAAAAAGAGTAGGGGTCCCCCGTATTTTTAACACCAGCATCGGGCTCCACTAGCTGGACAGATAATGCCACAGCCGGGGGTCACTTTTATGCCGAGGGGAAAAGTACCTAATCCCTTCTAATATAAATAGATATGCTATTCCTAAAAAAAAAAACACCAAAAAAAACATGTTTAAATTTTTTTTTTTTGTTTTCACCCTCCAAAGTGTGGCGGATTGAAAATGACGAATTTGCTGTCTAAAAGCACTGCTGTCGAATTTCCAAACTTCAATTGAATATGCTTTTGTCGAATTGCAGCACTTGTATCATTGCAGAAAAGTCGAATTTGCAAAAATTCGAATTTCAAAAAGTCGAATTTTGAAAGTCCGTTTTTTGGTCGGAAAGCACTGAATTGCATTGGCAAATTTTTTTTTGGGGCGAAAATGACCCGAAATTCGACAATTTCGGGAATTCGACCGCAATTGCATATACCCTATAGTCTACATAATATATGATTCACAGAGAGGTCTACATTCCCGTCGACCAGCTACAGATAACTTATTTGAACAAATGCTATATCTGTGTAGTATGTACCTAGCATAAGGCAGATATATCAGGCAGAGGGTCTTTGGGGGATAAACATAATGATTAGATACTTATTTATAAAATGTACATTTTCTTGCTGAAAAGGTCTAGATGAGTCGTTTCTACATTGCTGAAAGATTTAGTAACGGTAAAAGAAACAATATGTATTTTAGAGCACACAGTCCTTGAATACTTTGAAAAGTTTGTAAAATGGAAAATAAGGATGCAATATTAATTGCTTCCACACACGGCAGAATGACTAGAATACCTCAGCACTACTCGTTTACCATACTTGCCAAAAAAATTATTTTCTCCCTCCAGAGGTGCAGGCAAGTGCTGCAGGTGGCAATGACCCCGCTGTTCAGTCATAATTTGTGCCACTGGGCAGGGGAACCAAGATTTTGCAAAACACCTTAAACTGCATCACCAAACCCCTGAACCATGCAGTTAACCGGGGAATTGGGCAATGAGACTGGTCTAAACTCAATCGAGGTTTGAAGAGTTCTCCAAAATTCAGGAGTCAACGCTGGAAGCGGCCACAGAGTAAATATAAGTAATCAAACCAGTACAGTTATTGAAAGCTGTGTGAAGTTTGAACAGCTGAGTTACACATGGAAGTTCCTCATTTTTCTTTTTTTTCTATCCTGCCTTAATTTTCTAATAGTTAAAAAATAAATTTTACTTACCGGTAAATCTATTTCTCGTAGTCCGTAGTGGATGCTGGGGACTCCGTAAGGACCATGGGGTATAGACGGGCTCCGCAGGAGACAGGGCACTCTAAGAAAGTATTAGGACTACTGGTGTGCACTGGCTCCTCCCTCTATGTCCCTCCTCCAGAACTCAGTTAAGGAAACTGTGCCCGGAAGAGCTGACAGTACAAGGAAAGGATTTTGAAATCCAGGGCAAGACTCATACCAGCCACACCAATCACACCGTAAAACTCGTGATAAACTTACCCAGTTAACAGTATGAACAACAACAGAGCATCAGATAAACCTGATGCAACCATAACATAACCCTTATTTAAGCAATAACTATATACAAGTATTGCAGAAGAAGTCCGCACTTGGGACGGGCGCCCAGCATCCACTACGGACTACGAGAAATAGATTTACCGGTAAGTAAAATCTTATTTTCTCTAACGTCCTAGTGGATGCTGGGGACTCCGTAAGGACCATGGGGATTATACCAAAGCTACCAAACGGGCGGGAGAGTGCAGATGAATCTGCAGCACCGAATGAGCAAACTCAAGGTCCTCCTCAGCTAGGGTATCAAACTTGTAGAACCTTGCAAAAGTGTTTGAACCCGAGCAAGTAGCTGCTTGGCAAAGCTGTAATGCCGAGACCCCTCGGGCAGCAGCCCAAGAAGAGCCCACCTTCCTTATGGAATGGGCTTTTACTGATTTTGGAGGCGGCACTCCAGCCGCAGAATGAGCCTGCTGAATCGTGTTACAGATCCAGCGAGCAATAGTTTGCTTTGAAGCAGGAGCACCCACGCAGCGACTCAGTTTTCCTGACTCCAGCCATTCTGGCTACATAAACCTTCAAAGCCCTGACTACGTCTAGTAACTTGGAATCCTCCAAGTCACGAGTAGCCGCAGGCACCACAATAGGTTGGTTCAAATGAAAAGATGACACCACCTTTGGCAGAAATTGCGGACGAGTCCGTAATTCTGCCCTGTCCATATGGAAAACCAGATAGGGGCTTTTATGTGACAAAGCTGCCAACTCTGACACACGCTTAGCCGAAGCTAAGGCCAATAGCATGACCACCTTTCACGTGAGATATTTTAACTCCACGGTTTTAAGTGGCTCAAACCAGTGTGATTTCAGGAAACTCAACATCACGTTAAGATCCCAAGGTGCCACTGGAGGCACAAAAGGGGGCTGAATATGCAGCACTCCCTTTACAAATGTCTAAACTTCAGGAAGAGAAGCCAGTTCCTTTTGAAAGAAAATGGATAGGGATGAAATCTGGACCATAATGGACCCCAATTTTAAGCCCATAGTCACTCCCGACTGTAGGAAGTGAAGGAAACGGCCCAGCTGGAATACCTCTGTAGGGGTATTCCTGGCCTTACACCAAGCAACATATTTTCGCCATATACGGTGATAATGTTTAGCCGTCACGTCCTTCCTAGCCTGTTTTAGCGTAGGAATAACCTCATCCGGAATGCCCTTTTCTGCTAGGATCCGGCGTTCAACCGCCATGCCGTCAAACGCAGCCGCGGTAAGTCTTGGAACAGACAGGGCCCCTGTTGCAACAGATCCTGTCTGAGAGGCAGAGCATCTGTGAGCATTTCTTGCAGTTCCGGATACCAAGTCCTTCTTGGCCAATCCGGAACAATGAGTATTGTTCTCACTCCTCTTTTTCTTACGATTCTCAGCACCTTGGGTATGAGAGGAAGCGGAGGAAACACATAAACCGACTGGAACACCCACGGTGTCACTAGTGCGTCCACAGCTATCGCCTGAGCATCTCGCAATACATTTGTAGCTTATTGTTGAGGCGGGATGCCATCATGTCCACCTGTGGCAGTTCCCAACGACTTGTAATCTGTGTGAAGACTTCTTGATGAAGTCCCCACTCTCCCGGGTTGAGGTCATGCCTGCTGAGGAAGTCTGCTTCCCAGTTGTCCAGTCCCGGAATGAACACTGCTGACAGTGCTTTTACGTGATTCTCCGCCCAGCGAAGAATTCTGGTGGCTTCCGCCATCGCCACCCTGCTCCTTGTGCCGCCTTGGCGGTTTACATGAGCCACTGCGGTGATGTTGTCTGACTGAATCAGAACCGGTTGGTTGCGAAGCAGAGGCTCCGCTTGACTTAGGGCGTTGTATATGGCCCTTAGTTCCAGGATATTGATGTGCAGACAAGTTTCTTGACTTGACCACAGACCCTGAAAATTTCTTCCCTGTGTGCCTGCCCCCCACCCTCGGAGGCTTGCATCCGTGGTCACCAGGACCCAGTCCTGAATGCCGAACCTGCGACCCTCGAGAAGGTGAGCACTCTGCAGCCACCACAGAAGAGACACCCTGGCTCTGGGGGATAGGGTGATCAGCCGCTGCATCTGAAAATGCGATCCGGACCACTTGTCCAACAGATCCCACTGAAAGGTCCTCGCATGGAACCTGCCGAAGGGAATGGCCTCGTATGACCCCACCATCTTTCCCAAGACACGCGTGCAGTGATGCACCGACACCTGTTTTTTACCTTGGTAAATATTCTCGGTGCTGTGGACAGACCAAACTGCAACGTCTGAAATTGGTAATGACAGTCCTGTACCACAAATCTGAGGTACTCCTGATGAGGTGGTTAAATTGGGACATGCAGGTAAGCATCCTTTATGTCCAGAGACACCATAAAATCCCCCTCTTCCAGGCTTGCAATGACCGCTCTGAGCGATTCCATCTTGAACTTGAACCTTTTCAGGTAAATGTTCAGGGATTTTAAATTCAATATGGGTCTGACCGAACCGTCCGGTTTCGGTACCACAAACATTGTGGAATAGTAACCCCTTCCCTGTTGAAGGAAGGGAACCTTTACCACCACCTGCTGGAGATATAATTTGTGAATTGCCGCTAACACTATTTCCCTCTCTAAAGGGGAAGGTGGCAGGGCCGATTTGAGGTAACGGTGAGGGGGCATCACTTGGAATTCCAGCTTGTATCCCTGAGATACAATCTGTATAGCCCAGGGATCCACCCGTGAGCGAACCCACTGGTGGCTGAAATTTCAGAGATGCGCTCCCACCAATCCTGGCTCCACCTGTGGAGCCCCAGCGTCTTGCGGTGGATTTAGTGGAAGCCGGGGAGGACTTCTGTTCCTGGGAACTAGCTGTATTGTGCAGCTTCTTTCCTCTACCCCTGCCTCTGGCAAGAAAGGACGCACCTCGGACTTTCTTGCCTTTTTGTGAACGAAAGGACTGCATTAGGTAATACGGTGCTTTCTTAGGTTGTGAGGGAATATATGGCAAAAAATTTGACTTCCCAGCCGTAGCTGTGGCCACTAGGTCCGAGAGACCGTCCCCAAATAATTCCTCACCCTTATAAGGTAAAACCTCCATGTGCCTTTTTGAGTCGGCATCACCTGCCCATTGCCGAGTCCACAGGACCCTTCTGGCAGAAATCGACATTGCATTTATTCTAGAGCCCAGCAGGGTAATGTCTCTCTGGGCATCTCTCATCTATAGGACAGCGTCTTTTATATGCCCCAGGGTCAGTAATATAGTATCCTTGTCCAAGGTATCAAGTTCCTCAGATAACGTATCTGTCCATGCTGCTACAGCACTACACATCCAGGCCGACGCAATTGCCGGCCTTAGCAGGGTACCTGAATGTGTATAAATGGACTTCAGGATACCTTCCTGCTTTCTATCCGCAGGATCTTTTAGGGTGGCCGTATCCTGTGTGGGCAGGGCTACCTTCTTAGATAAGCGTGTCAAAGCTTTGTCTACCCTAGGGGAGGATTCCCAGCGTAACCTGTTTGATGGCGGGAAAGGATACGCCATAAGCAACCGTTTTGAAATCTGCATTTTTCTATCTGGAGATTCCCAAGCTTTTTCACATAACTCATTTAACTCATGTGAAGGAGGAAAGGTGACCTCATGCCTTTTTTCCCCAAACATATAAACCCTCTTGTCATGGACTGGGTTTTCCTCTGAGATGTGCAATACATCCTTCATTGCTATAATCATGTAGCGGATGGCTTTAGCCATTTTAGGCTGCAACTTTGCATCATCGCCATCGACACTGGAGTCAGAATCCGTGTCGATATCTGTGTCAACAATTTGGGATAGTGGGCACTTCTGAGACCCTGACGGCCTCTGCGCTGTAGGATCAGGCATGGGTTGAGACCTTAACTGTCCCAAGGCTTCAGCTTTATCCAACCTTTTATGCAAGGAATTAACATTATCATTTAAAACATTCCACATATCCATCCACTCGGGCGTCGGCGGCGATACCACATTCATCTGTACCTGCTCTGCTTCCACATAGCCTTCCTCGTCAAACATGCCGACACAAGCGTAACGACACACCACACACACAGGGGATGCTCTATTTGAGGACAGAACCCCCACAAGGCCCACAGCGCTATATGACCCAGGAATTACACAGTAACTTAGTGTTTACCCATTAGCTGCTGTATACACTGATTTTGCGCTAAATTTATGTATTTTTACCCTCTTTCTACCGTGAATCTGCAGGGGAGAGCCTGTGGAGCTTCCTCTCAGCGGAGCTGTGGAGAGAAAATGGCGCTGGTGAGTGCTGAGGAAGAAGCCCCGCCCCCTCAGCGGCGGGCTTCTGTCCTGCGATTTTGTGTAAAATAATGGCGGGGGCTCATGCATATATACAGTGCCTAACTGTATATATGCCCACTTTGCCAAGAGGTCTCTAATTGCTGCCCAGGGCGCCCCCCCCTGCTCCCTGCACCCTACAGTGACCGGAGTGTGTGGGTTTAATGTGGGAGCAATGGCGCACAGCTGCAGTGCTGTGCGCTACCTCATATGAAGACTGGAGTCTTCTGCCGCCGCTTTTGAAGTCTTCTTGCTTCTCACGTTGGCTTCTGGCTTCTGGCTCTGCGAGGGGGACGGCGGCGCGGCTCTGAGATCGGACGACCACGGGTGCGTTCCTGTGTTCGATCCCTCTGGAGCTAATGGTGTCCAGTAGCCTAAGAAGCATGACCTATCCACAGTGAGTAGGGCTGCTTCTCTCCCCTCAGTCCCACGTAGCAGAGAGTCTGTTGCCAGCAGATCTCTCTGAAAAAAAAAAAAACCTAATAAAATACTTTCTATTTAGCAAGCTCAGGAGAGCTCAAAACTGAGGTCTGGAGGAGGGACATAGAGGGAGGAGTCAGTGCACACCAGTAGTCTTAATTCTTTCTTAGAGTGCCCTGTCTCCTGCGGAGCCCATCTATTCCCCATGGTCCTTACGGAGTCCCCAGCATCCACTAGGACGTTAGAGAAAGTGGTATTATGTTGCACTATAATATAATATATATTATGGGGCAGCATGGATGGTGTAACGATTAGCATTACTACCTCACAGCACTGAGGTCATAGGTTTAATTCAGCTTTAACTGTGTGGAGTTTGTATATTCTCCCTGTACTTGTGTGGGTTTCCTCCCACAATCCAAAAATATACTGGTAGGTTAATTGTATTCCAACAAAGTTAACCCCAGCATGAATGTATGTACGTGTACATGTGGTAGGGAATATAGCTTGTAAGCTCCACTGGGGCAGGGACTGATGTGAATGGTCAAATATTCTCTGTAAAGTCCTGCGGAATGTTTGTGTGCTGTATAAATAACTGGTAATAAATAAAACTGACAAAACCAGTCATTTTTTACAGATCCAAATGCTCAAACACAAGGCCAAAGAAATGGGTTGCAATGGAATTGGACATACTGTCCATGCTCCTCTAGGGGAAGCAGTTAGTTTCCCGGCTGTCAAGATCCCGACTGTCAGGAAACTGACGCCGGAACCCCGACAGCCAAGGGAAACCCGGCAGTCAGAATACCGACCTGGGCCCGGAATCCCCACTCCTGGGGGTGGAGAATAAGTTAGTGTGCTCCGGGCCGGAAGCATGGCAAGTGCAGCTAGCCCAAGAGGGGACACGCTGCGCTCTCCATCGGATTCCAGCATCGGTCCTATGACCACCGGGATCCCATACTGAATCCCTCCTCTAGCACACGCAGGGGAGCCAAAGACCTCCTCTAGCACACGCAGGGGAGCCACACACCTGTTTGGATTATCAGATTACATTGTTTTCGGTCTTGGATTAAACTAGCAGAAGAAAGCAGTGTGGTGAATGCATAGCAATCATACTCTTGTTATAAGGATAAAGCAAACAACTCCGGGAAGAACATACAGTACCCAGTTTACAACTATAAGTATCAGCCATTTATATTCATTTTTTATTAAATAGGAACCTCAAATGCAGCAGAAATATAAAACACTGTACACTGTCTTCGTATTGCAGCAATCTCATTAAACAGACCTTTCCATTTTCACTGAATTTCAGTAAATCACATTGATTTCCAGTCATTCTTAATTATTTATAGCATCTCTGCTGCCATCAATTATGGAGGAGCCTCACTTACAGAGGTCATGTGTGATAAAAGCATAAGAATAAAAATATATGTGTGTGTGTATAGTGTGTGCACCCTCAGCTGAGGCATGACTTTAGCTTCTGACTGAACTATGACATTTTCAATAACATGTTCCCATGCGCAATACACACACAGCAGCAGCCAATGCATTATACAGTACATGCACAGGGCTGGGATTATATACTCCCCAGTCCCCATTCAGCATAGAGCAGCCTGACACAGGGGGAACAGCATCTGACCCTGAGCAAACACACAAAGATGATAACTCGTCTGGATAGCAACCCAAGATAACGGGACTACAACTCCCAGCATTCCTTGCGTCACAGGCTACAATCCGGGAAACTTATTACAGAGTGCTATGAGCAGGGCAGCAGATCCTGCGGGCTCTCCTAATTATCCCCAAACCTAATGATCTGATGACTGAGAGGCGTCACCCTACAGAGCCCCCGCACACACCAATACACCCAAGTGCCGTCGCTGGACACTCAGGAGGGGGGGGCAGTAACAGGGACACTTACCCTCAGGTTACTCGCAGCTTCTCTTCATGCAACCATGTAAACATCCATCTTCCTTTCGTAACAGGTGCAAAGCGTCAGATATGCAGCATGATGGAGGAGTCACCGAGCCGCTGGCCGCTCCTGTGCATCCCTTCCCCCAGTATCCGTGTGGTCAGTCAGCAGCTGCACCGTCTCGCCTTCTTCCCGGCTGCTGAAGAGATGAATAACCCACCGCGTTATTTATGAAACGGCCGAGTGTGCCCGGCTCTCAGACTGCAGGAAGCATAAGATGGAGGAGCAGTGTGCACCTGCAGCATGCGCAGTACAGGCCCCAGAGCAGTGCAATTAATCATTAGCTGCATAGCAAGTGCAGCAGCAGCAGCATCAGCATCACTCTCCTCCTCGCCCAGCCACTGGCGGCATCACACGCGGGGCTGGCGGAGGGGATGATGATGCATGCAGCAGCCCTGTTCCCGCCAAGCTCCCTTTTTCTCTCTCTGTTCCTGCTAGGACAGCTGCAAGCTGCGGTGGCTGTGGTGGGGATATCTGGTTTCGTTGTTGTGTGAGACAGCTGTGCTCTCCCGGAGGAGGGGGCTGGGGAGAGAGCGCAGCAGAGACGGCTACAGACAGAGAGAGTGGGGGGAGAAGCCGCTCCGTGCACTGCTACATACTGTAGCTGCATCTTCCCCTTCTTTCTGTCTAATAATGGGCTATAAATTGTACATACATCTTTGGCTGCTTGCACACTTACACACCGATCGTACTACCATGTGTTTCTGCTGTACGTAATCTGTGTATTTATGAGGTACCACTTTGTGCATTTGTAATGCTGATAAAGCAGTTATGTGGTCTATTTACTAAGCCTTGGGAGGAGATACACTGGAGAGAGATTAAATGGACCAACCAACCAGCTCTAGTCTGTGACATGGCAGATGCTGAGTAGCTTGTACTTTACCTCCATCCAAGGCTTAGTAAATAGACACCTAAATGCTGTAGGCTCCTGCAAAAATTCACTACACTAGCACATTGTCTACCTGCATTTAAGGCATCATTCATTATACAGCACTTTAGAAAATTGCTGTTGTTTATAATCAATACCAGTAAATTATGGACCCCATACATTTAGATATACTGGGGCAATGTCCTGATACCCCAGCGGCCAGGTCAGGAAATCGGACATATTTATTCCCTCATTTATCTACAGTGCGGCAGTGTAGCGATAATTCCTGTTTCTGCCGTGGGGTACACTGGGCTCCACAAGGATTAACATCAGGGTGTAGAGTAGGATCTTGATCCGAGGCACCAGCAGGCTCAAAGCTTTGACTGTTTCCAAGATGCACAGCACCGCCTCCTCTATAACCCCGCCTCCGTGCACAGGAGCTCAGTTTGTAAGTTGGTGCCATGCAGTAAGCAGGCAATCAAAAGGGGGGCTGCTCCTGCAACCCATATTATAAGCTAAGATCAGAAGAAAAGAAGAAATCTGAAGACTTCCAGGGCTGCAGCTTTAATGAATGTCAGACAGACATCCTCTGCTGCAGCTCCTTCACTCCCCCAGCGGCGCTATATACTCCCGTGCCCTGGTTACCGGGTAACTACAGCAGAGGCTCCGGTGTCCTTGTTGGTCAGTCACACACACTCGCCGCTGCCCTCCGGGATCGCGTGGCTGCAGGTACAAAGGGAGGTAAGGGGTATCTTTGACCCGCTGTTATCGCGATCCGGCGTGGCCGTGGAAGGCGGGGCGCGCGCACTAGCGTGGACACTGTAAAGGGCAGCCGCTCCACTAGCCATCGGGACACAGGGCACAGGTGGGGGGTTTTCTTGGGCTACCTTCTCCACGTTGTTAAATACGCTGGTAACTAAACGTACGTCCCCTGTGGGACCTCCTATGCCAGTGCAGCAATTTATGGTCCCTACAGTCAATCCGGCATGGGCGGATAAAATTTCAACACAGTTACAGCATTTGAACCGATCGCTGACTAAAAATAAGTCTCACTCTTGCCCACCTAAGACTAAGGCATCTTCTAAAACGGGCCGCTACATCCTCACAATCCACCGCTGTCCCGGACACATCCTCTGAGGAGGATGGTGCGTATACTAACCCCACAGACACTGACTCTGATGCTTCTGATGGGGAAGGGAAGTCACTGGTGGATGTCCCTGATTTGATTGAGGCTATCAGGCTCATTCTTCAGGTCTCTGATGAACCTGAGCCTGCGGCTGTCTCTAAAATTCCGGACAGATTTAAACGTAAGAAGGTGGTTAAACAAGTTTTACCTCATTCTCAACACCTGGCTGACATATGTCAGGAATCATGGGAAAATCCGGGAACAAAATTCACACCGCATAAGAGACTGTTGGCTCGCTATCCTCTCTCTGCGGGAAAAAAATGGGAAACTCCTCCGCCTGTAGATTCTCATGTGGCACGCATGGTAGTTTCCTCAGCTCTGCCAGTAACTACCGTCACCTCTCTGAAGGAACCGACGGATAGACGTGTGGAGGGTTGTTTGAAAGCGATTTACACCCTAACGGGGGCTGTGCATAGACCAACCATTGCAGCAACATGGGCTTCTGAAGCTGTTGAGGCGTGGGCTCAGGAGCTGGAGGCGGAGCTGCCTTCCAACACTTCTGAGCATGCTTGACAATGTCTCTCATATATTGCCACAGCTTCTCTGTACCTTAAGGAGGCGGCTTCCGATGCCGGGGTGCTGGCGGCCAAGGTTGCCACTACGTCCATCTTGGCTCGACGTATCCTTTGGTTGAGATCCTGGTCGGTGGATATGGATTCTAAGAAAACCCTGGAGGTGCTTCCTTTCAAGGGAGACATTATTTTTGGCGAAGACCTAAATAAGATTGTGGCTGATCTGGCTACTGCTAAAACAGCTTGCCTACCTAGTACGTCTCCTTCCGCACAGAAGGCTAAAAGTACTTTCTCTTACGTCCTAGAGGATGCTGGGGACTCCAAAAGGACCATGGGGACTCCAAAAGGACCATGGGGTATAGACGGATCCGCAGGAGCTTGGGCACACTATAAAGACTTAAACTGGGTGTGAACTGGCTCCTCCCTCTATGCCCCTCCTCCAGACCTCAGTTAGACTTTGTGCCCAGGAGTTAATGGACACACACTAGTGGAGCTCTACTGACTTTCTCTAAAAGACTTTATGTTAGGGTTTTTATTTTCAGGTAGATCTGCTGGCTACAGGCTCCCTGCAGCGTGGGAGTGAGGGGAGAGAAGCAGGACCTACTTCTTCTTAGTTCAAGGGCTCTGCTTCTCGGCTACTGGACACCATTAGCTCCAGAGGGTTCGATCACTTGGTTCGCCTAGCTGCTTGTTCCCGGAGCCGCGCCGTCATACCCCTCACAGAAGCCAGAAGAAAGAAGCCGGGTGAGTATAGAGAAGATCAGAAGACTTCAGTGACGGCAGAAGACTTCAGTAACGGAGGTACAGCGGTCGTGCTGCGCTCCATGCTCCCACACACCAACGGCACTCACAGGGTGCAGGGCGCTGGGGGGGAGCGCCCTGGGCAGCAGGTTACTGATTTCTTAATAAGACTGGCCTTGAAAGCATTTTTGGTGCCTGGGCACCGTGTCTCATTTCAACGCCAGCATGTTCTAGTGCTACGCTCCTTTGATCCCCCGCCGCCGGCTTACACGGGTGCAGGGCGCTGGGGGGGGAGTGCCCTGGGCAGCGAGTTACAGTTTTTTTTTAAGGCTGACATGTTACATGCGCTGCCGGGGCGTTATAGCGCACTGCGCGCCATTTCTCCCCCGCCGCCGGCTTCCATGGGTGCAGGGCGCCGGGGGGGCGCCCTGGGTAGCATATATATATATAACAGTTTAATTATATATATAAAGTTTTTCTCTATCGTCCTAAGTGGATGCTGGGGTTCCTGAAAGGACCATGGGGAATAGCGGCTCCGCAGGAGACAGGGCACAAAAAAGTAAAGCTTTACTAGGTCAGGTGGTGTGCACTGGCTCCTCCCCCTATGACCCTCCTCCAGACTCCAGTTAGATTTTGTGCCCGAACGAGAAGGGTGCAATCTAGGTGGCTCTCCTAAAGAGCTGCTTAGAGAAAGTTTAGTTTAGGTTTTTTTCTTTACAGTGAGTCCTGCTGGCAACAGGATCACTGCAACGTGGGACTTAGGGGGAAAGTAGTAAACTCACCTGCATGCAGAGTGGATTTGCTGCTTGGCTACTGGACACCATTAGCTCCAGAGGGATCGAACACAGGCCCAGCCGTGGAGTCCGGTCCCGGAGCCGCGCCGCCGACCCCCTTGCAGATGCTGAAGCGTGAAGAGGTCCGGAAACCGGCGGCTGAAGACTCCTCAGTCTTCATAAGGTAGCGCACAGCACTGCAGCTGTGCGCCATTTTCCTCTCAGCACACTTCACTGGGCAGTCACTGAGGGTGCAGAGCGCTGGGGGGGGGCGCTCTGAGAGGCAAATATAAACCTTATACAAGGCTAAAAATACCTCACATATAGCCCATAGGGGCTATATGGAGATATTTAACCCCTGCCTGACTGGAAAAATAGCGGGAGAAGAACCCGCCGAAAAAGGGGCGGGGCCTATCTCCTCAGCACACGGCGCCATTTTCTGTCACAGCTCCGCTGGTCAGAACGGCTCCCAGGTCTCTCCCCTGCACTGCACTACAGAAACAGGGTAAAACAGAGAGGGGGGGCACATTAATGGCTATATATATATATATTAAAGCAGCTATAAGGGAGCACTTAATATAAGGATATCCCTTGTATATATAGCGCTTTGTGGTGTGTGCTGGCAGACTCTCCCTCTGTCTCCCCAAAAGGGCTAGTGGGTCCTGTCTTCATTAGAGCATTCCCTGTGAGTTTGCGGTGTGTGTCGGTACGTGGTGTCGACATGTATGAGGACGATATTGGTGTGGAGGCGGAGCAATTGCCAAATATGCAGATGTCACCCCCCAGGGGGTCGACACCAGAATGGATGCCTTTATTTGTGGAATTACGTGATGGTTTATCTTCCCTTAAACAGTCAGTTGAGGACATGAGGCGGCCGGACAATCAATTAATGCCTGTCCAGGCGCCTCAAACACCGTCAGGGGCTGTAAAACGCCCTTTGCCTCAGTCGGTCGACACAGACCCAGACACGGGCACTGATTCCAGTGACGACGGTAGAAATTCAAACGTATTTTCCAGTAGGGCCACACGTTATATGATTTTGGCAATGAAGGAGACGTTACATTTAGCTGATACTACAGATACCGTAAAACAGGGTATTATGTATGGTGTGAAAAAACTACAAACAGTTTTTCCTGAATCAGAAGAATTAAATGACGTGTGTGATGAAGCGTGGGTTGCTCCTGATAAAAAGTTGATAATTTCAAAAAAGTTATTGGCATTATACCCTTTCCCGCCAGAGGTTAGGGCGCGCTGGGAAACACCCCCTAAGGTGGACAAGGCGCTCACACGCTTATCCAAACAAGTGGCGTTACCCTCTCCTGAGACGGCCGCACTTAAGGATCCATCAGATAGAAAGATGGAAGTTATTCAAAAGAATATATACACACATGCAGGTGTTATACTACGACCAGCTATAGCAACTGCCTGGATGTGCAGTGCTGGAGTAGTTTGGTCAGAATCCCTGATTGAAAATATTGATACCCTAGATAGGGACAATGTTTTACTGTCGTTAGAACAAATAAAGGATGCATTTATCTATATGCGTGATGCACAGAGGGATATTTGCACACTGGCATCTCGGGTGAGTGCTATGTCCATTTCAGCCAGAAGAGCCTTATGGACACGACAGTGGACAGGCGATGCGGATTCAAAACGTCACATGGAGGTTTTGCCGTATAAAGGGGAGGAGTTATTTGGAGTTGGTCTATCAGACTTGGTGGCCACGGCTACTGCCGGGAAATCCACTTTTTTACCTCAAGTCACTCCCCAACAGAGAAAGGCACCGACCTTTCAACCGCAGCCTTTTCGCTCCTACAAAAATAAGAGAGCAAAGGGCTTGTCGTACCTGCCACGAGGCAGAGGAAGAGGGAAGAGACACCAACAGGCAGCTCCTTCCCAGGAACAGAAGCCCTCCCCGGCTCCTGCAAAAACCTCAGCATGACGCTGGGGCCTCTCAAGCGGACTCGGGGACAGTGGGGGGCCGTCTCAAAAATTACAGCGCGCAGTGGGCTCACTCGCAGGTAGACCCCTGGATCCTGCAGATAATATCTCAGGGGTACAGGTTGGAATTAGAGACGGATCCTCCTCATCGTTTCCTGAAGTCTGCCTTACCAACCGTCTCTTCCGAAAGGGAGAGGGTGTTGGAAGCCATTCACAAGCTGTACGCTCAGCAGGTGATAGTCAAAGTACCCCTATTACAACAAGGAAAGGGGTATTATTCCACTCTATTTGTGGTACCGAAGCCGGATGGCTCGGTAAGGCCTATTCTAAATCTGAAGTCCTTGAACCTCTACATAAAAAAGTTCAAGTTCAAGATGGAGTCACTCAGAGCAGTGATAGCGAACCTGGAAGAAGGGGACTTTATGGTATCCTTGGACATCAAGGATGCGTATCTACACGTTCCGATTTACCCCGCACACCAGGGGTACCTCAGGTTCATTGTTCAAAACTGTCACTATCAGTTTCAGACGCTGCCGTTCGGATTGTCCACGGCGCCTCGGGTCTTTACCAAGGTAATGGCCGAGATGATGATTCTTCTTCGAAGAAAAGGCGTATTAGTTATCCCATACTTGGACGATCTCCTAATAAGGGCAAGGTCCAGAGAACAGCTGGAGACAGCTTTAGCACTATCTCAAGAGGTGCTAAGACAACACGGGTGGATTCTGAATATTCCAAAATCCCATTTAATCCCGACAACTCGTCTGCTGTTCCTAGGAATGATTCTGGACACGGTTCAGAAAAAGGTTTTCCTTCCAGAGGAAAAAGCCAAGGAGTTATCCGATCTGGTCAGGAACCTCCTAAAACCAGGGAAAGTGTCAGTACATCAATGCACAAGAGTCCTGGGAAAAATGGTGGCTTCTTACGAAGCAATTCCATTCGGCAGATTCCATGCAAGAATATTCCAAAGGGATCTGTTGGACAAATGGTCAGGGTCGCATCTGCAGATGCACCTGCGAATAACCCTGTCACCAAAGACAAGGGTGTCACTTCTGTGGTGGTTGCAGAAGGCTCACCTATTAGAAGGCCGCAGATTCGGCATTCAGGATTGGATCCTGGTGACCACGGACGCCAGCCTGAGAGGCTGGGGAGCAGTCACACAAGGAAGAAACTTCCAGGGAGTATGGACGAGTCTGGAAAAGTCTCTTCACATAAACATTCTGGAACTAAGAGCAATCTACAATGCTCTAAGCCAGGCGGAACTTCTCCTGCAAGGAAAGCCGGTGTTGATTCAGTCGGACAACATCACGGCGGTCGCCCATGTAAACAGGCAGGGCGGCACAAGAAGCAGGAGTGCAATGGCAGAAGCTGCCAAGATTCTTCGCTGGGCGGAGAATCACGTGATAGCACTGTCAGCAGTGTTCATCCCGGGCGTGGACAACTGGGAAGCAGACTTCCTCAGCAGACACGATCTTCATCCGGGAGAGTGGGGTCTACATCCAGAAGTCTTCAACATGTTAATAGACCGTTGGGAAAGACCAATTGTAGACATGATGGCGTCTCGCCTCAACAAGAAACTGGACAAATATTGCGCCAGGTCAAGAGATCCACAGGCAATAGCTGTGGACGCACTGGTAACTCCTTGGGTGTACCAGTCAGTGTATGTGTTTCCTCCTCTGCCGCTCATACCAAAGGTATTGAAGATCATACGGCAAAGAAGAGTAAGAACAATACTAGTGGTTCCGGATTGGCCGAGAAGGACTTGGTATCCGGAACTTCAAGAGATGCTCACGGACGAACCGTGGCCTCTACCTCTGAGAAGGGACCTGCTACAGCAGGGTCCCTGTCTTTTTCAAGACTTACCGCGGCTGCGTTTGACGGCATGGCGGTTGAACGCCAGATCCTAAAAGGGAAAGGCATTCCAGAAGAAGTCATTCCTACCTTGATTAAGGCACGGAAGGAAGTCACCGTGAAACATTATCACCGCATTTGGCGAAAATATGTAGCGTGGTGCGAGGATCGGAGGGTTCCGACGGAGGAATTCCAACTGGGTCGTTTCCTACATTTCCTGCAATCAGGATTATCTATGGGTCTCAAATTGGGATCCATTAAGGTTCAAATTTCGGCCCTGTCAATATTCTTCCAAAAAGAATTGGCCTCTGTCCCTGAGGTCCAGACTTTTGTCAAGGGAGTACTGCATATACAGCCTCCTGTGGTGCCTCCGGTGGCACCGTGGGATCTAAATGTAGTTTTAGATTTCCTCAAATCCCATTGGTTTGAACCATTGAAAAAGGTGGATTTGAAATATCTCACATTGAAAGTGACTATGTTACTAGCCCTGGCCTCTGCCAGGAGAGTATCTGAATTGGCGGCTTTATCTTATAAAAGTCCTTATCTAATCTTCCATTCGGATAGGGCAGAACTGCGGACTCGTCCGCATTTTCTCCCTAAAGTGGTATCAGCATTTCATCTGAACCAACCTATTGTGGTGCCTGCGGCCACTAGCGACTTGGAGGACTCCAAGTTGTTGGACGTTGTCAGAGCCTTAAAAATATACATTGCAAGGACGGCTGGAGTCAGAAAATCTGACTCGCTGTTTATATTGTATGCACCCAACAAGTTGGGCGCACCTGCTTCTAAGCAGTCGATTGCTCGTTGGATTTGTAACACAATTCAACTTGCACATTCTGTGGCAGGCCTGCCACAGCCTAAAACTGTAAAAGCCCACTCCACAAGGAAGGTGGGCTCATCTTGGGCGGCTGCCCGAGGGGTCTCGGCATTACAACTCTGCCGAGCAGCTACGTGGTCGGGGGAGAACACGTTTGTAAAATTTTACAAATTTGATACCCTGGCAAAGGAGGACCTGGAGTTCTCTCATTCGGTGCTGCAGAGTCATCCGCACTCTCCCGCCCGTTTGGGAGCTTTGGTATAATCCCCATGGTCCTTTCAGGAACCCCAGCATCCACTTAGGACGATAGAGAAAATAAGAATTTACTTACCGATAATTCTATTTCTCGGAGTCCGTAGTGGATGCTGGGCGCCCATCCCAAGTGCGGATTATCTGCAATACTTGTACATAGTTATTGTTAACTAATTCGGGTTATTGTTAAGGAGCCATCTTTAAGAGGCCCTTTCTGTTGTCATACTGTTAACTGGGTTTAGATCACGAGTTGTACGGTGTGATTGGTGTGGCTGGTATGAGTCTTACCCGGGATTCAAAATGCCTCCCTTATTGTGTATGCTCGTCCGGGCACAGTACCTAACTGGAGTCTGGAGGAGGGTCATAGGGGGAGGAGCCAGTGCACACCACCTGACCTAGTAAAGCTTTACTTTTTTGTGCCCTGTCTCCTGCGGAGCCGCTATTCCCCATGGTCCTTTCAGGAACCCCAGCATCCACTACGGACTCCGAGAAATAGAATTATCGGTAAGTAAATTCTTATTATTTAAGGGTCCCGGGCGCCGCATGCAATAACCTGCCATTTGATGGCTGCGGGCGCGCTGCGCGCCGGGGCTCCCACACGCCGACGGTTTGCTTGGGTGCAGGGCATACGGGGGGGGGGGGGGGGGGGCGCCCTGAGCAGCATTGGTTTCTGAGGCTATATAGTGTCTTTACACTATATACGGTTCCCGACTTGTCTATATATATATTATAGTGGAGCTATAGCGCGCCGAGGGGGCGGGGCTTAGTCCTCACACATACAGGGTCAGCACCATTTTCTCTCTTTCCCCGCCAAGAAGTATGTAATGCACAAACAAGGGGGGGGCACAGTGTTTTAGTGTTATGTTACACTTATATAACACTAGTTGAGTTAGGAATGACCATGAAATCATTCTTGTGTGTATTTTCTGTGTGCCCCCTGTCAGAGATACCCATTTTAGTACACTTGTGTCGACAGGCGTGAGTGTTCTGTTATAAACACCTATGGGGTTCACTGTCGGCATCGCCGATGCACGTGGGTACTTGCTACAACATAAAAAGTAAATATTATATGGGAGGCACAATGGTATGTGGGTGACCCTGTCGGCACCAACTGTTGTCACCGGGGGTAAATTGACATGCTGTATCAGACTTATACGTTGCTTCCCTCGGACCGCTTGGGGTCGCAAGACGGTAATTTTGCCTGGTTACTAATCCCTGCTGTCGACGATTACTGGGGTTTTCTGTCGACTATAATGTTTCCTGGTAGATCCACAACTGGGGTTTTTCAGTACATGGCCATACACGTTCAGAACACATTAATGTCACTGGGGACCAGAAGGCTCGGGACAATCCGATTATATGTACAGTATGTTATATATATATATTTAGGATATGTGGCTATATGTGTATTACAATATGTATATTCATATTATGATTTATAATGAATACCGAAGTAATAGTATTCCTTCTCTGTGCTGGTCGCTCTGTTGATAAAGCTCTAGGTCGGCCGTGACTCACACCCTCTCCAGAAGTCCGAAGGGTTATTCTTTTTCCGCCACGGATGGAATATTGTGAAAGTCAACGACTGGTCGACACGGGGCCCTGTCTCAAAGGATTGTATACAGGAAAGCTAAGTGATATGATTATTTTTCTATGCTGTGGGGTTTTTTTGCATTACAGGCACATGAGGGAGTGTTTGTGTTCGGTAAGTCATAAAATTAGATTTACCCTAAAAAGAGAGAGGGGAGGTTCCTTATGTTGGATCTTCTCTATAAATTTGCGGCAGACTGCCGTACGTATACAGGTAGTGTGGCCGGGGGACTGCTGAGGCTGACTCCGAGAGTTACTGGAGTTTTTCCCTGGGACGGTGTACCGCTGGTTGGGGGGATGCCTCAGTTCAGCCAATCTCGGTGGATATTCCTGGTAAGTCTAACTTCGGGAGTTAGATTCCCTGACAACAGTTGGTGACGCATTCTTTTGGGGATGCAGTCATTTTAATCGGTTAAATACAGTTTTTTGTTTTTCCCTTTCTGTACAGCCTGTGAAAGGTGGAAAGGTAAGAGTTCTGCAGCCTTGTTAGGTTCGCAGAAGAGGATGTCGTTTCTGTTTCTACCACATACAACACATGTCGCAGAGTCTATATGGCGGGACCCCGCTCCGGTGGGGACTCAGTTACTACTTTCAGTTAGTCTGGGAATAGATTAGGACCGGTGAGTTACTTATAGAATCCAAAGGGGGGCATTCTAGAGTTACTGATGTTTCCCCTCACTGATTTTCTAATGGATATTGCCGTTTCCCCTCTTGGAGGGGAGGTAGTACGCGACGCCATACCAGGGGTGCGTCAGGTTCGGGCCTTGTCCTCCTGTCCCGGTTATATTAAAAAGAAAAAAAAGTTTACATGCGTTGTTCTACGCATTCAGATTACCTGAGGGATAGCCAGGATTGTCTTGGCCATTTCACTGGAGTGATGGTAGTATGATGATGGTTTTCTCTCAATAGTAAGAGCCATTGTTATTCTGTACTGAGATGTTCGCCTGATTGAGGCGAGGTCAAGAAACAAGTGGTGCAAATCGTTGTTTCTCTCTGATTGTTCTTCAACACAGGGAAGGGCTGTTGTTCCCAACGACGCAGATGTCGGAGGTAGTATCAGGGTAGATACTGAACGGTTGAGGTTCTGTGTTTTCCTGTGGAAAAGAGGTCTGAAGATCAGATTTGTGGTGCCACTCCATCAATACGTTCCGTCGATGAGGAAGTTGGGTGCGGCCTAAGAGGCCTTTTCGGTGAGCAGGTCGAATGCCAGTGTGGTTTTCATGGGACCCGTTGGGAATATGGTCCGGGTCTCACCGGCACATGCACCGGAATATAGTTCTAATGGCCAGGATATCACTCCTGTGGTGTCTGCTCAGTTCTCACCTCCTAGAGGGACGAAGGTTCGGGATCCAGGATTAGATCCGAGTGTCCATGTATGCAGATCTCCGAGGCTGGGGAGCAGTCCTTACATGGGAAGTATTTCCAGAGGAAAAGGTCAAGCTGCGAGGCTTGTCTACAATAACTTTTCTTGAATTAAGAGCGGTTTTCAATGAACAATATTCTTCGTGATCTGCCCGTGTTAATTCTGTCGGTCGACTTGACAGCAGTGGCGTAAGTAAGTCGCTAGGGCGGAACAAGGAACGGAGCGGCAATGGCAGAAGCTGAAATGGTTTCCGCTGAGTGGAAAGACTGGTAAACAATATATTAGCAGTCTCCGTTCCGGACGTAAATGAAGGAGAAATAGATTTCCTCTGCAGACACGCTCTCCATCCAGGAGAAAGACTGTTGTCATCGAGGAGTTTCACAGATGTGACAAGTCTTTGAGGAGTGTCTCAATTGGGCATGTTGGCGTCTCGCCTCAACGAGAGACCTCAGGAATAAGATTCCAGGTCAAGGATCACTCGAGCTATAGCAGTGGACGACCTCATGACACCTTGGGTGTTTTCAGTATATATGTCCCCTCCGCTTTCACTCTGCTGAAGGTGATAAACGTAAGAAGAACAGAGGTTTCGTCGATCTTCATTGTTCCGGTCTAGCCAAGGAGGGCTTGGTATCCAGTTCTTCAAGATTTGTTCATATAAGATCCCTGGCCTTTTCCTCTACGGGAGGAACTGTTACAACAAGATCCGGGCGGGTATCAGGACTTACCGCAGCTGCGTTTGACGGCGTGGCGGTTGAACGTCTTATCCTAGTCCAAATGGGTATTCCCAGTGAGGTAATTTCCACACTTCATAGCCTTACCACAGTATTTGGTTTTCAGGGCAGTTTTGGCCTTATAAATTTTCTTTAAAAAAAAAAAAATTGGCCACCTTTCCGGAAGTTCAGACTTTCGTGAAAGGAGTACTGCACATCCAACCTCCTTTGTGCCCCCATTAACACAGTGGGATCTTGACGTGGTGTTGAGTTTCATGTGTCTGACTGATTGGAACCTTTATTAATGGTTCTGTAAAATTTTCTCTCTTGGAGAGTGGTCGTGCTTTTCCCCTTTGGGCGACTGCGAGGCGGTTGTCGGAAGTAGCGGCTTTGTCTCACAAGAGCCCCTGTTTGATCTTCCAAGTGGATAGAATTGAGGACTCGGATAGTAGTTCTGCCGGAAAGGGTTTTCGGTGTTATCAAAAACCTGCCTATTTTGATGCCTCTGGTAACTTCAGCAGTGGCTGATTCAAAGTCTCTCGATGTAGTCAGGGCTTTGAAGATTTATGTCGCCAATTGGGCTCAGTTTGGGGTAACAGAGGCTCTGGTTGTCCGGTATGCTCCCAGTGTGCTTGGGGCGCCTGCGTCTCGGCAGCCTGTTACACGCTGGATCTGTGATACGATTCGGCGTGCTAACTCTACGGCTGGATTGCCGTGACCAAAGTTGGGGGAGACCCATTCTACTAGGTAGATGGGCTCTTATTGGGCGGATGCCCGAGGTGTCTCGGCGGGTTAACTTTGCCGAGCGGCTACTTGGTTGGGTATCAAACACCTTTGCTAAGCTCTACAAGTTTGATACCCTGGCTGATGGGGACCTCATGTTTGCTCAATCGGTGCTGCAGAGTTGTCCGCACTCTCCCGCCCGTTCTGGAACTTTGGTATAGACCCTATGGTCCTTTTGGAGTCCCCAGCATCCTCTAGGACGTAAGAGAAAATAGGATTTTAGTACCTACCGGTAAATCTTTTTCTCCTAGTACGTAGAGGATGCTGGGCGCCCCTCCCAGTGCGTACTGTGTCTGCAGTTATTGATTTTGGTGGCACTTTGTGGTATTTCTTATCTTTCAGGCTATTGCTGACGTTGTTCATGCCTTGGCATGTGGTTTCTTATTAGTGGTTGGGTTGACACAGGGGTTGTGTTATATATTCTCTCAGCATATGGCTGTATGTTTTTCATATCGTGGGCTGGTATTCTGTTGAAGGCCATGTCTTGCGGTATGTTCGTGGTGTGAGCTGGTATACCACTCACTGTGTTTAACTTATAAATTCTTTCCTCGAAATGTCCATCTCTCCTGGGCACAGCTTTCTAACTGAGGTCTGGAGGAGGGGCATAGAGGGAGGAGCCAGTTCACACCCAGTTTAAGTCTTTATAGTGTGCCCAAGCTCCTGTGGATCCGTCTATACCCCATGGTCCTTTTGGAGTCCCCATGGTCCTTTTGGAGTCCCCAGCATCCTCTATGGACTAGGAGAAAAGGATTTACCGGTAGGTACTAAAATCCTATTTTCCCTCGGCCCTTTCATCCTCCAGGTAAAGCAAAAGGTCAGGCGTACCCAAAGCAAACTCGTGCTTACAAACCTGCCAAACCCAGACCAAAGCGGGCCTGAGCTGCCCGTCAGCCTGCTTCCAAACCTGACAAGCATGATGGGGCGGGCCTCCCCTGGGGGATCCCAGGTTGGGGGGCCGGCTTCTAGGTTTCTCATACTTCCTAGAGGATGCTGGGGTCCACTTTAGTACCATGGGGTATAGACGGTTCCGCAGGAGCCATGGGCACTTTAAGACTTTTCAAGGTGTGAACTGGCTCCTCCCTCTATGTCCCTCCTCCAGACCTCAGTTTAGAAAATGTGCCCAGACAGACTGGATGCACTCCAGGGGAGCTCTACTGAGTTTCTCTGAAAAGACTTATGTTAGGTTTTTTATTTTCAGGGAGAACTGCTGGCAACAGTCTCCCTGCTTCGTGGGACTTAGAGGGCAGAAGTAGGAACCAACTTCCTGCATAGATTTATGGCTCTGCTTCTGGTTGACAGGACACCATTAGCTCCTGAAGGGTACTGAACGCTAGCTGTGCCTAGATGCTCACTCCCACAGCACGCCGTCACCCCCATTGCAGAGCCAGAAGTCAGAAGACAGGTGAGTGTTAGAAGAAAGGATCTTCAATCAAAGTGACGGCTAAAGGTACCGCGTGGCTGGCGGGAGCGCAGCGCGCCATGTTGCCCACACATACACAGGCACTGCAGGGGCGTGGGGGGGGGGGCCCTGGGCAGCACGAAACCTATTGAAACTGGCATAAATAAGGGGCATAAGTTGCTGAGGCATAGTCCTACCCCTGCCAGTATAAAAAATTACCTCATAAATGCTGAGGAGAAATGCGCCATTGAGGGGGCGGGGCTTCCTCCTCAGCCAGCACACTGCTCAGCGCCATTTTCTCTCCTTCCAGGCTGCAGAGAAGAACACTGGTCCTCCTCCACTGCTGACAGGGGGGGTCACAGTGAATTTGGTGCTATATAATTGTGTGATTAACATTATAAAAGCGCTGCATGTCAGTGGGCATTTTGTGTTCACAGACATTGTTACTGGCGCTGGGTTGTGAACCGGCAAATCCTATCTGTGTCCTTCTGACAGATTTTACTGTGGGTCTGTCCCCTATAAGTCCCGGAGTGTCTGTGGTGTGGTTGTGCACGTGTGTGATATGTCTAAGGCAGGGAGCTCTTCCTGTGTGGGAGCCATTTTAGGGACACAGAGTTGTAATATGACACCAAGAGCCTGACTGGGTGAAAGGTTACGTGATAGTGTGAATCATATCAGTAAGAGGTTGGACTGAATCTCATGCAGAAAACTGAAAATAATCTGTTGAAGATGTGATTTTTAATAGTTCTGCCTTTCATGCACAGGGACCCCTCTGGGTCACATACAAATTTGCACAAGTAGTACAAACTGATAGCGACACGGACTCTGATTCTTGTGTCGACACTAGTGATTCCAGGGGAATAGGTTCTAAGTTAGCGAAAAGCATTCAAAACATGTTTTAGCTATAAAGGAGGTGTTAGAAGTTACGAAGCCCCCTCTTTTACCACAGGGTTTACTTTAGTAAAGAAGTAATGTAATTTTCCCTCCACTTCATGAGTTGAACAGTCTTGGAGGGAGTCTGATTTAACCTGAAAAGAAATTTCAGATTCCCAAAAGGAATTCAGGCAGCTTACCTTTTTCCAAAAGGTGGGAGTCACCCCACATTTTAGACAGGGCCCTGTCATAAGGAGTCGGCAGACCGCAAGTTCGTGAGGTGATCTATTGATGTGGCCAATGGGAAACTACTCAGCCCTACCATTGTCTATGCGTGGGTGAGTAGTGCTATTGAAAAGTGGTCAGAAAACTTGTCATTAGACATTGACACAATAGATGGAGACGAGATACTCCTAATGTTAGGTGATATCATAGATGCTGCTGCGTACATGCTAGAAACCATGAAAGATATTGGTCTCTTGGGATCAAGAAACACTACCATGGCAATCTCAGCACGGAGTGCATTGTGGATTAGCCAATGGAATGGTGACGCAGACTCCAAAAGGAATATGGAGGCTCTCCCGTATAAAGGTGAGGCCTTATTTGGAGATGGGCTGGATGCTTTAGTTCTGCGGCTAATGCAGGTAAAGTCGACATTCTTGCCTAATGCTCCTGCGCCGGCGTAAAAGACACATCACTCTCAGATGCAGTCTTTTCGACCCAATAATTAAAAAAAAAAAAAAAAAGGGTAAAGGGCCCCCTTTCTTTGTGGGTACAGGTAGGGGAAAAGGAAATAAAGTCCACTGGCCTAGACACGTGGGCCATACAAATAGAGTCCCACGGGTATAAACTGGAGTTTTATGACATTTCCCCATGCCGTATTTTCGAATCGACCGTACCTGGTTCTGTCCCGGATAGGGAAGTGGTAGCAGCAGCAATACAGTGATTGTGTCAGGATCAAGTCATTGTCCTGGTTCCCTTGTCTCAACAAGGAGAAGGGTTTTATTCAAGCCTATTTGTAGTTCCGAAGATGGACGGCTCGGTCAGACCATTTCTAAACCTGAAAAATCTGAATCTCTACCTGCAAAGGTTCAAGTTTAAGATGGAATCTCTGAGGGCAGTGATTTCCAGTCTGGAGGAGGGGGAATTCATGGTGTCAGTGGTCATAAAAGATGCCTACTTACATGTTCCCATTTATCCTCTGCATCAAGCTTATCTGAGATTCGCAGTACAGGATTGTCATCACCAGTTTCAGACGTTGCCGTTCGGACTCTCCACGGCACCGAGGGTATACGACCAAAGTAATGGCGGAGACGATGGTCCTCCTTTGACTGCAAGGAGTCAATATAATTCTTTATCTGGACAATCTCCTGATAAATGCGAGGTCCAGGGAAAAGTTGACGCAGAACACTGCACTCTCCCTGACATTACTCCAACGTCACGGTTGGATCATAAATTTTCCAAAGTCACAATTGGAACCGACGACAAGATGGTCCTTTCTCGGGATGATACTGGACACAGAAGTACAGAGGGTATTTCTTCCAGTAGAAAAGGCTCTCTAAATCCAGAGAATGGTCAAACAAATTCTGAAACCAACAAGAGTGTTGATTCATCAATGCATTCGGTTGTTGGGAAAGATGGTAGCGGCCTACAAGGCCATACAGTTTGGCCGATTCCATGCCAGAGTATTCCAGGGGGACCTATTGGACAAGTGGTCCGGATCCCATCTACACATGCATCAGAGGATAATCCTGTCATCCAAAGCAAGAATTTTGCTCCTGTGGTGGATACACAGTTCTCACCTCCTAGAGGGACGCAGGTTCGGGATTCAGGACTGGGTCCTAGTAACCACGGATGCAAGTCTCCAAGGCTGGGGAGCAGTCACACAGGGGGAAAGCTTCCAAGGAAGGTGGTCAAGTCAAGAAACTTGTCTTCACAAAAACGTTCTGGAATTGAGAGCCATTTACAACTGCCTTCTACAAGCGGTGCATCTTCTTCAAGATGAACCCATGCAGATCCAGTCGGACAATGTAACAGCAGTCGCGTACATAAACCGTCAAGGCGGAACAAAAAGCAGAGCAGCAATGGCAGAGGTGACAAAGACCCTCATCTGGGCAGAAAGACATGCAAGAGCTCTGTCGGCAATTTTCATTCCGGGAGTGGACAACTGGGAAGCAGACTTCCTCAGCAGACACGATCTCCATCCAGGAGAGTGTGGCCTCCACCAAGAAGTCTTCGCAGAGGTGACAAGTCTTTGGGGAGTTCCTCAAGTAGACATGATGGCATCTCGTCTCAACAAGAAGCTTCAGAGATATTGTTCCAGGTCGAGAGATCCTCAAGCAATAGCAGTGGATGCACTGGTGACCCAGTGGGTGTTTCAGTCGTTATATGTCTTCCCTCCACTTCCACTGATACCAAAAGTTCTCAAAATCATACGGAGAACAAGGGTTCGAGCGATCCTCATTGCCCCAGACTGGCCAAGGAGGGCTTGGTATCCAGATCTTCAGGAGTTACTCCTAGGAGATCCTCGGCCTCTTCCTCCTCACGAGGACCTGCTGCAGCAAGGGCCGTGCGTATATCAAGACTTACTGTGGCTACGTTTGGCGGCATGGCTGTTGAGCGCCGAATCCTAGCCCGACAGGGTATTCCAACAGAAGTCATTCCCACACTTATTCAGGCCAGGAAAGGAGTAACGTCTAAGCCTTACCACCGTATTTGGAGAAAAGATGTGTCTTGGTGTGAATCCAAGAAGGCTCCAACGGAAGATTTTCAGTTAGGACGTTTTCTACATTTTCTACAGGCAGGTGTGGATGCGGGTCTACGATTGGGTTCAATCAAGGTCCAGATTTAGGCCTTGTCGATTTTCTTTCAAAAACAATTAGCCTCCCTTCCAGAATTTCAGACTTTCGTGAAAGGAGTGCTGCACATCCAACCTCCATTTGTGCCTCCAGTGGCACCATGGGACCTTAATGTGGTGTTGCAGGTCCTGCAATCAGATTGGTTTGAGTCTCTGAAGGGATATAATTGAAGTTTCTTACCTGGAAAGTGGTCTTGTTATTGGCCTTGGCATCCGCAAGGCGGGTGTCGGAGTTGGGGGCCTTGTCCCACAAGAGCCCTTTCCTGATCTTCCATGAAGATAGAGCAGAGTTGAGAACTCGCCAGCAATTTCTTCCAAAGGTGGTTTCGTCTTTCCATATGAACCAACCTATTGTGGTGCCAGTGGCTACTGACATCTTCACTGCGTCAAAGTCTCTCGATGTAGTTAGAGCTTTGAAAATTTATGTCGCAAAAACGGCTCGGGTACGGAAAACAGAGGCTCTGTTTGTCCTGTATGCTCCCAACAAGATTGGGTGTCCTGCTTCTAAGCAGACCATTGCACGCTGGATCAGAGGGATGATTCAGCACGCTCATTCCACGGCAGGATCGCCGATACCGAAGTCTGTAAAAGCTCATTCTAATAGAAAGGTGGGAGCATACTGGGCGGCTGCCCGGGGGGTCTCGGCATTACAGCTTTGCCGAGCAGCTACTTGGTCAGGGGCAAACACGTTTGCAAAGTTTTACAAGTTTGACACCTTGGCCGATGAGGACCTAAAGTTTGGTCAATCAGTGCTGCAGGGTCATCCGCACTCTCCCGCCCATACTGGAGCTTTGGTATAACCCCATGGTACTAAAGTGGACCCCAGCATTCTCTAGGACGTATGAGAAAACAGGATTTTAATACCTACCGGTAAATCCTTTTCTCCTAGTCCGTAGAGGATGCTGGGCACCCGACCCAGTGCGTACTTTACCTGCAGTTGTTAATTTTGTAGTTACAATAATGTTGTGTTACGGTTATTTCAGCATGTTGCTGCAATTGTTCATGCCTGTTGGCGAGTGTTATGTTGAATGCCATGTTGTGCGGCATGGTTGATGTGTGACCTGGTATGACTCTCACCTTTAAATTAAAAGTAAATCCTTTCCTCGAAATGTTGGTCTCCCTGGGCACAGTTCCTATACTGAGGTCTGGAGGAGGGGCATAGAGGGAGGAGCCAGTTCACAGCCTTGAAAAGTCTTAAAGTGCCCATGGCTCCTGCGGAACCGTTTATACCCCATGGTACTAGAGTGACCCCAGCATCCTCTACGGACTAGGAGAAAAGGATTTACCGGTAGGTATTAAAATCCTGTTTTTGCTCAGGAATTGTTAAAGACCACTTGCGATGCCTGGGTAAGGGAAGTCGTCACTCAAGGTTACGCCGTACCCTTCAAGAACCGTCCTCATCGATTTTGCCTGACCGATGTCCCTTTGGACTCGGTGAAGGCAAACACTCTTCATTCAGTGGTACATTCCCTCCTGACCACAGGAGTGGTAGTACAGATGCCTCTGGCTCAGAGGGGCAAGGGGTACTATTCACCGCTGTTTCTAGTCCCAAAACCGAAAGGGTCCTTGCAGCCCATTCTCAATCTCAAGTCCTTGAACAAGTATGTGAGGGTCTCCTAGTTTCGTATGAAAACTCTACGCTCTATTGTTCTGGCCTTGGAGCCTGGGGACTATATGGTCTCCCTGGACATACAGGATGCCTACCGGCATATTCCTACTGTTTCAACTTCTCGTGGACACGTGGGGCCTTCATCAGCAGTACCTGAGGGTTGCGGTGGGCAACCTTCATTACCAATTTCGGGCCTTACCTTTTGGTTTGACAACGGCTCCGCAAGTTTTCACCAAAGTCATGGCGGTAATGAAGGCTGTACTCCGCCATTAAGGGGTCAGGATCCTACCTTACCAGGACGATTTGTTGGTCCTGGCAAATTCCCCAGAACTTCTCCTGTGTCATCTAGATCTGACTGTCCAATTCATGAAAGCCCACGGGTGGCAAATCAACTGTAAGAAATCTTCCCTGGTTCCTGCTCGGAGCATAGTGCACCTGGGAGCGTTATTGGACACTCACAACCAGCGGTTGTTCTTGTCTCAGGAGAAAGTCCTGAAGCTTTAGGACAGGATTCGATGCTTCCTATCTCGTCCGCAAGTGTCGATACATTCGGCAATGCAAGTGCTAGGTGTCATGGTGTCAGCTTTCGACATGGTGGAGTATGCTCAATTCCATTCTCGCCCTCTGCAGTAGTTAATTCTTGCCAAGTGGGACGGCCTGCCTCACCGGATCAGATCTCACATGATCTCCTTGTCTCCGGAGGTCCGCCTGTCACTGAGCTGGTGGCTTCAGGACCATCGATTGAGCAGGGGCCGTCCCTTCTGGATATCCAACTGGGTCCTGCTGACGACGGATGCCAGTCTGAGAGGTTGGGGCACGGTGTTGAAACAACACCCCCCTTCAGGGTCGGTGGACCGAGGAGGAGTCTCTACTCCCGATAAACATTCTGGAACTGCGGGCAGTGTTCAGTGCACTAAACCTGGCCCAGCATTTGATACAGAACAGACCTGTTCAAGTACAATCGGACAACGCCACCACGGTGGCGTACATCAATCAACAAGGCGGCACTCGAGGCCGCATAGCAATGAGGGAAGTATCACGGATTCTTCAATGGGCAGAAGGCCATCTGCCGCCCATATCTGCAGTGTTCATTCCGGGGATCCTAAACTGGGAAGTAGACTTTCTCAGTCATCAGGACGTACACGCCGGAGAGTGGAGCCTCCATCCAGAGGTGTTTCAACTTCTCGTGGACACGTGGGGCCTTCCATATGTGGACCTGATGGCGTCTCGACAGGTTCCGGTCTTCGGAGCAAGGACAAGGGATCCTCAAGCAGCGTTCGTGGACGCTCTGGCAATTCCATGGAACTTTCGGCTGCCGTACATGTTCCCTCCGGTGTCACTCCTGCCCAGAGTAATACGGAAGTTCAAGCAAGAAGGAAGGAACCTACTTCTGATCACTCCACCGTGGCCCCGACGGCACTGGTTCTCCGATCTACAGGGCCTCACGCTAGATCGTCCCCTTCTACAGTACTTCCTTAATGACCAGACCCCCTCGATCAGGGCCCTTGTGTTTACCAGGACTTGGCCCGTCTGGCTTTGACGGCATGGCTCTTGAAGTTTCCGTCTTGGGGGCCAAGCGTTTTTCTGAGATGGTTGTTCAAACTATGTTGAAGGCCCGTAAGCCGGCTCCTGCTCGGATTTACCATAGGGTCTGGAATGCTTACTTTACTTGGTGTGCGTCTCACAATCATGACGTTTTCAAGTTTAGTACGGCCAAACTGTTGGCATTCCTATAACAGGGCCTGGATTTAGGCCTTCGTCTGGCCTCCCTCAAGGTTCACATTTCTGCCTTGTCGGTTTGGTTTCAGAAAAAGATTGCTGCCCTTCCTGATGTTCATACCTTCACTCAGGGCGTGTTGCGGATTCAGCCTCCTTATGTGCCACTTGTGGCCCCTTGGGATCTGTCTGTGGTTCTGGAGGCCTTGCAAGAGTCTCCATTTGAACCTCTTGCGTCTGCAGACCTTAAGTGGCTTTCCCCTAAGGTTTTGTTTTTGCTGGCTATCGCTTCAGCTAGAAGGGTCTCGGACTTCGGTGTTGTGACCGGGCGGTTCTTAGAACGCGTCCGGGTTATTTACCTAAGGTGGTGTCTTCCTTCCACCTTTATTAGGAGATTGTGGTTCCGGCCTTTAATTCTCCTGAGGCGTCATCTAAAGAGCGGTCTTTGGATGCGGTACGGGCTCTCCGTATCTATGTGAAGAGAACCTCCTCCATTCGGAAATCTGATTCTCTTTTTGTCTTGTTTGGTTTTCACAAACGTGGCTGGCCTGCTAACAAGCAGACCTTGGCCAGATGGATTAGAATGGTGATTGCACATGCTTATGTACAGGCTGGTCTTCCAGCTCCTGCTACCATCAAAGCCCATTCTACTCGGTCTGTTGGACCTTCTTGGGCGGCCCGCCGTGGGGGGTCATTCCGAGTTGTTCGCTCGCAAGCTGCTTTTAGCAGCTTTGCACACGCTAAGCCGACGCCTACTGGGAGTGAATCTTAGCATAGTAAAATTGCGACCGAAAGATTCGCAATATTGCGAAAAGACTTCTCTGTGCAGTTTCTGAGTAGCTCGAGACTTACTCTGCCAGTGCGATCAGTTCAGTGCTTGTCGTTCCTGGTTTGACGTCACAAACACACCCAGCGTTCGCCCAGACACTCCTCCGTTTCTCCAGCCACTCCCGCGTTTTTCCCAGAAACGGTAGCGTTTTTTCACACACTCCCATAAAACGGCCAATTTCCGCCCAGAAACACCCACTTCCTGTCAATCACATTACGATCACCAGAACGAAGAAAAAACCTCGTTATGCCGTGAGTAAAATACCTAACTGCATAGCAAATTTACTTGGCGCAGTCGCACTGCGGACATTGCGCATGCGCATTAGCGACTAATCGCTCCGTTGCGAGAAAAAAATAACGAGCGAACAACTCGGAATGACCCCCGTGGTGCGACCCTTGAACAAGTGTGCAAGGCGTCTACGTTGTCCTCAGTGAACACATTCATAAGGTTCTATGCCTTCGATACTTCCGCCTCCCAGGATGCTTCCTTTGGACGCCGGGCTCTTGTGCCCACTACAGTACATCCCCTCCCATAAGGAACTGCTTTAGGACATCCCCGATGTTAATCCTTGTGGAGCCCAGTGTACCCCGCAGCAGAAAATTAGATTTATGGTAAGAACTTACCGTTGTTAAATCTCTTTCTGCGAGGTACACTGGGCTCCACAAGGTGCCCACCCTGACGCACTTGGCTTCTTTGGGTTGGTATGGCATTAGCCACTGACACCCTCTCCTGTGGTGAGTGTGTGGTGTATTTGGCTACGAGCGTTTGTCATCTCTGGTACCTGCTACTGCATTGGACTGGTTAACAAAAATGAGCTCCTTTGCACGGAGGCGGGGTTATAGAGGAGGCGGCGCTGTGCATCTTGGGAACAGTCAAAGCTTTGAGCCTGTTGGTGCCTCGGATCAAGATCCTACTCTACACCCTGATGTTAATCCTTGTGGAGCCCAGTGTACCTCGCAGAAAGAGATTTAACAACGGTAAGTTTTTACCATAAATCTCGTTTTTCACTTTAAGATGAGTTTTTACCACGGCAAGCGCTAACGGAATCTGTGCTGTCAATGCTGCTGTATTCATTTCAGCAGCGCTGACGAATGGAGATTAGCTCCGGCGCCTTTACTTGCTGCACATGCGCCTTAGTCTAACAGGATGTTGCGATGGTGACTGGTGCTGCGGAGGATCGTGGGAGTGGAGGAAAATGGTTTAAACACACACACAATTGTAACTTTGTACCATTTATAGTCAATTTAGATGTATAGAGGGGATGACTGTCGTGCTGCCCCCAGCAGTTGTGTCCCCTAGACACGTACCTCACAAGCCTAGTGGGAAATCCAACACTGCATACTTTTAGGGGCGGACAGCCGTTGGAAGAGATGAACAGGAGATGCGGGTATAGACGGTCTCTGCGTAGGAGAGCACTGTAATCGAAGTGCGAGAGAACAGGGCTCTGAGAACAGGAGGGAAAAAGGCCCTGCTCCAAGGAGCTCACAATCTTGGGGAATGTACATACAGTGTTGCACAATCTAAAAACTAATGTCACTAGGCACGTGAGGCACATGCCTACGGGCAGCACCTGCTGGGGGTGGCAATGCAGTCCTCTACCCCCCTTGCATTGGAGCAACGCACTGCAGGGCCGGATTTGCAAGCCCACAGGCCGCCACAGTGAAGAGGCCCACTAACCGCTGGCATTACAATGAGTCACACTTATTGCCACTCTCTCCCCTCTACTATCAGCTCCTCCTCCCCAGTCTTTAGTGCTGCTGATGAGGGGCACTGCATGGACACCTGGCACTGTAATGTAATGACCGCACCACCTCCACATCCACGCACATTGGCCCTCATTCCGAGTTGTTCGCTCGCTAGCTGCTTTTAGCAGCATTGCACACGCTAAGCCGCCGCCCTCTGGGAGTGTATCTTAGCTTAGCAGAATTGCGAACGAAAGATTAGCAGAATTGCGATTAGAAATTTCTTAGCAGTTTCTGAGTAGCTCGAGACTTACTCAGCCATTGCGATCAGTTCAGTCAGTTTCGTTCCTGGTTTGACGTCACAAACACCCAGCGTTCGCCCAGACACTCCCCCGTATCTTCAGACACTCCCGCGTTTTTTCCCAGAAACGCCAGCGTTTTTTCGCACACGCCCAGAAAATGGCAAGTTTCCGCCCAGAAACACCCACTTCCTGTCAATCACAGTACGATCACCAGAACGATGAAAAAACCTTGTTATGCCATGAGTAAAATACCTAACTTTTGTGTAAAATAACTAAGCGCATGCGCTCTGCGAACCTTGCACATGCACAGTAAGCGACTTATCGCAACGAGCGAACAACTCGGAATGACCCCCCATTGGCTGGCATCCTCCCTGGCCACACCTCCTGTACCGCACACCACACTGGGTACAGGAGCGCCCCCCCCAGCCCACTCCCCACACCACACTGGCCCACCCCCGGCAGTCTCTCGCACCACCACCGCTACACACTCCCGCCCTGCTTCACCCTGGACAGAAGTAAAGACAGAGACGCAGCATGGAGCCAGAGGGACACACACACATTCACTCACGTGTAAAAGGGGCTACCTGGTGCAACATGTATAATGGGCTGCCTGGTGCAATGTGTATAATGGGCTACCTGGTGCAATGTTATAATGGGCTACCTGGCGCAATGTGTATAATGGGCTACCTGGCGCAATGTGTATAACGGGCTACCTGGTGCAATGTTATAATGGGCTACCTGGCTCAATGTTTATAATGGGCTTCCTGGTGCAATGCGTATAAGAGGCTCGACCTGACACAATGTGTATAAGTGTCTCTACCTGGCGCAATGTGCATATAGCAGTCAATGCCAACCCCCCACATCAATGCAGCGGCACAGCATGGTATTCTCTCCTGCTGCCGCATTAGAGCAGCAGCGGATGGAGGGCGGATGGACAGGCGGGTCGGGTGGAGTGTCTGTAGAGGCAACAGACACCCGAGCAAAGGTACAGCTGGTGAGTGATTGTGCCCTGTAAACAGGGGGGAAGGGTGTTTGGATCTTCAGCGGCCGATATCATTGCGCTTCCGGATGGGGGAGGCGGCAAATATAATTCCATCTCTGCCCCTAGGCATTAAGTTTCTTATTGAGAAATTTAGAAAGAAATATTCAATTAAGTGAATAGTGTTTATATGTCATCCTTAGGTTCAGTTATGTGAGGAGGGACAGGCTTCACGTATGTATGTACTTTATTTACTATATATATATATATATATATAATGTAAAAAATAGAAGTAATCAGCGCCTAATGCCCATAAAATGACGGTGGGGACATATAATGAAATCTTCGGTCCACAGACCAATATCATCACAGTGATATGCAAAAGAGAAAAAGAAACAACCAATAGTATCTACCGTTTCAACCTATATGTACTTATAGCATTTTTCTACTTAGTGAGTGTTAATTGGAAATGCTCCCAGAATATCACACTCCACAATAGCGTAGTAGAAAGATTATTTTTCACATTTAATTAAGTACATAAAATATATCCACGGTTTAAAATGAGCAGGTATTGCACGTACAAGAAACAAATGATATAGAAGCTTATCTGTCCATTAAAATAGGGTCCTACTTTAGTACATAAATTAAACCCACGGTTTAAAACGAGCAGGTATCACACAAACAAGAAACAATTGATATAAAAATGTATCTGTCCATCAAAAGAGGGTCCAGGGTAACTCCCGACGCGTTTCATGGTGGAGACATGTGGAACAAACAACATGACCTCACTTCCTGTCATCAGCTGACAGGAAGTGACTAGCAATGTGGAACAAACAACATGACCTCACTTCCTGTCATCAGCTGACAGGAAGTGATTAGCAATACATACAAAAACTCTTTAATTTGTCATGGAGAGTAGAGAAAGATAAAAACGGGGGACATATTTGCAAGTCTTCTTGCGCTCCACGGCCCCACTTCCGCATTCCACGACCTACAGGAAGGGCGTTTCATTGAGCTGACTGGAAGCACGGTGTGCGGGTCAGCAGTGTATACGCACAGGAGCGCTCGGAAATGTGATCCCTGGCTGACTTCCTTTTAGCTAAAGCCTGTTTATATGTTAAGACACTAGTAGCCATATACTTATATGTTACTCCATTATTGAACTTATATTGGTTTTAACACATTCGCCGCTTCCTGGGCCGGAAGTGACGTCAATTACATATCACAAATGCGTTTTAAGAAACTTGCTCTAGTTTTTAACATTAGATTGTCATTTTGCAATTAAGCTATAACCCCCCTGTTTTTTATCTTTCTCTACTCTCCATTACAAATTAAAGAGTTTTGTATGTATTGCTAATCACTTCCTGTCAGCTGATGACAGGAAGTGAGGTCATGTTGTTTGTTCCACATTGCTAGTCACTTCCTGTCAGCTGATGACAGGAAGTGAGGTCATGTTGTTTGTTCCACATGTCTCCACCATCTTAAGTGCCAGAGGTATAAATACATCTAAATGGCTCTGGGACATTATCCCCTTGATGAAGTCCTTTGCATTAGGACGAAATGCGTCGGGAGTTACCCTGGACCCTCTTTTGATGGACAGATAAGCTTTTATATCAATTGTTTCTAGTACGTATGATACCTGCTCGTTTTAAACCGTGGGTTTAATTTATGTACTAAAGTAAATGTGAAGGGAGATATCCTGGACCCTATTTTTATGGACAGATAAGCTTCTATATCGTTTGTTTCTTGAACTTGCAATACCTGCTCGTTTTAAACCGTGGATATATTTTATGTACTTAATTAAATGTGAAAAATTATCTTTCTACTACGCTATTGTGGAGTGTGATATTCTGGGAGCATTTCCAATTAACACTCACTAAGTAGAAAAATGCTATAAGTACATGTAGGTTTTAACGGTACACATTATTGGTTGTTGTTTTTTTTCTCTTTTGCATATCACTGTGATGATATTGGTCTGAGGACCGAAAATTCCTATCTGAGATAAGTGTTTGTCCCATTTTTTTCACTAAATTTCATTATATGTCCCCACCGTCATTTTCTGGGAATTATTAGGCGCTGATTACATCTATTTTTTACACATTCTAATCGCCATAATTTGTTATCAGCTGCCACCCACGTTTGTGAGGAATGCATGTGAAAATATTTTAATTATAAGAAAATATTTTAATATTTTATTACAGATAAGGGCCCTCATTCCGAGTTGTTCGCTCGCAAGTGAATTTTAGCAGAGTTGCTCATGCTAAGCCGCCGCCTACTGGGAGTGAATCTTAGCATCTTAAAATTGCGAACGATGTATTCGCAATATTGCGATTACACACCTCGTAGCAGTTTCTGAGTAGCTTCAGACTTACTCGGCATCTGCGATCATTTCACTGCTTGTCGTTCCTGGTTTGACGTCACAAACACACCCAGCGTTCGCCCAGACACTCCCCCGTTTCTCCGGCCACTCCTGCGTTTTTTCCGGAAACGGTAGCGTTTTTTCCCACACGCCCATAAAACGGCCAGTTTCCGCCCAGTAACACCCATTTCCTGTCAATCACATTACGATCGCCAGAACGATGAAAATGCCGTGAGTAAAATTCCTAAGTGCATAGCAAATTTACTTGTCGCAGTGCGGACATTGCGCATGCGCATTAAGCGGAAAATCGCTGCGATGCGAAGATTTTTACCGAGCGAACAACTCGGAATGAGGGCCAATATTTGATCCACATGAGTGCACACTTCTTCATTTTAACGATATACTCTCTACATCTTAGTGTCCAGCTGGTGGTTTATTTTCTGTTTTCTAAAGATGTTTAGAAATAGAGGCATAGAGAAAAGAAATGACCTCTGCAATAGGATCTTTGGTAATGAGTCCAATACAATACAGACGCCCCAGATAGATGCTGAGGATACGGATGCACTATTTTGGGAGGCAGAGAGACTCTTTACTAAAATAAAGGCATGGTGGGAAATCAAGGGCCTTGAACATTACATTATGGCAAACAGGATCCTAGGGGATTAAGAATTCAAAAAAAACACATTTGGCCTAGAGGATACAGACTTTATTAACAAATGGGACAACATTCTACATGAATGTTCGATTAGCCCTGATCAAAATAGAAGAGGAGCTTAAATTAAAAGAGCAGATCCTCGTACTACATAAAGACAAAGAAAGTTTTAAAGCTAATGATTTTACTCTTACAAGAAAACTGGAGAGAATTGAAGAAGAGGTGATAAAGGATAAGGAGAAGAAATTTCTACGAGACAAACAAGACTACCTAAACAATAAAGTTAAAAATTGGAGTAAAAACAACGTTAGACCAGTAGTGAAACCCACTAGATATGGGGAACAGAAAAGATGGATTCCAACACCACGTCAACATAAAGAAAAGTTTACATATGTGAGACCACAAAGAGACATTTACAATACATCTCCAAAAAACAGGCTCTTAACAAGAAACAGGGTTTCCGCTCTACAAAGAGCAGATTCGAATAGCGACTCCGATTTTTTATCGCCGGACCCAGTGATCGAGACAGCAAAATCCCAGAGAACATCCTTCTTCAGGGAGAGATTCAAACAGACTTCACCTCAAAAAAGAAGCCACCCAGACGAAGAGGTACTCGAGGCAGCGGAAAGAGCAATCCCCAAAAAACAATTCCTGAACAATTAGAACTCACTCAATCCGGAATATTCAACTTATCAAAGCATCAGCTGACGGCGGCAGAGGCATCACTACTTAGAAAAGGTTTCAAATTTGCCCCTTCTAACAACACAAATAGGTTTGAGCTATTCATCGACCTAAATAAATTCATAAGATCCTTGACGCTAAAGAGACACTTCAATAAGAAAGAAAAGACAACTGAAGTTCACCAAGATCTACCTTCAAAATCTGGCCTAAAAAAGAAATCCAACTATTATCCATTAGAGTCAAAAGGCAACCACATTAATGTGTTTTATGACCTCGTAAAAAAAGACCTTTGCGACCATGAGTTGAACCATACTGGAAAAGCCAATCTAAAAAATGCTGAAAAGGAAGCCCTTAAAAATCTCCAACAGAATGTTGATATAGTATTCAAACAAGCTGACAAGGGAGTAGGAGGAGTGATTTTGGATCGAGAAGCGTATGAAGAAGCCCATAGACTACTGAGTGATGACACCTCCTACAAGAGAATGGCAAAGGACCCCACGAATCCGTTCATTGATAAACTAAGGACGTTATTACTACATTATCTTCACAATAAGGTACTAAGTAAAGACGAATTCCAATTTCTGATGGTGTCTACTCCAACTATCCCTGTGTTTTACTTTTTGCCTAAGATACACAAGTACTTAACAAAACCTCCAGGATGACCCATTATAGCAGGGATTGGGTCGCTAACATCCAACTTATCTGAGTACATCGACATTTTTTTGAGCAAGTATGTGAGAAACTTACCCTCATACCTAAAGGACACAAGCAGTATCTTAGCACTTGTGACACAGATTGAATGGAAGGACACTTACTTATGGGTGACGATCGACGTCCAAAGCCTATACACCTGCATTGAACATGATAAAGGCATTGATGCTTGTCGGAAATTTCTAGATAGAGATAATGAGATGTCGCTTTTACATAAAAATGGAATCTGTGATTTTATAAGATTTATTTTAAGTCACAACTATTTTACATTTTTAGAGTCTTTTTTCTTACAAATATGCGGGACTGCTATGGGGACGATATTCACCCCAAGTTTCGCAAACTTGCTCATGGGTAGTTGGGAAGAGGTTTGTATTTATGCCAACAATCCATTCTGGAAAAACCTGAAGTTGTACAAGAGATATATAGACGACATCATAATCATTTGGGAAGGTGACAAAGCATCTTTTCTGGAGTTTTTTAATTGATTTCAAACAACAGTTTTAATTTCAAATTTATGTACAAGATTGACCGCGAGACGGTGGAATATCTCGACTTGGTGTTGAGAAGGAAAGAAGATAACTACCTCAAATTTTATCAAGACAGTAGACATTAATAGTTACTTGCACTTTAACAGTTGCCATGCCAAGCATTGGAAAAACAATATACTTTTTTTCACAATTCTCAAGGATCAAAAGGAATTGCAGTATGAAAGAAGATGGAGACTGTCACGATCCATGCAGTTTCTCCTCCATGCCTGGGGTGGCGCTCTCTGCTCTGGTGCTCAGCACTCTCTGCTCTGTATCTGCAGCTTGGTAATTAGCTGTTAGCACAGCTGTGAGCAGCACCTGAACTCACTATATAGGCCAGCCACACAGGTTCCCAGTTGCCAGTTCATCGTGTCAAGGTTGTCTCAGTTTCTGGTCCTGGTTATGCTGGTCTCTACTGCTGAAATCACCCATAGTACTGCCAGGCTCCAACAGCTATCCCATGTAGCTACTCTGCTACATTGCAATCCTGTGATCCTGCTACAGTGCAATCCTGTTATCCTGCTACATTGCATACTCTACCACAGTGCTATCCTGTGATCCTGCTACAGTGCAATCCTGTTATCCTGCTACATTGCATACTCTACCACAGTTCTATCCTGTGATCCTGCTACAGTGCAATCCTGTTATCCTGCTACGTTGCATACTCTACCACAGTGCTATCCTGTGATCCTGCTACAGTGCAATCCTGTTATCCTGCTACGTTGCATACTCTACCACAGTGCTATCCTGTGATCCTGTTACAGTGCAATCCTGTTATACTGCTACGTTGCATACTCTACCACACTGCTGTCCTGTGATCCTGCTACAGTGCAATCCTGTTATCCTGCTACGTTGCATACTCTACCACAGTGCTATCCTGTGATCCTGCTACAGTGCAATCCTGTTATCCTGCTACATTGCATACTCTACCATAGTGCTATCCTGTGATCCTGCTACAGTGCAATCCTGTTATCCTGCTACGTTGCATACTCTACCACAGTGCTATCCTGTGATCCTGCTACAGTGCCTTCACAGTCCACAGTGTCTCAAGTGTTTCCACAGTCTACACCGTTTTCATGTACTCACAGTCTCCTGGCATCCCGTGTATTCACAGTCTCCTGGCATCCCATGTCCCCTCAGTTCTCCCTTTCATTTTGTGTTCTCTATTCCTGGTTTATACTTATTGTTTACAGTTGTACACTGCTTTAATAAACTTGCTATTGTACCGTGAACATCAGTCCCTGCGAATATGTTCTCACAAAGGGAAATCCAAACGGATTCTGACAGTATGAACTGGCCCAAAACAAACAGGGAAGATAATTGCAATCTGCCTGAGGGAGTTTTCTCACAGCTCGTTAACCCCGCGGGTGGTATTCAGTATGCCGACTGACGGGATCCCGGCGCACAGTATACCGGCGCCGGGATCCCGACAGCCGGCATACCGACACTTATTCTCCCTCGTGGTTGTCCACGACCCCCCTGGAGGGAGAATAAAAAGCCACCATGCCCGTAGCGTGGCGAGCGCAGCGAGCCCGCAAGGGGCTCATTTGCGCTCGCAACACTGTCGGTAAGCCGGTGGTCGGGCTCCCGGCGCCAGTATGCTGGTCGCCGGGAGCCCGACCGCCGGCAGATCGTAGTGAACCCAACCCCGCAGCTCCCAATACATCACCTTCTTTAGATTCCTTACGACTGGGGATTTTAAAGGAAAAGTTAGACCAGCTACAGACTTTAGTATCCAGTATTCTATGCATTCTACCTGAATTCCTGGGGAAAAGGAGTTTTCTTCTGACCCATGGACTAGGCGTGCTAGGGGGCACCTTTCTTCCACAGACAAGAGGCAGGTTCCAAAGTTTCCTTCATACTAGCCTCTCAGAAACAGAACGCCAGCATTGCAGACACATTAAACTTTGCCTGTATTGTGGGGGTCAAGGACATTTTATTCTAACTTGTCCCATTCAAAAACCAAGAAATGGGGGCAGAGTGCAACTCCAATCTTTAAATACCATCTGTCTCAAAACTGGTCTTCCACCTAAAGTTTCCGAGCCTGTTGCCCCAGGAGGAGTTTCCGAGCCTGTAGCCCCAAGAGGGGGTTCTTCAGAGTATCCAGCCCCAGTGAAGGGTTCAGAGTGTCCAGCCCCGGTGAGGGGTTCAGAGCGTCCAGCCCTAGGAGGGGGTTCTTCAGAGTGTCCAGCCCCAGGAGGGGGTTCTTCAGAGTGTCCAGCCCCAGGAGGGGGTTCAGAGCACTGCCTAGCCCCAGGGAGTCTTCAGAGCGCTGCCCAGCCAGAGAGTCTTCAGAGCGCTGCCCAGCCAGAGAGTCTTCAGAGCGCTGCCCAGCCAGAGAGTCTTCAGAGCGCTGCCCAGCCATAGAGTCTTCAGAGCGCTGCCCAGCCAGAGAGTCTTCAGAGCCCTGCCCAGCCAGAGAGTCTTCAGAGCGCTGCCCAGCCAGAGAATCTTCAGAGCGCTGCCCAGCCAGAGAGTCTTCAGTGCGCTGCCCAGCCAGAAAGTCTTCAGAGTGTTGCCCAGCCCCGTGAAGAGGGGGCTCTTGCCTCAGCCCAGCACTGTGAAGTGGGGGATCTTGCCTCAGCCCAGCACCGTGAAGTGGGGGCTTTTGCCTCAGCCCAGCCCCGTGAAGTGGGGGCTCTTGCCTCAGCCCAGCCCCGTGAAGCGGGGGCTCTTGCCTCAGCCCAGCTCCGTGAAGCGGGGGCTCTTGCCTCAGCCCAGCCCCGTGAAGCGGGGGCTCTTGCCTCAGCCCAGCCCCGTGAAGCGGGGGCTCTTGCCTCAGCCCAGTCCCGTGAAGCGGGGGCTCTTGCCTCAGCCCAGCCCCGTGAAGCGGGGGCTCTTGCCTCAGCCCAGCCCCGTGAAGCGGGGGCTCTTGCCTCAGCCCAGCCCCGTGAAGTGGGGGCTCTTGCCTCAGCCCAGCCCCGTGAAAAGGGGGCTCTTGCCTCAGCCCAGCCCCGTGAAGAGGGGGCTCTTGCCTCAGCCCAGCCCCGTGAAGAAGGGGCTCTTGCCTCAGCCCAGCCCCGTGAAGACGGGGCTCTTGCCTCAGCCCAGCCCCGTGAAGAGGGGGCTCTTGCCTCAGCCCAGCCCCGTAAAGAGGGGGCTCCTGCTTTAGCCCAGCCCCGTGAAGAGGGGGCTCCTGCTTTAGCCCAGCCTGTGAAGAGGGGGCTCCTGCCTTAGCCCAGCCCCATGAAGCGGGGGCTCCTGCCTTAGCCAAGCCCCATGAAGAGGGGGCTCCTGCCTTAGCCCAGCCCCGTGAAGAGGGGGCTCCTGCCTTAGCCCAGGCCCGTGAAGAAAGGGCTCCTGCCTTAGTTCAGCCCCAGGAGGAGGCTATGAGCATTATGCCAATCTCCGAAGAAGAATCTAGCACTCCCGTTTCTCACAACACAGGCCATATATCTAGGCACGTAGGCACTGCTGTAGTCCTGGGTTCCAATCCTACTACTAACTTGTTGGCTCGCGATTTGGGTACTACTCAGTCTCACAGGACTTCCAGAAAGGACCAAATCCAGAAAGTGCCATCCAAATCTCTAGTCAACGTTCGGTTAGGATCATCATGTATTCCTGACCAGTCTCCTGAAAGTCTGTCCCCTTCTCAGTGTCCTGATGCTCCATTTTTTATTCCATCTCCAGTGTTTCCAGAAAATCAAGCTTCCACTTCACAGAATTCATCCAACGCTCCATCTTTGGATTACTTTGATGGAGATTTAACGCAATACTTCGCACTAGTTAACCGATATCTTTCCATGATGGAGACAGACCCTTCCCTCGGAATTACTCCCTCCAACATAGTTAAATTGTTATTCCTGACCTTCAGAGGAGAAGCCTTGGAATGGGCTAGTCCACTGATTGAAACCAATGACCCAGTTCTTCTCAATCTTGGGGCCTTCAGTGAGGTGGTAATTAAGAAATTCAATTCATGCTCTTATCAGTCTTCAGGGAACCAGTCTATTTCAGTTGAGGTTCCTGCCCAGTCGGGGCCATCTAAGGTTTCTATCTATCTTGGTTCATCCGAGACTCCTGTTGCCAGCTCAGAGACTCCAGCAATCAGCTTACCTGTTGGTTTTCTTCAGCTTCAGTCTACTGCTCCGGCTGGGAAATCTACAAAAAGGATAAAGAAGAAAAAGGGAAAGTCTAAGTTGAAAGCCACTGTTGGACTTCCTTGGCAGCATGAGGATACCCTGATATGCCCTTTACCTTTTGATTCAGACTCTGACACGTGTTGAGCATCTGGAATCCGCTCCTTAGGGAGGGGGTACTGTCACGATCCATGCAGTTTCTCCTCCATGCCTGGGGTGGCGCTCTCTGCTCTGGTACTCAGCACTCTCTGCTCTGTATCTGCAGCTTGGTAATTAGATGTTAGCACAGCTGTGAGCAGCACCTGAACTCACTATATAGGCCAGCCACACAGGCTCCCAGTTGCCAGTTCATCGTGTCAAGGTTGTCTCAGTTTCTGGTCCTGGTTATGCTAGTCTCTACTGCTGAAATCACCCATATTACTGCCAGGCTCCAACAGCTATCCCGTGTAGCTACTCTACTACAGTGCAATCCTGTGATCCTGCTACAGTGCAATCCTGTTATCCTGCTACGTTGCATACTCTACCACAGTGCTATCCTGTGATCCTGCTACAGTGCAATCCTGTTATCCTGCTACGTTGCATACTCTACCACAGTGCTATCCTGTGATCCTGCTACAGTGCAATCCTGTTATCCTGCTACATTGCATACTCTACCACAGTGCTATCCTGTGATCCTGCTACAGTGCAATCCTGAAATCCTGCTACATTGCATACTCCAAACGGATTCTGACAGAGACCAGCAAATACTAAGATATGCCGAGAGATTCAGGGAAAGAAATTACCCAGATAAGACTATTAGTGATGCCATCGCTAAAGTGGATGTGTGGGAAAAAGACAAAGAAGTAGATGCTACAAAGAAACACGATCCAGGAAATACATTTGTTCCTTTTGTCACAACCTTCAGTTGTCAGGAGGACATTATTAGAAATTCATTAAAGAGAAACTGGAATATTATTTTAATGGATCCCATACGCAAGGATCTTCTTCCACCCCAACCAAGGATCGTATATAGGAAGACAAAAAGCCTAAGGAGATTTTAGCATCCAGCCTATTCAGAGAAAAAACTAAACCCACAAACACAAGTGTCAAGGATGCTATAAATGTGGTGAATGTAATATCTGCAAGTTCGTACACGCAAAAAGGAAACTATTCGATAACCACGACCATTCTAAAGAATATAAGATAAAAGATTTTATAAACTGTAACTCAAATATGGTCATATATATACTGGAATACACATGTAGGATGAAATATGTGGGGAAGACCAAAAGGACCCTCAAATTGCGCATCAAGGAGCATATGCGAAACATTAAAAATAAAATTACCACACATGCCATATATAGACACTTCATTGAAAGCCATAAGTGCAACCTGGACGATTTTTCATTTAAAGCTATAGAGTTAGTAAAATTAGGAGATAGGGGAGGAGACATCCTTAAGAAACTTTCTAAAAGAGAGATGTTTTGGATTTTTGAGTTAGATACCCTCTCCCCCCTGGGCTTTAATGAATCTTTTGAGATTGCACCTTTCCTATGAATTTCCTACGAATCTTTTATGAATTAGAATGGCCGTCTACATGCATTTTATTTATCCATTTTTACTTATGTTTTACTTGTTGCACTAATGTCACTTCACTCACACAGTCACTTTATATATTCCTATATATTTCTTATATATTTTTTTTATGATTGTCACATATGTATGAAATAATACTCATTGAGATTTCCATATTAGCACAGATCACAGAATCAATTGGAATAATCACTTCAGCTGCTTATATATCACTTATACAGGACTACCTCAATTAATGGATCACCAAAGGATTTATAATATCAATGAATCGTATTTAAGATTGGACCAGCACTTTACTGACATCCTAACAGATGAACTTTGCATACAAAATAATATTGTATTAATTTGCTACATATCCTGAGTCCGCAACAACGACTAACTCTCCGTGACCGGAAGTCTTCTTGCGCTCCACTACCCCACTTACGCGTTCCACGACCTACAGGAAGGGTGTTCCATTGAGCTGACAGGAAGCACGGTGTGCGGGTCAGCAGTGTATAACGCACAGGAGCGCTCGGAAATGTGATCCCTGGCTGACTTCCTTTTAGCTAAAGCCTGTTTATATGTTAAGACACTAGTAGCCGTTTACTTATATGTTACTCCATTATTGCACTTATATTGGTTTTAACACATTCGCCGCTTCCGGGGCCGGAAGTGACGTCAATTACATATCACAAATGCGTTTTAAGAAACTTGCTCTAGTTTTTAACATTAGATTGACATTTTGCAATTAAGCTATAACCCCCCCTGTTTTTTATCTTTCTATACTCTCCATTACAAATTAAAGAGTTTTTGTATGTATTGCTAATCACTTCCTGTCAGCTGATGACAGGAAGTGAGGTCATGTTGTTTGTTCCACATTGCTAGTCACTTCCTGTCAGCTGATGACAGGAAGTGAGGTCATGTTGTTTGTTCCACATGTCTCCACCATCTTAAGTGCCAGAGGTATAAATACATCTAAATGCCTCTGGGACATTATCCCCTTGATGAAGTCCTTTGCATTAGGATGAAACGCGTCAGGAGTTACCCTGGACCCTTTTTTGATGGACAGTTAAGCTTTTATATCAATTGTTTCTTGTACGTGTGATACCTGCTCGTTTTAAACTGTGGGTTTAATTTATGTACTAAAGTAAATGTGAAGGGAGATATCCTGGACCCTATTTTTATGGACAGATAAGCTTCTATATCATTTGTTTCTTGTATGTGCGATACCTGCTTGTTTTAAACCGTGGATATATTTTATGTACTTAATTAAATGTGAAAAATTATCTTTCTACTACGCTATTGTGGAGTGTGATATTCTGAGAGCATTTCCAATTAACACTCACTAAGTAGAAAAATGCTATAAGTACATATAGACAACAGACAAAGAGGAAGGGGGTGCAAATCCCCAACCCCCAAAAATCCCTTCCGCACACTGAGAATTACCTGTAACAATCCCTGAACCTATCTGGTAATAAAATTCAGAGAATTCGTCACAAATGTTTGCAAACACATGTTTAGCTGCTGGCCACTTCACGGCTTCTCTGATACAGCAGTCCTAACCTACATAATAGCAGTGCCCACATAGGGCCATGTAATTTGTCACAGTACGCCTCATGATAAAGGCTTTTACTAAAACACTTCCAAACACTAAGTACATATAGGTTTAAATGGTAGATACTGTTGGTTGTTTCTTTTTCTCTTTTGCATATCACTGTGATGATATTGGTCTGAGGACCGAAGATTCCTATCTGAGATAAGTGTTTGTCCCATTTTTTTCACTAAATTTCATTCTATGTCCCCACCGTCATTTTCTGGGCATTAATAGGCGCTGATTACTTCTATTTTTTACACATTCTAATCGCCATAATTTGGTATCAGCTGCCACCCACGTTTGTGAGGAATGCATGTGAAAATATTTTAATTATAAGAAAATATTTTAATATTTTACTACAGATTATATTTGATCCACATGAGCGCACACTTCTACATTTTGAATATATATATATATATATATATTTCTCTTACGTCCTAGAAGATGCTGGGGTCCACATTAGTACCATGGGGTATAGACGGGTCCACTAGGAGCCATTGGCACTTTAAGAGTTTGAGAGTGTGGTCTGGCTCCTCCCTCTATGCCCCTCCCACCAGACTCTGTTTAGAAAATGTGCCCGGAGGAGCCGATCACAGCTAGGGGAACTCTAGAGAGCTTCTTTAGTAAAAGTTTATTTTAGAGTTTTTTATTTTACAGGGAGGCTGCTGGCAACAGCCTCCCTTTTTCGTGGGACTAAGGGGGGAAGTAGTGTCCGCCCTGCGGGTTCTGAGCCACTATCTCCGCTGACAGGACACTGAGCTCCTGAGGGGATTGAACGTTCCCCGCCACAGGGGATTCCTCACCCCGGCAGCATGCCGCCACCCCCTTACAGAGCCAGAAGATCAGTAGCGAGTTAGTCACCGGCCCCCCCGGCAAGCAGGGAGCCGGTGTGAAGATGGCGGTAACAGGGTATGGAGCACAGTACTAACTGCGCTCCAGGGCTCATCGGTACATAGTGTGGCGCTGTGAAGGGCGCCCTGAGCCAGCACCTACACCCTACACTGGTCACACAGCCTGTCGGGGTCCCGGGATCTCTGCCAGCATAAATCCTCAGGCCAGTATAATCCTATGAAGAGCGGGAAGACAGCGCCATTAAGGGGGCGGAGCTTCTCTTCAGAGTGGACCCAACAGCGTTCAGCGCCATTTTCCTGCCTGCAGAAACGCTGTCAGTGATGTGCAGTCCCTCCTGAGCAACTCCAGCTATCTCTCATGGTACCAGGGGGTTGTAGAAGGGGAGGGGGCTGTGTAAAGACTGTATAACCTATTAAGGTACACAGTCAGCGTTGGTTTAGGGTCTCCCTATACGTGGAAAGCACTGTGTGTGGGTTGGCTCCAATCTGTGTCTCTCTTGCCATTCTTGGGGGTGAAACTCTGTCTGTACTCCCCTGTGTGTGTGTGGAGTGTCTGTGGTCTCCATTAGCTATGTCCAGGGACTCTCCATATGCTGCAGAGGATATGTTCTCTCAGGATGATCCCATTCCATGTAATCAGGATTGCACTGTTTTAGTACAGAATGAATCTGCAACTCAGGTTTTACGGAACTATGGCAGTTTGGTCCGGTTCTGTTACCTCTGGGCCCCCCTCAGGAGTTTCCCATAAACATGCTCTTGCACAGATTATGCAGGATGACACGGATACCAACTCTGACACGGCAGAGGGTGATGGGGATGTGCTTAGGGGTGCCGCATCTCTTGCTAATGGGGTGCAGTTGATGATATAGGCTATAAGGGATGTGATGAATATTGCAGATACAGCACCGGAGCAGGTTGAGGACGCTTACTTCACTGACAATAAGAAAGCCTCGCTAACCTTCCCTGCATCCAAAGAATTAAATGCTATATTTGAAAAAGCATGGGAAAACCCTGAGAAAAAATTCCAGATCCCTAGAAGGGTTCTGGTTGCTTTTCCTTTCCCTGAGGAGGATAGGAAAAAATGGAAAAACCCACCCATAGTGGACACGTCTGTATCCAGACTCTCAAAAAAGGTGGTTTTACCTGTTCCAGGATCTACTGTCTTAAAGGAGCCGTCTGATCGCAAAATTGATACTACGCTCAACTCCATATACACGGCTTCAGGGGCGATACTATGGCCCACTATTGCCTGTGCATGGATTTCCAAAGTTATAGTAAAGTGGTCAGGCACGTTACTTGAGGATTTGGATACTATGGATAAAAGTGACGTAGAATTGTTTTTACGTAACATTCAGGATTCTGCAGGATTTATGGTGGAATCCATGAAGTACCTGGGTTCAATGGCTGCAGGAATTTCTTCCATGTCTGTCTCAGCTCATCGAGGACTGTGGCTGCGCCAGTGGTCTGCCGACGCGGAATCCAGGAGAGGTGTGGAGACCCTACCCTACACAGGTCAGGCTCTCTTTGGGGAAGCGTTGGATGCATGGATCTCCACGGCTACAGCGGGTAAGTCACCTTTTCTTCCCTCAGCTGCACCTGCTGTGAAGAAACCTTTTCATTCAGTGGCATCACAGTCATTGTGCGTTACTAAAACAAGAAAGGCCAAACCGTCCAATACCTTCTTTAGGGGGGGTCGGACAAAATCCAAGAAACCTGCTGCTGCAGGTTCCCAGGAACACAAACCTACTTCTGGTACACCAAAGACCTCAGCAAGATGGTGGACAGCGCGGCCTCGTGGTAGGGCCAGTGGGGGCGAGACTTGGACATTTCAGTCACGTCTGGGTGTCGTCCAGCCTGGATCCCTGGGTACTAGATATTGTGTCCCAGGGGTACCGGCTGGAATTTCAAGATCTCCCTCCTCACCAGTTCTTCAAATCAGGCTTACCAGCTTTGCCGGCAGACAGGGCTACCCTACAGGAAGCCATCCAGAAGCTGGTGGAGGCACAAGTTATCATACCAGTTCCTCCCCAGATGAAAAACAAAGGTTACTATTTGAACCTTTTTCGTGGTACCGAAACCGGATGGTTCGGTCAGGCCCATTCTGAACTTAAAATCACTAAACCCCTTTCTGAGGAATTCAAGTTCAAACTGGAGTCTCTAAGGGCAGTGATATCAGGTCTGGAGGAGGGGGAATTACTGGTATCCCTAGATATCAAGGATGCATACCTGCACATTCCGATTTGGCTGCTGCATCAAGCTTATCTTCAATTTGCACTGTTGGACTGTCAATTTCAGTTCCAGGCCCTGCCATTCGGCCTCTCCACGGCACCGAGGGTATTCACCAAGGTGATGGCAGAAATGATGATTCTCCTCCGCAAACAGGGGGTGAACATAATTCCATATCTGGACGATCTGCTGATAAAAGCATTGTCCAAGGAGAAGCTGTTACGGTCCATAGCTCTTACGACCCAGCTTCTCAGGGAACATGGTTGTATCCTGAATCTTCCAAAATCACATTTGGAACTGACCAGGAGGTTGTCCTTTCTGGGAATGATCCTCGACACCGAAGTGCAGAGGGTGTTTCTTCCAGAGGAAAAAGCGTTGGTGATACAAACAATGGTACGGGATGTCCTGAAGCCAACCCGGGTGTTGGTTCATCAGTGCATTCGCCTTCTGGGGAAGATGGTGGCCTCTTTCGTGGCTCTGCAGTATGGGAGGTTTCACGCTCGGTCCTTCCAGCTGGATCTCCTGGACAAGTGGCTGGGATCCCATCTACACATGCACCAGAGTATATGTCTGTCGCCAACGGCCAGGATTTCACTCCTCTGGTGGCTGCACTTGCCTCACCTTCTGGAGGGCCGCAGGTTTGGGATTCAGGACTGGATCCTTCTAACCACGGATGCAAGTCTCCGGGGCTGGGGCGCAGTCACTCAAGGCTAAACCTTCCAAGGAAGGTGGTCAAGTCTGGAAGCCGGCCTGCCGATAAACATTCTGGAACTAAGAGCCGTCTACAGTGGTCTTCAAGCGGCCCATCTTCTGGGAAATCGGGCCATTCAAGTGCAGTCGGACAATGTAACGACAGTAGCTTACATAAACCGACAGCTGCAATGTCAGAGGTAACAAATATCATCCTCTGGGCAGAAAAACACGGTATCCGTTTGTATGGTCGACCATGTTATGGTCGTCAGTCATTAGGTCGACCACTATTGGTCGACACTGACATGGTCGACATGGACACATGGTCGACACATAAAATGGTCGATGCCTGAAAGGTCGACACATGAAAAGGTCGACATGTTTTTTTCGATTTTATTTTTTCTTTCGGGGAACTTCTCCATACTTTACGATCCACGTGGACTATGATTGGGAACGGTAAACTGCCCGAAGCATAGCGAGTGAAGCGAGCCATGAGAGGGGACGCGTAACACTAATTGGGGTTCCCCGTCACTTTACGCAGAAAATGACACCAAAAAAAGTAAAAAAAAAACTCATGTCGACCTTTTCACGCATTGACCTTTCATGTGTCAACCATTTGTCCACGTCGACCATGCCAATGTCGACCAATAGTGGTTGACCTAATGACTGTCGAACATAACATAGTCGACCATTCATACCGGAACCAAAAAACACGCGTTGGCGCTGTCAGCAATATTCATTCCGGGAGTAGACAACTGGGAAGCGGACTTCCTCAGCAGACACGATCTCCATCCAGGGGAATGGGGTCTCCATCCGGAGGTGTTTAAGGAGGAAACAGATCTTTGGGGCGTACCCCAAATCGACAAAATGGCCTCTCGTTTCAACAAGAAGCTTCGGTGGTATTGTTCCAGGTCGAGGGAACCACAAGCAGTGGTAGTGGACGCCCTAGTGACTCCGTGGGTGTTCCAGTCAGTGTACGTGTTTCCTCCACTACCACTCATTCCAAAAGTTCTCAAACTCATAAGGAGAACAAGAGTTCAGGCGATCCTCATAGCTCCGGACTTGCCAAGAAGGGCTTGGTACGCGGATCTTCTGGATCTACTGCTAGAAGAGCCGAGGACTCTTTCTCTTCCTCTTCGGGAGGACCTGCTGCAGCAGGGGCTGTTCGCCTATCAACACTTACCATGGCTACGTTTAACGGCATGGAGGTTGAACGCCAGATACTAGCTCGGAAGGGCATTCCGAACAAGGTTATTCCTACCCTGATACAGGCTAGGAAAGGAGTAATGTGAAAACATTACCATCGTATTTAGAAAAAATATGTATCTTGGTGTGAGTCCTGCGGTGGAGTTTCAACTACAACGGTTTCTCCTCTTCCTGCAAACAGGTGTGGATATGGGCCTGAGCTTAGGATCCATAAAGGTCCAAATTTCGTCCCTATCCATTTTCTTCCAGAAACAGTTGGCTGCCCTCCCTGAGGTTCAGGCTTTTTTGAAGGGAGTTCAGCACATACAACCTGCCTTTGTACCGCCTATGGCGCCCTGGGATCTTAACGTGGTGTTGCAGTTACTCCAGTCGGACTGGTTTGAACCTCTACAGGAGGTTGAGGTCAAGTTTCTCACGTGGAAGGCTGTCACTTTGTTGGCCTTAGCTTCTGCTAGACGTGTGACGGAGTTGGGGGCTTTGTCATGTAAAAGCCCATACTTGATCTTCCATGAAGATAGAGCTGAGCTTCGGACACGTCAGCAGTTTCTTCTGAAGGTTGTGTCGGCATTTCATATCAACCAACCTATTGTGGTGCCAGTTGCGACTGACTCCTCAATTTCATCAAAGTCCTTGGATGTTGTAAGGGCTCTAAATATCTATGTGAGGAGGACTGCTCATCACAGGAATTCCAACTCTCTGTTTTCAGCGAGGTCTTCCTGATATCAAACTATTACCTAACTTCTCATTTCTACCATATTATTGCATCTTATTTTCTCCCGGGATCTACCTCCTGGCTAGATCTAGAATAGGCCTATGTTCAACTCCCGGATATGACCCCTCTATTGGGTCTATCTCTCTCATCTCGACCCCTTACTTCCAAGCTTCTCACCACTATCAAATTTAATGCCAAACTCTGGGACCTCCATTTTTTTAACATGAATCTCTCCTCCTTGATTTCCTCCCTGACCCCTATTTGGCACAACCCTCTATTCCCTCCCAGACTCTCTGGTGTGCAATCCCATAACTGGACTCAGGTTAGGTTTAAATTTCCCATAGATTTCTCTGACCAAGGGCAATGATCTTTTACAACAGAAGACTCTATCCCAGATAGTTAACCCTTTTGAATTCCTTCAAATCTGCCACTTCTTGTATTCCCTACCTTCAATTTACGTTCTCCATCCCTTTACCCCTTTTGAGAATTTGTGTAAACACCACCCTTTATTCAAGGGCTTAATTTGTCAACTTTATGTTCTTCTTTTAGACACCACACTACTCTCCCACACACTTCATGAGATTGCTTGGGAATTAGATCTTGGCCCCCACTCCAGATGAGGAGGCCTGGGAGGACATGAGACTGGGGATTGCTAAAAGTTGTATCACAACAAAAATCTAAGAAACTGCATATAAAGTCTATTTTCGCTGGTACTATACCCCTGTGAGAATTAATAAAATGTTCCCCTCCTCTTCTGATTGTTGGGGGGGCTGTGGCTGCCGGGCACTGTGCTTCATATATGGTAGACCTGTCCAAATATTGTTGCTTTTATGTCCTTGTAGGAATGTACATCCCCTGGCAAGCCTGCGCAAATGAAGCCCTGCATCACCTGGTCGCCAGCATATCAGACATAGAGCAAAAACACCCAGACTCTCTGCTGCTTGTGCTGGGCAACTTCAACAGGACCAACCTAAGCCAGGAACTACCAAACTTCAAACAACCGGTGACGTGCCCCTGGAACCTATGCGAGGATCCTGTTTGTAGACTTCAGCTAGAACTACTCCGCCAATGGGTCCCGGAGGCAATCTGTTCCTGGATCGTGGACTTTCTGACTGACAGAATACAGGTGGTCAAAGTGGGAGGATTCACCTCCCAAGCTCGGTCCATCAGTACTGGGGCACCCCAGGGCTGTGTCCTCTCACCCCTGCTCTTCTCTCTGTACACATCTTGAATACTGTGTGCAGTTTTGGGCACCATACTAAAAAAAGGATAGTCTGGAGCTAGAAAAGGTTCAGAGGCGAGCGACCAAACTAATTAAGGGCATGGAGACGCTGGAATACGAGGAAAGGCTTGCAAGGCTAGGCATGTTTACACTGGAAAAGAGGAGACTAAGAGGGGACATGATCAACATCTACAAATATATAAGGGGACAATACACAGAGCTTGCGCGGGACCTGTTTATGGTAAGATCAGCACAGAGGACACGTGGACACTCGCTTAGGTTAGAGGAGAGGAGATTCCGCACAATACGGCGTAAAGGTTTTTTCATAATAAGGACAACACGTGTTTGGAATTCCCTGCCAGAGGAATTGTAATGGTAGACTCAATCAACACCTTTAAGAATGGGTTAGATAAATTCCTAATGGATAAGAATATCCAGGGTTATGGTGCATAGTCGCACAGTATAGTTACTATGAAAAGAGGAATAAAACACAACGGCTGACATAAGCATCAGACAAAATTTAGACCAAAATAATCCTGCATTGGAGACCACAAATAGGTTGAATTTTATGGACAAATTGTCTTTTTTCAACCTTAGATACTATGTTACTATGACTGTTCCTCTAAGTCCTAGGCCTATATTCCCAACACGGGAATTCACTATTCACAAATCTCTGCAGTGTTTGGGATATTCGTAATAGTTTTAATGGCAAAGTTCAGAAATATGAATGAATAGACCATCGGTCAAACGCGGCTGTTATTTCATACAACACGGGTATTCACTATTCATTCGTATTTGGGTGTAAGTCTCTGAGTGCTCAATTGCGGTCGTATTTTTTTGCGATTCGTTAAAAAAGCGGCAAAAAAAATAGACCTGCTTTTTTCAGGCGTGTTTACATGTGTTGCCACTTACAAATCATTCACACCTGAATTAGGATGCCTATAAAAGGATCTTAGGCCCATTTCAAACAACCTACACTCAGAAATGACAGCTGGACTGTGGGCCAGTAATCTTTTGTGTGCTGTGGGATTCCTCAGACTCAGACATCAGCCTGTAAGTAACCAGGGCCAAGAAACTGAACATGGTCAGCAGGTTGTACAGGTTCCGCGGAGGCTGCGCAGGCCTCATTTTTTTAGGGGGCGTTTAAACTTGAACGCATTGTCTGATGACAGGGTCATACAGATGTTCCATCTAAATCGTAACATTTTCCGTCTGTATGACCTTGTCAAACTGGGCCTAGACCCTGAGACAGCACGCTCTCGCCCTGTCTCAGGCCTGCACAAACTCCTGGCTGTGTTGCACTTTATGGCTACTGGGAGCTTTCAGGCTGTGTCTGGGGATGTCATAGGAATCTCACAGCCCTCATTTTCAAGAATATTAACACAGGTGATGTATACCTAACTACCTCCGCTGTTTTTGGTTGGTTCTAATTACTCTCAGTGGCCAGTTCTGTCCTAAAATCTCATGTTTTATTTTCTATCAAATATACACACAGGTGTTGGCTGTTTTGCAGCCCCACATCGATGCCTCAATCTTCTTCCCTACCCAGGAGTCTCAGTGGCATGCCGTCAGGGTAGATTTCTATGAGCTTGCTGGCATGCCCAATGTGCTGGGAGCCATAGATTGCACACAAATTCAGCTGAGACCACCTAGGGGCAGGCAGCGCATCTATACTAATCGTCATCTAGAGCACTCCACAAATGTGCAGGTGGTTTGTGATGCAAAACTCTAAATAATGAGTGTTGTTGCTGTTTACCCTCGGGGCTGCCATGACTCCTTCATCATCAGTCAGTCATCCCTCTTTGATAAGTTTGAGGACGGACAAATGCCAGATGGATGGCTGCTGGGTATGTAATTTGATATGTGTAGGCCTGTGTGTACTTTGTCCAAATACAGTGTGTTACTTATGTGTTGCTGTATCTTAACATGAATCACGTTACTATATCTGTCTTTCAGGTGATGGAGGATATGGCTGTTTCTCTTGGCTTCTACCTCCATTGTCCCAACCTGATACCCCTACTGAACACAATTACAATCATGCACATAAGTCCACGCGGAATGTGATAGAAAGATGTTTTGGTGTGCTGAAATCTAGGTTTCGGTGTCTGGATAAGTCTGGTGGCCTTTTGTTGTATAGTCCCTTGAAGGTGACTCAAATTGTGTTCTGCTGCTGCTTTCTTCATAACATGTGTTTGCAACAAGATCTGCCACATGTTGATGAGGAGGAGGATAAAGAAAGCAGCCAGCAAGCACGTATTTAAGGGACACAAACTTAGTATCATCCAAAATAATTTATTTTGTTATGTTTGCTGGAGTAAACTTGCAGATTTGTAAGTCAATACACAGTTTTCAACATATATCCATTATTAGACACATTATTTTTGTACATTAAAATATTTACAATTTCTTTGTTTCTGCATCATGTGTAAGAATCTGATTACTCATTTTTAACACACACAAACATGGCACAACAATAATGTAATTCATTTTGGGACTGAATTATCTAAATTGTTTCACAACATATTAGGACCTTTTTAGCCAACTCAATTGTGTTATTCTTGTAATGTCATCTAGAGAAGAAATGTAAAAGAGTTAAAATTCACATTGTAAGTTGTATTGGTCATGGATGAATCTGCATGGGTGCCAATTAGTCTGTCTGCAGGATATGAGAATGATTGGAATCTAGACAGAGTAATGATTAGAAAAAAATCAAGTGGTCTTGTTTCTGCATGCTGTGGACATTCTGCATGGCTGCCAATTAGTCTGTCTGCAGGATATGAGAATGATTGGAATCTACAAAGAGTAATGATCAGAAAAAAATCAAGTGGTATTGTTACTGCATGCTAAGAACAATGTGCAGATCAAATAACTTCTTCCTCCTCCAAAAAAATACAAAGATGTTAAAGAATATGTGTTGCAAAAAATCCTGTTGTTGTTTATAACACTTATAATTAATGATGTTCAACAAATTGACAAGGTGCTAAGTGTTATATATATTGTGACAAACCTACACTTACTAACTGTTTATTTTCTTCTCTATACAGAAATCGGTGTCTGTATTTTTTTTGAGTTGGCTGCTTGGACTGGCCTTTGCCTTTACCACTGTCGTGTTGGCGTGCTCTGGTGGAGCGCCTTGGTGGTGAGGACACTGGCGATAGAATAGGAGTAGTCGTACCAGAACTGCTGCTTGGTTGCTGTTGGTGCTGGTATCTGAGTGTTTCAATGAGGTTAGTGAGGGTGGCATTGAGTTCACGTGTTGCAGCATTTTGATTTTCTAAAATTCTGGTGATAGATTCATTGATCATTTGATTGTTTCCTAAGATGTTGATTTAGCTTTGCTGTTGTCTGTGCTGTTCTTCCATTATGCATTGTAAGTTGCCCATGACATGTGTAATGTCTGCACGCATGATTTCCATGATATTGGCAATTCTGGTGGTTGGTTAATTTTGGCGACTGATATTTCTGCTGATTCTTCTGAGGTGAGATAGTAGGTTCGCAAAAATTTGGGTCTGCCTACGCAGGCAATCTTGATTATTGGCCTGCTGTGTAGCCCAACTGTCCCAAAACACTTGATCAGGGCCTTGTGCTACTGGTGTTGTTGGCCTGTGTTGTGGTGGTGGAGTGCGTTGCTGTGGTGGTGTACTCACAGGTGCTGGGTGGCTGATTCCTTCAATTAATGGCTGCACTTGTAACATGATTGTCTCATACATGTCACTGTGTTGCTGCTGTTGCATCAGGATTCTTGTACCAGTACTAGAATCTGGAATTAGAACCATTTTGGCGTTAGTTAGACATATGTTTGAGAAATTAAAGCAAAGCAATAAACATGGAACACATGTATTTAAATGGTGCTTTCAGATATCCAGCATAGCAACATCATCACTCAGAACTTAAATACAGACATATTCCTGTTTGTGGCAAATGTGTCTGGTTACTTCATTCTTAAAGCAAGCACATGAGTTGTATGGTAGATCAGACATACTCCACCATAAAAACACACTTTAAATCATAATGTGTTGCCTTATAGTGTTTAAAACAGAAACATAGTAATGTTTTGGCATGTTGGTGCCAATGTTAGTACTAACACAGAAGTGAAATTGAGGAAAAAAGCCTTACTATTTGCCAAGCTTACACATGTGTTTATGATGCAGCATCTTCCACACAATCTGCTGCTGTATGGCTGAAGTGGACATACATATCTTTACTGGATGTGTACAAGGCAATTTTGCACAGAATCCATTTGATGTTTTTTTGTTTTCGGTAAGTATAGCAGATTTTGTTGAATTTAGAGTTAGTCTAATTAAATGGATTATTATGAGATGATTAATTTTTTTTATCATTACAATTTCTTACTCACAATCAAGATGAGGGGAGTGTGGTTGGCGTCTTGGAGGTGTGTCCAAAATTTGGAGTGGTGAGACCGAAGAAACTGTAGACAATCTTCATGGTGGGGTAGACTGCTGTGGTTGTGATTGGACATCAGACCTTGCTTTCTTTGTTGCCACATGTCTTATTGTTTGGTGTGCTACAGGAGTCCGCCTTCTGCTGCTCAAGACTTCTTTTGATGGACCTAGGATTTAAAGTGTACTTTTTTTATGGCCATTCCTTTACAAACATAACCTATACTACAATGGACACTTTACCTGCTTCTGCAGCGTCATCATCATCAAATGTCATGGGAGTGACTGTAGGCCGACCAGTACTGCTTTTTTTCAACACTGTAAACAATGAAACAAATAAAAGAACTCATTTATTCATGCTCTTGTTGATACATCCACCCATTATGTTTATAAACATTAAATCTTTCAAAAATGGATGCTTATTTATGTGGGAATAATTTCAGAGCAAAACCATAAAATATTTAAAAAAACACACACACATTAGCCAATAGCCATATGCACTATGGAAAGTGCAACGCAGGAAATAATGTACAGGACACAGACATAGGACACAGGGGCAGATTTATTAAGCCTGGTGAAGTGATAAAGTGGAAGGTGATAAAGCACAAGCCAATCAGCTCCTAACTGTCATTTTTCAAACACAGCCTGTAACATGGAAGTTATGAGCTGATTGGTTGGTAATTTATCAACTTCCACTTTATCACTTCACCAGGCTTAATAAATCTGCCCCACAATTACTAATACATACACTAACAAGCCAAAACACAGACATCTTCATTTAAAAATATTATGTAATTAATGAAAGATGCAATATAGAAAATGCTCTGTGGTGTGGCACTCCAAACACACATTAGCACAATATGAGCCAAAAACCAAACCAAAATAAAAAAAAAACCATGATAATAGTAGGGTAACTAAGGCTGCAGTGTTGTGTCAGGGTACAAATACAGACTCTAAATAAACGAAAAAATAGTGGGTTTGTCTTAAACAAGATTACATACAGTACTAATGAAATTACACATGTAACTGGCTTGAAAGCCACTTTGCACTGCTCCAGCCTCTAACATGTCAACCAATGTTTTTCAAACATTGCACATGGATAACTGAAATCAAAAACATAGTCCAACTTGCAAACTGTAAAATGTGCAAAAGGAAAACATTATTGCTGGACAATTCAATGACACACCAAGTCCAAACTACACATGGAAAATGTACTGTTAAAAAACCACATGACATACAATAAAGTACTATGTTACATTGGCTTTTGTAGAAAACATTAACCAAAACAATGTCTTTGCTGATGCACACATGAAGATGGGAGTAATATGCAACGTCACATGACACACATTTCCCCAAAAAATAATGACAGAAGTAATGTAATAGAATGTTAAGACAAATACACATGCTCACCATCCTTCCTGGGCAGATCTGAATCACGGACATGGGTTGCAGCCACTACTTCAGGAGGTATTAAACTCTGCATGGGCTCCTCATAGTCCAGATATCTGGCAATATAGGGCTGTCCACCACCGGTTTTGCGAGCCGACTTCGCCTCCTTGGCCATTTTGGACTTGACACATCGCTTTGTGTCATAGTACCATTTGCGGCACGTGTCCTCCGTCCGCTTGACCACCCCCTCACTGTTTACAGCAGCAACAACTTTCGCCCACAACACCGTCTTCTTCCGTGTTGGCACATTGGCGGACTCAGGCCCAAATAGCTGCCGCTGATACTTAATCAGCTCCCGCACCAATGCCACATTTTCAGCATAATTAAACTTTACATTCCGCCCAGTCTTAGTAGTGGTGCGTGGCTGCGGAGCTGTCTTACTGTCACTATCACTGTCACTTGAGGCTGCTGCAGCAACCTCACCCACCTCCTCCACCTCACTAACCTCACTCTCACTCACCTCCTCCACCTGACCAACCTCCTCCCCCTCACTCACACCCTCTACCTCACTCACCTCAGCCACCCTACCCACCTCTGAGTCAGACATAATTGTGTGGTTCAACAATTAACACCGAAAAAAAAACACAAACAACACACTCCTCCACTACCACTGCACAACACACACACACACACACACACACACACTGACAAGGGATTATAAAGCAAAAAAACTTGGACAAAAAATGAGAGAAAACAAAAAAAACAAGACTACAAGAATGACAAGACTACTTTCAAACACAATACTACACTCAGAAATCGCCCAAAAAACTCCTCACCAAACCAACTACTCGCCAACCTCCACAGCACAACCTCCCTCCTCACCACTAACTAAACCCACGAGGTGCGGACGGTTTGGGGCGTTTTTATATGGTTGCACACAGACACTCCTACATCTGAAACAAAACCAATCACGAACGGGGATGAAAATCGAAACTAAAAGTGAAAATGCGTCCGTGGTTGATAAATAACCCTGCCGCGTTTAACATAGAAAATAAACCAGTAAAAACAACAAAAACACGTACGCAAACGACAATGACGGCCGTAAATGTGCCATAAAAACCCGACTGGCATCGACATCAGAAAACACGAAAACCATAAACTCGACTGCTTCGTAACTTAGCGTATATGGGCCCTCATTCCGAGTTGTTCGCTCGCAAGCTGCTTTTAGCAGCATTGCACACGCTAAGCCGCCGCCTACTGGGAGTGAATCTTAGCTTAGCAAAATTGCGAACGAAAGATTCTCAAAATTGCGAATAGAAATTTCTAAGCAGTTTCTGAGTAGCTCGACACTTACTCTGCCACTGCGATCAGTTCAGTCAGTTTAGTTCCTGGTTTGACGTCACAAACACACCCAGCGTTCGCCCAGACACTCCCCCGTTTTTCCAGCCACTCCCGCGTTTTTCCCAGAAACGGCAGCGTTTTTTCACACACTCCCAACGATCACCATAACGAAGAAAAAACCTTGTATTGCCGTGAGTTTAATACCAAACTTCTTAGCAAATTTACTTGGCACAGCCGCAGTGCGAACATTGCGCATGCGCAGTTTGCGGAAATTCGCTGCGATGCGATGAAAAAGAACGAGCGAACAACTCGGAATGAGGGCCATAGTTTCAAAAAGTTGCATGAAAATGCACCCGATAGAAAATGAGTTTAAACACTACACAAACTGACTCAAACACGAATATTACTAAATATACCCCATAGTCTGTTAACATCATTAAATTCGCTGACGACACCACCGTCATCGGCCTCATAAAGGAAGTGGAGAAATCGGACTACAGGCGGGAAGTGGATTGGTTGGCCCGGTGGTGTAGCTGTAACAACCTGGAGCTCAACCCACTTAAAACCGTTAGATGGTAGTAGACTTTAGGGAGAAACCAGCTGAAGCACCCCCACTAATCATAGCCGATAGTGTGGTGCCGCTAGTGGACTCCTTCAAGTTCCTGGGGACCACGATCTCTAGAGACCTCAAGTGAGGACCAAATGCAAATGCCACCATCGGAAAGGCACAGCAGAGGCTGTTCTTCCTAAGGCAACTTAAGAAGTTTAACATCCTACAGAATCTCCTGCTCCTCTTCTACTCCGCAATTGTAGAATCTGTCCTGTGCTCCTCGATTATCGTCTGGTATAGCCCTGCCAGTGAGAGAGACAAACACAGGCTCCAAAGAGTGGTAAGATCTGCTGAGAAGATCATCAGAGTTGACCTCCCGCCTGTCCATGACCTGTACCGGTCCAGAGCCAAAAAATGGGTGACCAGGATAGTCAATGATCCGCCTCACCCGGGCTATGGTGAGCTCAACCTGCTGCCATCCGGGAAAAGATACAGGGCCATTCCCACCAGAAGCCTCAAAAGCTTCTTTCCTCAAGCAGTCCACCTGCTGAACTCCTGACAAATCACTGGGTTGACTGTCCAGTCGCTCTACTCCGATCTTCTGATTGGAACGAACCCTGTGTACTTTTACTTAATCTGTATACTGCATATATTCCTCCCCCCCATATTCCCCCTTTCCCCCTCTTGTCTACGTGTTCCCCCCTGGCTGTTGCACTCTAAACCGAAAACAAATTCCTATTATACACAAGTATACCTGGCCAATAAAAGCTGATTCTGATTCTTTTGGGACTTGGTTTATTGACTTTTGAACTCTCTTTTAGAGGTTCACGTGGTGAAAGACCCCTGGATATTTTTGCTATGTTACCCTCCCAAAGGTCTTAATAAACTTTCCTGAAAGTTGGCCACACATACTTTGGCGGCAACCAAATCCCTGATTACATGTACTTGGAAACAGACCTCCCTTCCATTGCTTCTTGTCCCAGCCATGTAGGAAATAACTTATTACCTTTATGATCATGGCCATGTTTTTACCAAAGTTTGGGCTCCCTGGTTGCTGAATGACCATAGCTCCTCCCCGCCCCTGTCTCAGATTATTTTTTTTGCTACGTAGACCTATGGGCAATGAATGTCATTCCATGTCCTTTTTACCTCTGCTTTAATTCCCCAGGCTGATAGTTTGCTTTATTTTCTCTTACGTCCTAGAGGATACTGGGGTCCATTTAGTACCATGGGGTATAGACGGGTCCACAAGGAGCCATGGCCACTTTAAGAATTTGATAGTGTGGGCTGGCTCCTCCCTCTATGCCCCTCCTACCAGTCTCAGTTTAGAAAATGTGCCCGGAGGAGCCGGTCACGCTGAGGGAAGCTGCTGAAAAGTTTTTTGCATTTATTTTATAGGTTTGTTATTTTCAGGCAGGGCTGGATGGCACCAGCCTGCCTGTTCCGTGGGACTTAGGGGGGTTAACGGCCCAACCTCTAGAAGGGTTAATGGTCCCGTTCCCCGCTGACAGGACACTGAGCTCCTGAGGGACCTATTCGCAAGCCCATCATGGCAGGCGTACAGTGCCGCAGCACGCCGCCACCGCTAGCAGAGCCAGAAGAATGAAGAGTGGTGAGAACTGAGCCGGCGTCCTGGCTAGCATGGCGCTGGCCATTATGGCTACATGAGGGTACGGAGATGCACAGCTTCTTTACGGGGCGAAATGCGTCTCCGGACACTGTACAAAACTGCGTCCCAGTACACTGTACACAGTACCCATACTGGCACAACAGCCTTAAAACGGTTCTTTCCATTTTAAGCACAAAAATTACCTCAACCAGTATAAAAAAAGTGGGAAGACCGCGCGCCATTGAAGGGGCGGGGCTTCACTATGAGAGGATCAAGCAGCTCACCAGCGCCATTTTCCCACTGCAGTGGACACAGACGCTGAAAGGACAGGGACGCACAGCTCCTCCAGTGTGACTCCAGATTACCTTAGCGGTATCAGGTGGTCATAGCAGGGGGAGAGCAATTATTAGTGTACTAAGGGGGTCATTCTGAGTTGATCGCTCACTAGCTACTTTTAGCAGCAGAGTGATTGGCAGGAAGTGGGTGTCAACTGACCGTTTTCAGGGAGTGTTCGAAAAAACTCAGGCGTGCCAGGAAAAATGCTGGCATGGCTGGGCGAACGCAGGGCTTGTTCGTGACGATAAAACAGGAACTCAACAGTCTGAAGTGATCGCAAGTGCTGAGTAAGTCTGAAACTATTCTGAAACTGCACAACATTTTTTTGTAGCCGCTGTGCGTTCCTTTCGTTCGCACTTCTGCAAAAAACAGCTAGCGAGCGATCAACTCGGAATGACCCCTTCAGTCCCCATGACAGCATCTCAATCCCTTCCCATTTGTCCGCAAAAGCGATCTCTGGCCCATATCCTGCAGTCTGACTTTGACGCTGACAGGTCAGACATGGAGGAGGGCGAGGTGGACTCATGGGGGGGGGGATACAGGGAATAGAGGCTCTTATAGAGGCCATCAGAGATGTTCTGCATATTCCTGATAAGGTGTCAGAGGAGTGTGAGGAATCTTATTTTAATGTAAAAAAGAAGTCCTCTGTCACTTTTCCTGCGTCAAGTGAATTGAATACCCTGTTTGAAGAACCATGGGTTAATCCTGATAAGAAATTTCAGATCCCTAAAAGGTTGCTCTCATCTTTTCCGTTTCCTCTGGAGGATAGGGAAAAATGGAAAAAAACACCGATAGTGGACGCATCAGTCTCTAGGCTGTCACGTAAAAATTGTATTGCCTATCCCTGGTGCATCCTCCCTAAAAGACACGGCTGATCGCAAAATTGAGATTACACTCAAATACTTGTACACAGCTGCTGGGGTGGCCCAAAGACCCACTATTACATGTGCGTGGATCACTAAAGCCATTGCAAAATGGTCAGGTAACCTAATTGAGGGGTTAGATTCCTTATCTAGGAGGGATGTTGTCTTACTCCTACAGCATATACAGGACTCTGCGAACTTTATGGTGGAAGCCATAAAGGAAATAGGCGTACTTAACGCATGCACCACTGCAGTGTCGGCATGCAGAGGCTTGTGGCTACGACAGTGGACTGCTGACGCAGATTCCAGGAAAGGCGTGGAAGTCCTACCATTCACAGGAGTGGCCTTATTCGGAGATGAATTAGACAAATGGATCTCCACAGCTACTGCGGGTAAGTCTACATATCTTCCTTCCGCCGCCCCCTCCCCCCAACCAAGAAGACTTATTCAGCTTCTAAGTTACAGTTCTTTCGAACAGCCAAGTTCAAGGGCAAATCCAGAGGTGCTTCTATGTCCTCCAGCGGTGCAAGAGGTAAACCACACAAACCAGCAACTGCAGGTGCTCAGGAACAGAGCTCAGGCTCTGCTTCCTCAAAGACTTCAGCATGACGGTGGACCGCAATGCCTGGAATGCTGTCAGGTGGGAGCTCGCCTTCAATTCTTCAGTCAAATCTGGTCACATTTGTGCCAGGATCCCTGGGTCATAAATCTTATTTCCCAGGGCTACAGACTGGAGTTCCAAGAGCTCCCACCTCACAGATTCTTCAAATCAGGCTTGCCAGTTTCACAAGAGGCAAGTATAACTTTACAACATGCCATCCAAAAACTGGTACAGACTCAGGTCATTGTTCCAGTTCCACCTTAACAGCTAAACAAGGTGTACTATTCCAACTTGTTTGTAGTACCAAAACCGGACGGTTCGGTAAGACCAATTATGAACCTCAAGTCGTTGAACCCGTACTTACGAGTATTCAAATTCAAAATGGAGTCTCTGAGAGCGGTGACCTCAGGTCTGGAGAAGGGGGAATTCCTAGTGTCTTTGCCTTAGTTACCCGAATGCAAGTTAGAGGTTGGTGCCCCCACCCTTAAAAAAAAAAAACTGCCAGGACTGAGAAATGGGACAGTCCAGTGGGGCCAGGACAAACTACAGCGCTGCCTAGCTCGATGTATGTGAGTGAGAAGTAGCCGCTATTCCCCACTTCTGGCAGTGTTGCAGCTAGCGGTGGTGGTGGTGGGAGGGGGCTGGAACATGCAGGCGGGCAGCTACAGCGCTGCCCGGCTTGATGTATGTGTTGGTGAAATAAGTAGCAGCTGTTCCCCCACCGCTGTGCAATGCTGAAGCTAGCGGTTGTGGCAGCGGGGAAGCCGTGTTAGACGCATCCCTTAACTAGTCTCTGGGCTGTACACACTGCCTCCGTTGACACTGCCACCACTCGGAAGCTCCTGTATCAGTAGGAAGGGCATGGAATGGCTGGGGAACAATTGAGAAAGTGCCCCCTTCAGGGCTGGAGCCCGGCGGAAAAACTCTCCATTGTCTCTGAAAGTTCCGCCCCTGGTACCTTCAAATTCCGATCTGGCCACCTCATCAGGCTCACCTATGGTTTGCACTGCAGGACTGTCACTACCAGTTCCAGGTCCTGCCATTTGGTCTCTCCACGGCACCTAGGGTGTTCACCAAGGTGATGGCAGAGATTATGTTTCTATTGTGCAAACAGGGAGTGAACATAATTCCGTACCTGGACGATCTCCTGATAAAAGCACCATCCAGGGAGAAGTTGCTGGATAGCATTGCTCGCTCAACCAAACTTCTCCAGGATCATGGGTGGATTCTGAACCTTCTGAAATCTCACCAAGAGCCAACACGGAGGCTTGCATTCCTGGGAATGATAGTGGATACGGAGTCGCAGAAGGTGTTCCTTCCGTTGGATAAGGCATTAGTGATCCAGTCTATTGTTCGGGATGTCCTGAAGCCAACCCGGGTGTCGGTGCATCTATGCATTTGCCTTCTAGGGAAAATGGTGGCCTCTTATGAGGCTCTTCAATACGGAAGGTTTCACGCAAGACCCTTCCAGCTCGATCTGTTGGACAAATGGTCCAGATCGCATCTTTACACACCAGAGGATCCATCTGTTGTCAAAAGCCAGGATCTCCCTTCTGTGGTGGTTACAGACTTCTCACCTCTTTGAGGGTTGGAGGTTCGGAATTCAGAATTGGATTCTGTTAACCACAGACGCAAGCCTCAGAGGTTGGGGAACAGTCACTCAGGGGGTGCAGTTTCAAGGAAGATGGTCCAGTCAGGAAGTTGTCCTTCTAATCAACATTCTGGAACTCAGGGCCATACTGTATACAACTCCCTTCTGCAGGCCTCACATCTTCTTCAAGATCAGGCCATTCAGGTCCAGTCGGACAATGTGACAGCAGTAACGTACATAAACTGACAGGGCGGAGCAAAAAGCAGAGCAGCAATGTCAGAGGTGTCAAGAATTCTCCTCTGGGCAGAGAGAAACACTGTGGTGTTGTCAGCGGTCTTCATTCCGGGAGTAGACAACTGGGAAGCAGACTTCCTCAGCAGAAACGACCTGCACCTTGGGGAGTGGGGCCTTCACCCGGAAGTGTTCAGGTGCTTGACAAGTCGATGGGGATATCCACAGATCAACATGATGGCCTCTCATCTCAACAAGAATCTCAAGCGGTATTGTTCCAGGTTGAGAGACCCACAGGCGGTGGCGATAGATGCCCTGATGACTCCATGGGTCTATCATATGGTGTACGTGTTTCCTTCACTTCCTCTGATTCCAAGAATTCTAAAGAGAATAAAAAGGCAAACGGTACAAGCAATTCTAATTGCTCCAAACTGGCAGAGAAGGGCCTGGTATGCGGACCTTCTGGAGATGCTCCTCGAAGATCCGTGGCCTCTTCCCCTTTGCGAGGATCTTCTGCAACAGGGCCCGTTCGTCTATCAGGACTTTCCACGGCTACGTTTGATGGCATGGAAGTTGAATGGCTGCTTCTAGCCAGGAGAGGGATCCCTAACAAGGTTATCCTAACTATGATCCAAGCCAGGACGGGGGTAACATCTAAGCATTACCATCGTATTTGGATGAAATACGTCTCTTGGTGTGAGAGCAGAAAACTTTCTGCAGTGGAATTCCATCCATAACGTTTCCTGCTTTTTCTACAAGCAGGAGTGGATATGGGCCTACGTCTAGGCTCCATAAAAGTCCAGATTTTGGCCTTGTCCACTTTCTTTCAGAAACAATTGGCTTCTCTCCCTGAGGTCCAGACATTCTTGAAAGGTGTTCTGCACATCCAACCTCACTTTTGCCTCCCACGGCACCTTGGAATCTCGATGTGGTGCTTCATTTCCTCCAATCAGACTAATTTAAGCCATTACAGGAGGTGGACGTAAAATATCTTACGTGGAAGACCGTCTCACTGTTGGCCTTGGCTTCAGCAAAACGTGTGTCGGAGCTGGGGGCTTTGTCTCACAAAAGTCCCTATTTAATTTTCCATGAGGACAGAGCTGAACTCAGAACTCCTCAGCAATTTCTTCCTAAGGTGGTGTCTGCGTTTCACATCAACCAACCTATTGTGGTTCCGGTTGTCACCGACACCTCTGCTACTTCAAAGTCTTTGGATGTCGTGAGGGCTTTGAATGTGTATGTGAAAAGAACAGCTCGTCACTGAAAGACGGACTCGCGGTTTGTTCTTTATGATCCCAATAAGATTGGATGTCCTGCTTCAAAGCAGACAATTGCATGCTGGATCAGACTTACTATCCAGCATGCTTATTCCACGGCAAGTTTGCCATGTCCAGACCCACTCTACTAGGTCGGTGGGTTCTTCCTGGGCGGCTGCCTGGGGTGTCTCGGCTTTACAACTCTGCCGAGCAGCTACTTGGTCAGGTTCGAACACGTTTGCAAAGTTCTACAAGTTCGATACTTTGGCCTCTGAGGACCTTCAGTTTGGTCAATCAGTTCTGCAGGAACCTTAGCACTCTCCCACCTGGTTTGGGAGCTTTGGTACATCCCCATGGTACTAAATGGACCCCAGTATCCTCTAGGACGTAAGAGAAAATAGGATTTTAATTCCTACTGGTAAATCCTTTTCTCGTAGTTCGTAGAGAACACTAGGCGCCCGCCCAGTGCTTCGTTCTCCCTGCACTGTTACTTGGTTAAGTAATGTTGGGTCAGCCGTTGCTGTTCCTTTTTCAAGTTTGGTTAGCTTGGCTTTCCTCTTGTTGTGTGTGCTGGTCCAGAATCTCACTACTATCCTTATCTATCCTTCTCTCGAAGTATGTCCGTCTCCTCGGGCACAGTTTCCTAGACTGAGTATGGTAGGAGGGGCATAGAGGGATGAGCCAGCCCACACTATCAAATTCTTAAAGTGCCCATGGCTCCTAGTGGACCCAACTTCTCCCCGTGGTACTAAATGGACCCCAGAATCCTCTACAGACTACGAGAAAAGGATTTACTGGTAGGTAATTAAAATCCTATTTTTTGGGGTGTTTGGTGTATATTTGTTTCTAAGAGGTTGTTTCGTCCCTACCCGTTCTTCCCTCCCACGTCCCTCCCACCTACCCACCCTCTGCACCCCTGCCATCTACCCTTTCTATTTTTGTAGTATTTTATTTGTTTGTTATTACTGTGTATATAAATTTGGTCTATAGTGGGCCTGCGTGCCCTGTCTTTCTGTATATGCCACTACTCTATCTGACCTGGTTAAATAAAGAAAATGAACACAAAAATGTGCAAACATAGGGTTAATATACCATAAAATTTTTGACTGCGTAAGGCTAGTCAAAAATTTAGACTGGGGCGGGATCTACTGACACTAAATGCGATTAAACCTCCAAAAACTGGTGAGTTCTATAGATGGCATTGCCTATAGAAGCTATGGGTTTCTTCCAGCAATGATTTCCCAGAGGGATCTCTCCCCTCCCATACAGCATGTGCTAGCCGATGACTGTGCAATAGCACTCTCGGGTCTGGGGGGTCATTCTGAGTTGATCGTAGCTGTGCTAAATTTAGCACAGCTATGATCATCTTCCCTGACATGCGGGGGGACGCCCAGCACAGGGCTAGTCCGCCCTGCATGTCAGTGCCGCCCCCCCCCCCCCTGCACAAATACAAAAGCATCGCACAGCAGCGATGCCTTTGTATTTGAGGAGTAACTCCCGGCCAGCGCAGCTCCTGCAGCTGGCCGGGAGTGAATTGTCTCTGCCGCTGGCCACAGCGGCTGCGTGAAGCGTCACGCAGCCGCCGAGGCCCGCCCCCTCCCCCAACGATACAGCCACGCCTGCATTGGCCGGACCGCTGCCCCTAAACGGCACTTAATGCCGCCGTTCAGCCCCCTCCTGCCCAGCGTCCGCCTCTATCTCAGATGCGATCGCTAGGCAATGAAAGCTGCCATGCACCGGCGCACTGTGGCGCCGGCACATGCGCAGTTCCGACCCGATCGTTTCGCTGCAACAATCTGCAGTGAGCGATCGGATTGGAATGACCCCCCATAAACCCAAAATTCCTCACAATGCGATTGACAGCTACTAACAGAATAGCTGTCCCAAGCAAAATTACTAGTGAATATTCATGCATACAGCGTTAATAAACAGTGCTCTGCATGCGACAAGGGGCGGGCTGTATCGCATAGAATATGTAATGCATGATAGATCCCACCATAAACTTATGCCACTTGATATGATTGTGCTATTATGTTTACAAAATTGTCTCACCAACATAATGCATGTATATGCTCATTATTTTGTTAATTTCAGTTTCTCTTACGTCCTAGACGATGCTGGGGTTCACATTAGTACCATGGGGTATAGACAGGTCCACCAGGAGCCATTGGCACTTTAAGAGTGTGGGCTAGCTCCTCCCTCTATGCCCCTCCTACCAGACTCAGTTTAGAAAATGTGCCCGGAGGAGCCGGTCACAGCTATGGGAGCTCTACTGAGCTTTTCTAGAAAAGTTTAATTTAGAGTTTTTTATTTTACAGGGAGGCTGCTGGCAACAGCCTCCCTGCAGCAAGGGACTAAGGGGGGAGCAGTGTCCGCCCTGCGGGGTCTGAGCCACTGTCTCAGCTGACTGGACACTGAGCACCAGAGGGGTCGGATCGCTCCCCGCCACGGGATCGCTCGCCCCAGCAGCATGCCGCCAATCCCTTACAGAGCTGAAGAAGTGTCGAGAGAGACACCGACCCCACTAGCATGCGGGGAGCCGGTGTGAAAATGGAGGCAGCGGGAAGGGAGTGCAGTATTAACTTCGCTCCTGTGAAGGCTCAGCGGTACATGGTGTGGCGCTTTGAGGGGCGCCCTGGCCCAGCGATTACTCCCTACACTGGTCCAGAAGCCTGTCGGGGTCCTCGGATCTCAGCCAGCACTAATTCCTCAGGCCAGTATAATCCATGAAGAGCGGGAATACAGCGCCATTAAGGGGACGGAGCTTCTTGTCAGAGCGGACACAGCAGCGTTTCAGCGCCATTTTCCTGCCTTCACAGCGCTGACCAGGAAAGAAGGTCCCTTCACAGCAACTCCAGATATCTGTACACGGTACCAGGGGGTTGTAGAAGGGGGAGGAGGCTGTAATACGACTGTGTCAGAGGCGGAACTACCGGCAGTGCAAGCAGTGCGTTGCACTGGGGCCCGCCTCTGTCCAGGGGCCCAAGCATGTAATGAGTGAAACTGACTCATTACATGCCGCTGTGCGCTGCGGGCAACCGCTGCCCGCAGCGCACAGCCGCCCGGCGAGGAGAGGAGCAGCGGCACGGACGGGGGAAGGAGGAGGAGGGAGGTGAAGGAGGGAACCGCAGCAGTGCTTTGTTACTGGTGGAGGCGCTGCTGCTGCTGCTGCTCCTCTGCTTCACTATAGGCTGTCTTCCGAGAACAGCCTATAGTGAAGCAGAGGGGCAGCAGCAGCAGCGCCTCCACCAGTAACAAAGCGCTGCTGCGGCTCCCTCCTCCACCTCCCTCCTCCTCCTTCTCTACTGCCCGGGAAATGGAATCGTCTGACGGCTGCACCGAGGAGCCTGAGCCAGCGGAGAGGGTAAGTATAATTCTTTCTTTCTTTCTTTTCTTTAATTCTTTCTTTAATTCTTTCTTTCTTTCTGTCTCTTTCTTTCTTTGTTGGGACTGCTTGCCGCTATGTGTAAAAATGGGGGACTGCCTGCCGCTATGTGTAAAAATGGGGGACTGCCTGCCGCTATGTGTAAAAAGGGGGAACCTGCCTGCCGCAATGTGTAAAAAGGGGTAATCTGCCTGCCGCAATGTGTAAAAATGGGGAATCTGCCTGCCGTAATGTGTAAAAAGGGGGGACTGTCTGACGTAATGTGTAAAAATGGGGAATCTGCCTGCCGCAATGTGTAAAAAGGGGGGACTGCCTGACGTAATGTGTAAAAATGGGGAATCTGCCTGCCGCTATGTGTAAAAAGGGGGAATCTGCCTGCCGCAATGTAAAAAGGGGGGACTGCCTGCCGCTAGGTGTAAAAATGGGAAATCTGCCTGCCGCTATGTGTAAAAAGGGGGAGTCTGCCTGCCGTAATGTGTAAAAAGGGGGACGCTGTCTGCCGTAATGTGTAACAAGGGCACGCTGTCTGCCGTAATGTGTAATAAGTGTACGCTGTCTGCCGCTATGTGTAACAAAGGCACGCTGTCTGCCGTTATGTGTAAAAAGGGGACGATGTCTGCCGTTATGTGTAAAAAGTGCACGCTGTCTGCCGTTATGTGTAAAAAGAGGAATCTGTCCGCTGTAAGGTGTAAAAGGGTCTCTACCTGGTGTAGTGGTGCTACTGTGCGGCGTAATTTGAAGAATGGAGACTACTGTGCACCATTTTATGAATTGGTATTATTTTGTGGCCACACCCCTTCCCCACAAAGCCACGCCACTATGTATTTTTGCGCGCGCCAACGGGGCGCACTGCCCCTGTTTTGCATGCATGGGTGGGGCTCCGATGCTGTTTCTTGCACACAGTGCTAAAATGTCTAGTTACGGCACTGTTGCTAGGTATCCATTTCTCTGGCCCTGAGCAGGTCCCCCTCACCAGATCCTCTCCAGGGGTGAGCGGGTGGACTTGGATGGGATGTGTGTGGGGGGGGGGGGGCAAAGCATTTTGTCGCACCTGGGCCCACCGCTCGCTAGTTCCGCCACTGGACTGTGTGTCCTATTAAGGTGCACAGTCAGCGCTGACAAGGGGTCTCCCTTTGGTAAAAACTCTGTGTGTGGGTTGGCTCCAATCTCTTTGTCTCTCTTGCCATTCTTGGGGGGGGAAACTCTGTCTGCCCTCATTGTGTGTGTGTAGAGTGTTTGGTGGTCTCCTTTAGCTATGTCCAGGGACACTGTGTCATATGCTGCAGAGGATTTGTCCTCCCAGGATTATCCCATTCCATGTAATCAGGATAGCACTGGTTTAGCACAGATACCAGCAAGGGAACCGGAGTGGTTTTCCTCTATCAAATCTTGGATTTCTCAGATTTCTGACAGGGTTGCAAGTAATGAATCTGCAACCCAGGTATTACAGAGCTCTATGGCATTTTGGTCAGTTTCTGGTACCTCAGGACGCTCCGCTATATACCCCCATAAGCGTGCGCTTGTGCATTTCACACAAGATGACACGGATACCGATTCTGATACCACAGACCGTAATGGGGATGTGTTGCGGGGGTCCGCATCTCTTGCAAAGAGGGTGCAATTGTTGATAGAGGCTATCAGGAATGTGTTGAATGTTAATGATACCACACCTGAGCAGGTTGAGGAGGCTTATTTCACTGAAAATAAAAAAGCCTCGCTAACCTTCCCTGCGTCAAAGGAATTGAATGCTATATTTGTGAAAGCATGGGAAAACCCTGAGAAAAAATTCCAGGTCCCTAAAAGGGTACTGGTGGCGTTTCCTTTCCCTGAGGAGTATAGGAAAAAATGGGAAAACCCACCGATTGTTGACGCATCTGTGTCCAGACTCTCAAAGAAGGTGGTTTTGCCTGTTCCAGGATCTACCGCCTTAAAGGAGCCGGCTGATAAAAAAATTGATAACACACTTAAATCAATGTACGCTGCTTCAGGGGCCATATTACGTCCCACTATTGCTAGTGCATGGATTGCAAAGGCAATAGCAAAGTGGTCGGCTACCTTACTTGAGGAGTTGGATACGATGGATCGGGATGATGTTGCATTATATTTATGCAACATACATGACAGTGGCGTAACTAGAAATTTTTCTTCCCCAAGCCAAATAATTCTCCGGCGCCCCCCCCCCCCCCCATCCCCATAATTGGAACTAGTAAAGGGATGAACTAGTGCGCGCCTACTAAGGTGCGCACCACAAAAGGGGACGTGGCTTTGTTGGAATGGGCGTGTCTTTGAAAAAAGAGGCATGGCATTGCAGGAAAAGACTACCTTATACCCCAGTTTTGCACCCTGCACGCCCAGACGTTGGTCACCACAGGAAAGAAAAATAATCCTGATTCATGTCCCTTACATTATTTGTCATTTTTCCTCCTTATAGTAATGCCCAGTATACATTATGCCACATACTGCAATGGCCCTTAGACATTATGCCACACACAATAATGCACATGACACAATATGCACACACCGTAATGCCTGTGACACATTATGAAAGGAATCGCAATGCCCGTTATACATTATGTTACACACTACAATGCCCCTGATACATTATAGCACATACAATGCCTGTGACACATTATGACACACACCGCAATGACCCTGAGACATTATACCACATACCACAATGCCCGTGATATAATATACCACACACCGTAATGCCTGACACATTATGACACACACCGCAATGTCCGTGATACATTATGCCACACACTGCAATGACCCTGAGACATTATACCACATACCACAATGCCCGTGATATAGTATACCACACACCGTAATACCTGTGACACATACCGCAATGCCTATGCCACACACCGCAATGCCCGTTATACATTATGCCACACCGCAATGCCCCTTATCCATTATACCACATACCACAATGCCCGTGATACAGTATGCCAAACACCGTAATGCCTGTGACACATTATGACACACACCGCAATGTCTGTGATACGTTATGCCACACACCGCTATGCCCATTACACATTAAGTCCTACAGTAAGGCTTCTAATTATTTTTAAATTACCTGCTCGTTGCCAGGGGTTTCATCCTCTTGGTTCCATGCACGGTGCCAGGGGTTTTCATGCTCAGGGTGACATGCTCGTTGCCAGAGGTTTCATGCACTGGGTGTCATGCTCATTGCCAGGGGTTTCATGCACTGGGTGTCATGCTCGTTGCCAGGGGTTTCATGCACTGGGTGTCATGCTCATTGCTAGGGTGTCATGCTCGTTGCTAGGGGGTAATGCTTGTTGCTAGGGCTGTGTTCCCAGTGCCACACATGCCCCCAGTGCCAGATACTCCCCCACAGTGCCAGGTACACACATGCCCCCAATGCCAAATATGCCCCCCCAAGTGCCAGGTACACATATACCCCCGAGTGTCACATATGCCCCCTCAGTGCCAAATATGCTCCCCCTCCCCCAGTGCCAGGTACTGCTCCCCCCCCCCCCACGCTCCCCGCTGCTGTGAAGGAGGGACACGGAGGACACAGCGCGCGCCTCTCTTGTGTCCCTCCTGCATCTCCGGCGTGTGTGTTAAATGAAGTGCCGGTTCATGAGCCAATCAGAGCTCACAAACAGGCACTTCATGCAATAGACAGGCGGGACACAGGAGAGGCGCGCACTGTGCCCTCCGTGTCCCTCCTTACACCAGCAGCAGCAGCGGAGGGTTGGAGCTGGAGGGAAGGAGGGAGAGGAGACAGCAGATTGACATGCGGACGGCTCATCCGCATGTCAATCTGCGCTAAATCAGTGGCGGCGCCCCCACAGCCCTGCGCCTCCAAGCCACTGCGAGGGCTGCGGGGGCAGTAGTTACATGACTGATACATGCTTCAGCAGGTTTTTATGGTAGAATCCATGAAAGACCTGGGTACCATGGCTGCGGGAATCTCTTTCATGTCTGTTTCAGCTCATCGGGGACTGTGGCTGCACCAGTGGTCGGACAAAGTGAAATCCAGAAAAAGTGTGGAGTCCCTACCCTATACAGGTCAGGCTCTCTTTGGGGAAGCTCTAGACGCGTGGATATCCACGGCAACAGCGTGTAAGTCTTCGTTTCTTCCCTCAGCAGCACCTGCTCCGAAGAAATCCTTTTCTTCATCTGCAACTCAGCCCTTTCGGCCTAACAAGCCTAGAAAGACCAAACCGTCCAATACCTTCTTTAGGGGAGGTCGAGTTAAGTCCAAGAAACCTGCCACTGCAGGTTCCCAGGAACAAAAGCCTGCATCAGGTACGCCAAAGTCCTCCGCATGACGGTGGACCACGCAGCCTGGAGGTGGGGCCAGTGGGAGCGAGACTCAGACACTTCAGTCACATCTGGGTATCATCCGGCCTGGATCCCTGGGTGATAGATATTGCATCCCAGGGCTAAAGGCTGGAATTTCAAAGTCTCCCTCCTCATCGTTTTTTTCAAATCAGGCTTACTAACTCAGTTGGCAGACAGCACTGTTCTACAAAAAGCTGTCCAAAAGCTGGTGGAGGCACAGGTCATTGTGCCAGTTCCTCCCCCTGCGCAAGCCACAGGTTACTATTCGAACCTTTTTCGTGGTACCGAAACCGGATGGTTCGGTCAGGCCCATTCTGAACCTAAAGTCATTGAACCCCTTTCTAAAGGAGTTCCAGTTCACGATGGAGTCTCTCAGGGTGGTGATATCATGTCTGGAAGAAAGGGAATTCCTGGTATCCCTTGATATCAAGGATGCGTACCTCCACATTCCGATCTGGCTGCCGCATCAGGCTTATCTCCGTTTTGCATTGCTGGACTGTCATTTCCAGTTCCAGGGCCTGCCTTTCGGTCTCTCCACAGCACCAAGGGTATTTACCAAGGCAATGGCAGAAATGATGGTTCTCCCCTGGAAACAAGGGGTGAACATCATTCCATATCTGGACCATCTGCTGATAAAGGCATCGTCCAAGGAGAAGCTGCTGCAATCCATTGTTCTCACAACACGCCTCCTCAAGAGTCATGGTTGGATTCTGAACCTTCCAAAGTCACATTTGGAACCAACCCAGAGGTTGTCCTTTCTGGGAATGATCCTGGATACGGAAGTGCAGAAGGTGTATCTTCCACAGGAAAAGTCGTTGGTGATACAAGCTATGGTCCGGGATGTCCTGAAGCCAGCCCGGGTGTCGGTTCATCAATGCATTCGCCTGTTGGGAAAGATGGTGGCCTCTTACGAGGCTCTTCAGTATGGAAAGTTCCATGCTCGGATCTTCCAACTGGATCTCCTGGACAAGTGGTCGGGATCTCATCTCCACGTGCACCAGAGAATTCGTCTGTCATCAAGGGCCAGGATTTCGCTCCTCTGGTAGCTACAATTACCTCACCTTCTGGAGGGCTGCAGGTTCAGGATTCAGGAATGGGTCCTTCTAACCACAGATACGAGCCTTCGAGGCTGGGGAACAGTCACTCAAGGAGTGACCTTCCAAGGACGGTGGTCAAGCCTGGAAGCCGCCCTGCCCACCAACATCCTGGAACTAAGAGCCATCTACAACGGTCTTCAGGCGGGCCCTCTTCTAAGAAATCGGGCCATTCAAGTGCAGTCAGACAACGTAACAACAGTGGCTTACATAAACCGGCAACGCGGAACGAAGAGCAAAGCAACAATGTCAGAGGTGACAAGAATACTTCTCTGGATAGAAAAACACGCATTGGCACTGTCAGCCATCTTCATTCTGGGAGTAGACACCTGGGAAGCAGACTTCCTCAGCAGACACGATCTCCATCCAGGGGAGTGGGGTCTCCATCCGATGGTGTTCAAGGGAATAACAGATCTTTGGGGATTACCCCAAATAGACACGATGGCCTCTCGTCTCAACAAGAAGCTTTGGCGTTATTGTTCCAGGTTGAGGGACCCACAGGCAGTGGCAGTGGACACCCTGGTGTCTCCTTGGTGTTCCAGTCAGTGTACGTGTTTCCACCACTCCCACTCATCCCAAGAATCCTAAAGCTCATAAGGAGAACAAGGGTTCAAGTGATACTCATTGCCCCAGATTGGCCAAGAAGGGCTTGGTACACGGACCTTCTAAAACTACTGCAAGAAGAACCGAGGCCTCTTCCTCTTCGGGAGGACCTGCTGCAGCAGGGTCCGTTCGCCTATCAAGACTTACCACGGCTACGTTTGACGGCATGGAAGTTGAGTGCCTGATACTTGCTCGGAAGGGCATTCCAAAGAAGGTCATTTTTACCCTGATACAGGCTAGGAAAGGGGTAATGTCTAAACATTACCATCGTATTTGGAAGAAATATGTCTCTTTGTGTGAATCCAAGAAGTTTCCTACGGTGGTGTTTCAACTTGGACGTTTTCTCCTCTTCCTGCAAGCAGGTGTGGATATGGGCCTGAGGTTAGGATCTGTGAGGGTCCAGATTTCGACCCTATCCATTTTCTTTCAGAAACAATTGGCTGCCCTCCCTGAGGTTCAGACTTTTTTGAAGGGAGTTCTGCACATCCAACCTCCCTTTGTTCTGCCTACGGCACCTTGGGACCTTAACGTGGTGTTGCAGATCCTCCAGTCGGATTGGTTTGAGCCTCTACAGGAGGTTGAGGTCAAATTTCTTACGTCGAAGGCGGTCACGATGTTGGCCTTAGCTTCTGCTAGACACGTGTCCGAATTGAGGGCTTTATCCTGTAAAAGCCCTTACTTGATCTTCCACGAAGATCGAACCGAGCTCCGGGCACATCAGCAGTTTCTTCCGAAGGTTGTGTCGGAATTTCATATCAACCAACCTATTGTGGTGCCAGTGGCTACTGACTCCTCAATTACATCAAAGTCCTTGGATGTTGTAAGGGCTCTGAAGATATATGTTGTCACAACTGAGGGCCTGAGCTGACGGGAGGCAGCCTCAGTTGTAGGGGCTGAGATGTAACGGAACCTGGGAGGTTGTATCAGACCCCTAGACATGTAAGTAACACGTAGAATAACTGCCCGAAGGCGTGACCACGACAACCAGGATAAAAGTCAATGATGTTTATTAAGACAAACTCCGTAACACAGCAGCAGTAAAGGAAACATAAAAGTCAACAGAGGATAAATACAATTCCTGGGTACTACAGGGTGGCAAGGGCCACAGGCACTGGTAGAGTGAGACAGTTCTTATAATCTTCTAGTTGGAAAGTCCTTACTAGGCCTGACTGTAGCAATGGAGAGAACCCAGGATCGTACCAGCTGGTGTTCCAGGAAAGGCTGGGTTGCTGAAGATAAAACGGCTGCTGTGGATACTGGCTGGAACCAGACTGTTGTTGGTACGGAGTGGATACTGGCTGGAACCAGTTAAATAATAAACGAACTTGAGAGCGATGAAATAATAATGAAGTTTGGAGTTTGAGAGCGGTGAAATAATAATACCGGTGGAGAGTGGTAAACTGCAGAAAGGACACCGGCCCTTTAAGAGAAGCTGTACACTGCTGGAAGCTGAGCTGGAAGCAGGTGATTGATGAAGTTTGGAGTTTGAGAGCGGTGAAATAATAATACCGGTGGAGAGTGGTAAACTGCAGAAAGGACACCGGCCCTTTAAGAGAAGCTGTACACTGCTGGAAGCTGAGCTGGAAGCAGGTGATTGATGTAACTGGAAACAGGTGAGTCCAGAATGGATCGGAGAGTCAGGCTACACCGCAGATGGAATGCTGGTGCGGGTCTCTATAGCAGAAGTCTGGAGACAGGAGCTGGAACCTGGAAGACAACCACAGGAGAGAGACAAACTGGAACTAGGTTAGACAACCAAAGCACTGACGCCTTCCTTGCTCAGGCACAGCATACTTATACCTACAGCAAGGAAGGGGTTGGCTAGGCAATTATGCAAATCAACAATACAGACAGCAGATTGGTGGAAATAATCAGATGACAAAATCCAAGATGGCTGCGCCCATGCAGACACTTGGAGGGAAGTTTGGTTTGTAATCCATGTGAGAATTGAAACAGTAATGGCGACGCCGGCCACAGGAGACAGGAGACGCCAGACTGACAAGCGCACATTTAACCACGCGGGCACAGCGGAGGCCGCGGCTGATGAAATCACCACTCTGACATTCTGCATGTGGAAACTCAGGAACAGCGGGATCCGGTCCTGGAACGCTGAGCCAGCCTTAGGAGGCATCTGAAGGGTAAGTAATGGCGTCCAGATACCCGGATCGTGACAGCACCCCCCCCTTTAGGAGTGGCCCCAGGACACTTCTTTGCGTGGAAATTTCGGACCAAGGCAGGAGCATGGACGTCTGAGGCATTGGTCCAAGAGCGTTCTTCAGGACCATAGCCCTTCCAGTCAATGAGGTATTGTAACTGACCGTAACGGAAACGTGAGTCCAAAATCTTGGCCACCTCGTACTCGACTCCCCGTTGAGTCTGAACTTTGGGAGCTGGAGGAAGTGCGGAATGAAACCGATTCAGGATCAGCGGTTTCAACAAAGAAACATGAAATGTCCTGGGTATTTTCAAGAAGGATGGTAACTGTAACCTGTAGGCAACAGGATTGATGACTTGTTCAATCTTGAAGGGTCCGATGTAGCGAGGTGCAAATTTCATGCTGGGAACTCTCAACCTCAAATTCTTCGTGGACAGCCACACACGATCACCCACCTTGAGAGCAGGAACCGCTCTACGCTTCCTATCGGCAAACTTCTTATACCTGAATGAGGCTTTAAGCAGGGCTGCGCGGACGTTCCTCCAGTTATTTGAAAACTGACGCAAGGTGACATCCACTGCTGGAACAGAAGTTGCGGGAAGCGGTTGGAATTCTGGGACTTTAGGGTGGAATCCATAATTAATGAAGAATGGTGTAGAAGAAGATGAGGAATGGTATTGATTGTTGTGGCTGAACTCGGCCCAAGGAAGGAGTTGAACCCAGTCATCTTGAGAGGAAGACACATATATACGGAGGAAGGCCTCCAAGTCCTGATTCACCCTCTCGGTTTGACCATTGGTCTGAGGATGGTAAGCCGTGGAAAACTTTAACTTGACTTGGAGGGCTTGACACAAACTTCGCCAAAATTTGGCTACAAATTGTACTCCACGATCCGAGATGATCTCTTCAGGAAGACCGTGAAGTCGGAAGATCTCTTGTATAAACACTTGAGCCAACTAGGAAGCTGACGGAAGACCGGTGAGAGGGATGAAATGTGCCATCTTGGTGAACCGGTCAACTACCACCCAGATGGTATTAAACTTGTTGCAGATAGGTAGATCGGAAACAAAGTCCATCGACAAATGGGTCCAAGGTCGACGGGGAACAGATAATGGAACCAGTTGCCCCGCAGGCGACTGGCGGGAGACTTTGTGTTGGGCACACTTTGGGCAGGAGGCAATAAATTCCATAACGTCCTTCTTCAGAGTTGGCCACCAGTAGGACCTAGAAATAAATTCAAGGGTTTTCTGAATGCCTGTATGTCCAGCAAAACGGGAAGCATGGGCCCAGTGCATGAGCTTCTTCCTTAGAACTGGCTTAACAAAACTTTTCCCTGGTGGAGGCGTAGAGTCCATCCCTACCGTGGAGAATGCCAACGGATTAATAATAGGATGCTTGTCTGCAGACTCGGACTCATTTTCTTGCTCCCATGAGCGGGAAAGGGCATCGGCCTTACGATTCTGAGAACCCGGACAGAACTGGAGTTTAAAGTCAAACCTAGAGAAGAAAAGTGCCCATCTGGCCTGACGAGGATTCAGACATTGTGCGCCTTTGAGATATAAAAGATTTTTGTGGTCGGTAAGAATGGTGATTGAGTGGGAAGCTCCCTCCAACAGGTATCTCCACTCCTCCAGAGCGAGCTTGATGGCTAGCAACTCCTGATCGCCAATGGCATAGTTGCGCTCAGCAGGGGAGAACTTCCGGGAGAAGAAACTGCAAGGATGTAGATGTCCATCTTTGGCCCTCTGGGATAACACTGCTCCTACTCCAACGGAGGAGGCATCTACCTCTAAGATAAAAGGAGAGTCGGTGTCGGGCTGTTTCAGAACTGGTGCAGAGATGAACCGTTGCTTCAGAAGGTGAAAGGCCTGTGTAGCTTCCTCGGACCACTTGGACGGATTAGCACCTTTCTTGGTTAATGCAGTGATAGGCGCCACAATGGTGGAAAAGTCTCGTATAAATTTTCTATAATAATTGGCGAACCCTAAGAACCTCTGGACCCCTTTGAGGCTTAAGGGTATAGGCCAATTCTGGATTGCTTGGAGTTTCTCAGGATCCATCTCTAGTCCGGAACCGGACACAATGTAACCTAGAAACGGAATGGTTTTAACTTCAAACACACACTTCTCCAATTTACAATAGAGGTGATTGACACGGAGACGGGAAAGAACTTCTTTTACCCAGAAACGATGATCTTCGAGATTATTAGCAAAGATGAGGATGTCGTCTAGATAAACCACGACATGGCGGTACAAGATGTCCCTGAAAATCTCATTCACGAAGTGCTGGAAGACTGCTGGAGCGTTGCTCAATCCGAAGGGCATGACGAGGTACTCATAATGTCCGTCACGGGTGTTAAAGGCGGTCTTCCACTCGTCACCCTCACGGATTCGGATGAGATTGTAGGCACCCCTCAAGTCCAGCTTTGTGAAAATAGTTGCACCACTAACTCTATCAAAGAGCTCGGTAATCAGGGGTAAAGGGTATCGGTTCTTGACGGTAATGTCGTTCAGACCTCTGTAGTCGATGCACGGACGCAGACCACCGTCTTTCTTCTTAACGAAGAAGAAGCCTGCGCCGGCTGGAGAAGAAGATGGTCGGATGAAACCCTTCGCCAGGTTCTCTTTGATGTACTCTTCCATGGAGTGTGTCTCAGGCAGAGACAACGGATAAGTTCGGCCTCGCGGTGGAACCTTCCCTGGAATGAGGTCGATTGGGCAGTCCCATTCTCTATGAGGAGGAAGGATATCAGCAGAGGCTTTACTGAACACGTCCGTGAAGTCTTGATATGGAGGAGGCGGAACATCAGATGACCTGGGGAAGGAAGAACAAACAGGAAGAACTTTGGCTAAACAAGTCTCAGCACAGGAGGGACCCCATGCCAGTATTTGCGTAGTCGTCCAGTCAATTGATGGGTTGTGGAGACGGAGCCATGGAAGGCCTAAAACCACTGGATGTGTGGCTCTTGGAATCACTAAAAAAGAAATATACTCAGAATGAAGAACTCCCACTCTCAGACGAACTGGAAGAGTCCTTAAGGAAATGACTGCGTCAAAAATCTTGCTGCCATCCACGGCAGTCAAAGAGATGGACGAGGACAGTCTCTCGGTGGGTAGGGACCACCGTTTAACATAAGCTTTGGTTATGAAATTCCCAGCTGCTCCGGAATCAAGGAGGGCAATGACGTTCCTGTAACGTTGAGCAATTTGGAGCGACACTGAGAGGTTACAGTCATGAGGAGATGGAGAGGAGATCATTACTCCTGGCCGGCCCTCTCCTTGGCGAGCTAGGATCTGGAGTTTTCCCGGACGTTTGGGACAGGCATTGATAGTGTGCGACGGAGCTGCACAGTAGAGACAGAGAGACTCAGAGAGACGTCTTCGGCGCTCAGCGGGAGATAGACGGGAACGACTAATTTGCATAGGCTCATCCTTGGATGGAGATGGTTGACGAGGAGGAGGAGCAGAAGATTTAGGAGTAGATGATCTTCCTCGCTCGGTTGCTCTCTCTCTGAAACGTAGATCAACCTTCGTGCAAAGAGAAATTAGCTCATCCAACTTAGAGGGCAAGTCTCTGGTAGCTAACTCATCCTTGATGCGTTCTGATAAGCCATGCCAGAATGCAGCATACAGGGCCTCGTCGTTCCATGCCAGTTCGGATGCCAGGATTTTAAACTGTATAAGATACTGTCCCACAGTACGTGTTCCCTGGCGTAAACGGAGAATCTCAGATGAAGCAGATGTTATCCGGCCTGGCTCGTCGAAGATGCGCCTGAATGTAGCTACAAAGTCAGTATAGGAGGATAGCAGGGGATCAGACTTCTCCCATAAAGGTGATGCCCAGTCAAGGGCTGAGCCACTGAGAAGGGAGATGATATAGGCAATTTTGGTACGGTCACTGAAGAAATTGCCAGGTAGAAGTTCAAAGTGGATTTCACATTGATTGAGAAATCCCCTGCAGAACCTTGGAGATCCATCAAATTTTGCTGGCGTTGTAAGATGAAGATGTGGACTGGAAATGGGTAAGGTGGGTGGGGTTACAGCTGGTGTCACTGTAGTGGACGCACCGGACGTGCCAGGTCCACGGAGGGTCGTTTGAATCCCATCCAGCCGTGTAGAGAGATCCTGGAGGCAGCGGATGATGTGGCCCTGTGCAGCCTCCTGATGTTCAAGTCGGGCTGCCAGTTCTTGCATCGGCCTGGCCGCTTGATCCTGGTCTCCGGCTGGATTCATTAGGTCAGTGCTTACTGTCACAACTGAGGGCCTGAGCTGACGGGAGGCAGCCTCAGTTGTAGGGGCTGAGATGTAACGGAACCTGGGAGGTTGTATCAGACCCCTAGACATGTAAGTAACATGTAGAATAACTGCCCGAAGGCGTGACCACGACAACCAGGATAAAAGTCAATGATGTTTATTAAGACAAACTCCGTAACACAGCAGCAGTAAAGGAAACATAAAAGTCAACAGAGGATAAATACAATTCCTGGGTACTACAGGGTGGCAAGGGCCACATGCACTGGTAGAGTGAGACAGTTCTTATAATCTTCTAGTTGGAAAGTCCTTACCAGGCCTGACTGTAGCAATGGAGAGAACCCAGGATCGTACCAGCTGGTGTTCCAGGAAAGGCTGGGTTGCTGAAGATAAAACGGCTGCTGTGGATACTGGCTGGAACCAGACTGTTGTTGGTACGGAGTGGATACTGGCTGGAACCAGTTAAATAATAAACGAACTTGAGAGCGATGAAATAATAATGAAGTTTGGAGTTTGAGAGCGGTGAAATAATAATACCGGTGGAGAGTGGTAAACTGCAGAAAGGACACCGGCCCTTTAAGAGAAGCTGTACACTGCTGGAAGCTGAGCTGGAAGCAGGTGATTGATGAAGTTTGGAGTTTGAGAGCGGTGAAATAATAATACCGGTGGAGAGTGGTAAACTGCAGAAAGGACACCGGCCCTTTAAGAGAAGCTGTACACTGCTGGAAGCTGAACTGGAAGCAGGTGATTGATGTAACTGGAAACAGGTGAGTCCAGAATGGATCGGAGAGTCAGGCTACACCGCAGATGGAATGCTGGTGCGGGTCTCTATAGCAGAAGTCTGGAGACAGGAGCTGGAACCTGGAAGACAACCACAGGAGAGAGACAAACTGGAACTAGGTTAGACAACCAAAGCACTGACGCCTTCCTTGCTCAGGCACAGCATACTTATACCTACAGCAAGGAAGGGGTTGGCTAGGCAATTATGCAAATCAACAATACAGACAGCAGATTGGTGGAAATAATCAGATGACAAACTCCAAGATGGCTGCGCCCATGCAGACACTTGGAGGGAAGTTTGGTTTGTAATCCATGTGAGAATTGAAACAGTAATGGCGACGCCGGCCACAGGAGACAGGAGACGCCAGACTGACAAGCGCACATTTAACCACGCGGGCACAGCGGAGGCCGCGGCTGATGAAATCACCACTCTGACATTCTGCATGTGGAAACTCAGGAACAGCGGGATCCGGTCCTGGAACGCTGAGCCAGCCTTAGGAGGCATCTGAAGGGTAAGTAATGGCGTCCAGATACCCGGATCGTGACATATGTGAAGAGAACTTCTCGTCACAGAAAGTCGGACTCTCTGTTTGTCCTATATGATCCCAAGAAAATTGGGTGTCCTGCTTCTAAGCAGACTATTTCTCGCTGGATTCAGTTCACTATCCAGCACGCTTACTCTATGGCAGGCTTGCTGTGTCCAAAATCTGTTAAGGCTCACTCTACTCATAAGGTGGGGTCTTCCTGGGCGGCTGCCCGGGGTGTCTTGGCAGTGCAACTTTGCTGAGCTGTAACTTGGTCAGGGTCAAACACGTTTGCAAAGTTTTACAAGTTCGATACTTTGGCCTTTGATGATCTGAAGTTCAGTCAATCAGTTCCGCAGGAGCCTCCGCGCTCTCCCTTCCATTCTGGGAGCTTTGGTACATCCCCATGGTACTAATGTGGACCTCAGCATCCTCTAGGACATAAGAGAAAATAGGATTTTGGTTACCTACTGGTAAATCCTTTTCTTGTAGTCCGTAGAGGATGCTGGGCGCCCGCCCAGCGCTTGGTCTTCCTGCAAACGTTATTTGGTTCAGTACAACTTCGTTTTAGTTGGGTACTGCATTGTTACTTGGTAAATAATGTTTCAGCAGTTGCTGAGTGTTCAAGCAACATTGGCTTGACATGCCTGGTATGTGTGAGCTGGTGTGAATCTCGCCACTATCTGTGTATAATACTTCTCTCGAAGATGTCCGTCTCCTCGGGCACAGTTTCTAGACTGAGTCTGGTAGGAGGGGCATAGTGAGAGGAGCCAGCCCACACTCTTAAAGTGCCAATGACTCCTGGTGGACCCGTCTATACCCCATGGTACTAATGTGGACCCCAGCAACCTCTATGGACTACGAGAAAAGGATTTACCGGTAGGTAACCAAAATCCTATTTTCTTAATGATTTACTATTTAAACAGCTATCTAACGTATGTATTAACATTTTCTTTTTAGGACTACTCACCAGCAATTTCTACTCACCAGAATGAGTGCATCTAGATGGGCCTTTTGACTTAGTGGTACAAATGGGAACAACTGTCCCAATTTGATGGGACAGTCACATTTTTTGAGCACTGTCCTGCTGTCCCACCCACGGGTTGCAGCAGAGCACCGGTGAATAGAATGAAGCGTGGCTACAACTGAAGAAGCTGACAGACGCGCATTGATTGAGCTAATACAGTGCCATATCCATCAGCCACGCACCGCCTCCATCCCTGTTAGTACACTGCCGGGCTCCAAACCCAGTGCGGCAGCAGTGATTACAAATAAAAATAAAAGAAGAAAAATATTTTTTCTCTTACGTCCTAGAGGATGCTGGGGACTCCGTAAGGACCATGGGGATAGAAGGGCTCCGCAGGAGACATGGGCACTTTAAGAAAGAACTTTAGGTATGGGTGTGCACTGGCTCCTCCCTCTATGCCCCTCCTCCTGACCTCAGTTTACTACTGTGCCCAGAAGAGACTGGGTGCATTACAGGGAGCTCTCCTGAGTTTCCTGAAAGAAAGTATATTTGTTAGGTTTTTTTATTTTCAGGGAGCCTGCTGGCAACAGACTCCCTGCATCGAGGGACTGAGGGGAGAGAAACAGACCTGCTGTAATGTTAGGCTCTGTTTCTTAGGCTACTGGACACTATTAGCTCCAGAGGGATCCGTACGCAGGTCTCACCCTCGCCGTCCGCCCCAGAGCCGCGCCGCCGTCCTCCTCGCAGAGCCGGAAGATAGAAGCCGGGTGAGTATGAGAAGAAAGAAGACAGACTTCTGAGGCGGCAGAAGACTTCAGATCTTCACTGAGGTAATGCACAGCAGTAAAGCTGTGCGCCATTGCTCCCACACAGCACACACAAACGGCAGTCACTGTAAGGGTGCAGGGCGCAGGGGGGGCGCCCTGGGCAGCAAGAAAACCTCTTTTTCTGGCAAATGTGTATATATACAGTAGAGATGAGCGGGTTCGGTTCCTCTGAATCCGAACCCGCCCGAACTTCAGGTTTTTTTACACGGGTCCGAGCAGGCTCGGATCTTCCCGCCTTGCTCGGCTAACCCGAGCGCGCCCGAACGTCATCATCACGCTGTCGGATTCTCGCGAGGCTCGGATTCTATCGCGAGACTCGGATTCTATATAAGGAGCCGCGCGTCGCCGCCATTTTCACACGTGCATTGAGAGTCATAGGGAGAGGACGTGGCTGGCGTCCTCTCCGTTTAGAGAAGAGAGAGAAACAGTATTTTGGGGAGCATTATTAGGAGGAGTACTACTATACTGTATACTACTATACTACTTGCTGAAGTGGTATTTATAGATTAGATAGTGTGACTGTAAGTGTATTATCTGACTTGTGGGGGAGACACTGATAGTGGGGAGCAGTTAGAGTCTGAGAGCAGGACTCAGGAGTACATATAACGTACAGTGCACACTTTTGCTGCAAGAGTCAGTGCCACACTGCCATTGTTGTGACCACACTGACCACCAGTATAATAATATATTTTGTGATTGTCTGCTTAGGCCTCGGAGTACTAGTTGCAAGTTGCAACGTGACCTGAAGTGACAACCAGTTTAATAATCAATCACCACCAGTTTAATATATATATATATACATATATATATATAATTGTATATAATATATATATATATATATATAATATTGTATACCACCTACCCGTGGTTTTTTTTTTTCCATTCTTCTTTATACATACTACTATAGTAGCTTACTGTAGCAGTCTGCGGTGCTGTGCTGACCTGACAGTGTCCAGCAGGTCCGTCATCAGTCATTACATAATAAATATATATAGTACCTGTCCGGCTGCAGTACTAGTGATATTATATTGATTTCATCTCATTATCAATAATTTATCATCCAGTCTAGACTCTATATTAGCAACAGACACAGTACGTTAGTCCACGGCTGTAGCTACCTCTGTGTCGGCACTCGGCAGTCCATCCATAATTGTATACCACCTACCCGTGGTTTTTTTTTTTTCTTTCTTCTTTGTACATACTACTATAGTACAGTAGCTTACTGTAGCAGTCTGCGGTGCTGCTGAGCTGACAGTGTCCAGCAGGTCCGTCATCAGTCATCATTACCTAATAAATATATTATCTACCTGTCCGGCTGCAGTACTAGTGATATTATATATACATACATATATATATTGATTTCATCTCATTATCAATCATCCAGTCTATATTAGCAGCAGACACAGTACGTTAGTCCACGGCTGTAGCTACCTCTGTGTCGGCACTCGGCAGTCCATCCATAATTGTATACCACCTACCCGTGTTTTTTTTTCTTTCTTTCTTCTTTGTACATACTACTATAGTATAGTAGCTTACTGTAGCAGTCTGCGGTGCTGCTGAGCTGACAGTGTCCAGCAGGTCCGTCATCAGTCATCATTACCTAATAAATATATTATCTACCTGTCCGGCTGCAGTACTAGTGATATTATATATACATACATATATATATATTGATTTCATCTCATTATCATCCAGTCTATATTAGCAGCAGACACAGTATGGTAGTCCACGGCTGTAGCTACCTCTGTGTCGGCACTCGGCAGTCCATCCATAATTGTATACCACCTACCCGTGGGTTTTTTTTTCTTTCTTCTTTGTACATACTACTATAGTATAGTAGCTTACTGTAGCAGTCTGCGGTGCTGCTGAGCTGACAGTGTCCAGCAGGTCCGTCATCAGTCATCATTACCTAATAAATATATTATCTACCTGTCCGGCTGCAGTACTAGTGATATTATATATACATACATATATATATTGATTTCATCTCATTATCAATCATCCAGTCTATATTAGCAGCAGACACAGTACGTTAGTCCACGGCTGTAGCTACCTCTGTGTCGGCACTCGGCAGTCCATCCATAATTGTATACCACCTATCCGTGGTTTTTTTTTTCTTTCTTCTTTGTACATACTACTATAGTATAGTAGCTTACTGTAGCAGTCTGCGGTGCTGCTGAGCTGACAGTGTCCAGCAGGTCCGTCATCAGTCATCATTACCTAATAAATATATTATCTACCTGTCCGGCTGCAGTACTAGTGATATTATATATACATACATATATATATATTGATTTCATCTCATTATCATCCAGTCTATATTAGCAGCAGACACAGTACGGTAGTCCACGGCTGTAGCTACCTCTGTGTCGGCACTCAGCAGTCCATCCATAATTGTATACCACCTACCCGTGGTTTTTTTTCTTTCTTTCTTCTTTGAACATACTACTATAGTATAGTAGCTTACTGTAGCAGTCTGCGGTGCTGCTGAGCTGACAGTGTCCAGCAGGTCCGTCATCAGTCATCATTACCTAATAAATATATTATCTACCTGTCCGGCTGCAGTACTAGTGATATTATATATACATACATATATATATTGATTTCATCTCATTATCAATCATCCAGTCTATATTAGCAGCAGACACAGTACGTTAGTCCACGGCTGTAGCTACCTCTGTGTCGGCACTCGGCAGTCCATCCATAATTGTATACCACCTACCCGTGTTTTTTTTTTTTTCTTCTTTGTACATACTACTATAGTATAGTAGCTTACTGTAGCAGTCTGCGGTGCTGCTGAGCTGACAGTGTCCAGCAGGTCCGTCATCAGTCATCATTACCTAATAAATATATTATCTACCTGTCCGGCTGCAGTACTAGTGATATTATATATACATACATATATATATATTGATTTCATCTCATTATCATTCAGTCTATATTAGCAGCAGACACAGTACGGTAGTCCACGGCTGTAGCTACCTCTGTGTCGGCACTCGGCAGTCCATCCATAAGTATACTAGTATCCATCCATCTCCATTGTTTACCTGAGGTGCCTTTTAGTTGTGCCTATTAAAATATGGAGAACAAAAATGTTGAGGTTCCAAAATTAGGGAAAGATCAAGATCCACTTCCACCTCGTGCTGAAGCTGCTGCCACTAGTCATGGCCGAGACGATGAAATGCCAGCAACGTCGTCTGCCAAGGCCGATGCCCAATGTCATAGTACAGAGCATGTCAAATCCAAAACACCAAATATCAGTAAAAAAAGGACTCCAAAACCTAAAATAAAATTGTTGGAGGAGAAGCGTAAACTTGCCAATATGCCATTTACCACACGGAGTGGCAAGGAACGGCTGAGGCCCTGGCCTATGTTCATGGCTAGTGGTTCAGCTTCACATGAGGATGGAAGCACTCAGCCTCTCGCTAGAAAACTGAAAAGACTCAAGCTGGCAAAAGCACCGCAAAGAACTGTGCGTTCTTCGAAATCCCAAATCCACAAGGAGAGTCCAATTGTGTCGGTTGCGATGCCTGACCTTCCCAACACTGGACGTGAAGAGCATGCGCCTTCCACCATTTGCACGCCCCCTGCAAGTGCTGGAAGGAGCACCCGCAGTCCAGTTCCTGATAGTCAGATTGAAGATGTCAGTGTTGAAGTACACCAGGATGAGGAGGATATGGGTGTTGCTGGCGCTGGGGAGGAAATTGACCAGGAGGATTCTGATGGTGAGGTGGTTTGTTTAAGTCAGGCACCCGGGGAGACACCTGTTGTCCGTGGGAGGAATATGGCCGTTGACATGCCTGGTGAAAATACCAAAAAAATCAGCTCTTCAGTGTGGAGGTATTTCAACAGAAAAGCGGACAACAGGTGTCAAGCCGTGTGTTGCCTTTGTCAAGCTGTAATAAGTAGGGGTAAGGACGTTAACCACCTCGGAACATCCTCCCTTATACGTCACCTGCAGCGCATTCATAATAAGTCAGTGACAAGTTCAAAAACTTTGGGTGACAGCGGAAGCAGTCCACTGACCAGTAAATCCCTTCCTCTTGTAACCAAGCTCACGCAAACCACCCCACCAACTCCCTCAGTGTCAATTTCCTCCTTCCCCAGGAATGCCAATAGTCCTGCAGGCCATGTCACTGGCAATTCTGACGATTCCTCTCCTGCCTGGGATTCCTCCGATGCATCCTTGCGTGTAACGCCTACTGCTGCTGGCGCTGCTGTTGTTGCTGCTGGGAGTCGATGGTCATCCCAGAGGGGAAGTCGGAAGACCACTTGTACTACTTCCAGTAAGCAATTGACTGTCCAACAGTCCTTTGCGAGGAAGATGAAATATCACAGCAGTCATCCTGCTGCAAAGCGGATAACTGAGGCCTTGACAACTATGTTGGTGTTAAACGTGCGTCCGGTATCCGCCGTTAGTTCACAGGGAACTACACAATTTCTTGAGGTAGTGTGCCCCCGTTACCAAATACCATCTAGGTTCCACTTCTCTAGGCAGGCGATACCGAAAATGTACACAGACCTCAGAAAAAGACTCACCAGTGTCCTAAAAAATGCAGCTGTACCCAATGTCCACTTAACCACGGACATGTGGACAAGTGGAGCAGGGCAGGGTCAGGACTATATGACTGTGACAGCCCACTGGGTAGATGTATGGACTCCCGCCGCAAGAACAGCAGCGGCGGCACCAGTAGCAGCATCTCGCAAACGCCAACTCTTTCCTAGGCAGGCTACGCTTTGTATCACCGCTTTCCAGAATACGCACACAGCTGAAAACCTCTTACGGCAACTGAGGAAGATCATCGCGGAATGGCTTACCCCAATTGGACTCTCCTGTGGATTTGTGGCATCGGACAACGCCAGCAATATTGTGTGTGCATTAAATATGGGCAAATTCCAGCACGTCCCATGTTTTGCACATACCTTGAATTTGGTGGTGCAGAATTTTTAAAAAAACGACAGGGGCGTGCAAGAGATGCTGTCGGTGGCCAGAAGAATTGCGGGACACTTTCGGCGTACAGGCACCACGTACAGAAGACTGGAGCACCACCAAAAACTACTGAACCTGCCCTGCCATCATCTGAAGCAAGAAGTGGTAACGAGGTGGAATTCAACCCTCTATATGCTTCAGAGGTTGGAGGAGCAGCAAAAGGCCATTCAAGCCTATACAATTGAGCACGATATAGGAGGTGGAATGCACCTGTCTCAAGCGCAGTGGAGAATGATTTCAACGTTGTGCAAGGTTCTGATGCCCTTTGAACTTGCCACACGTGAAGTCAGTTCAGACACTGCCAGCCTGAGTCAGGTCATTCCCCTCATCAGGCTTTTGCAGAAGAAGCTGGAGACATTGAAGGAGGAGCTAACACGGAGCTATTCCGCTAGGCATGTGGGACTTGTGGATGGAGCCCTTAATTCGCTTAACAAGGATTCACGGGTGGTCAATCTGTTGAAATCAGAGCACTACATTTTGGCCACCGTGCTCGATCCTAGATTTAAAGCCTACCTTGGATCTCTCTTTCCGGCAGACACAAGTCTGCTGGGGTTGAAAGACCTGCTGGTGAGAAAATTGTCAAGTCAAGCGGAACGCGACCTGTCAACATCTCCTCCTTCACATTCTCCCGCAACTGGGGGTGCGAGGAAAAGGCTCAGAATTCCGAGCCCACCCGCTGGCGGTGATGCAGGGCAGTCTGGAGCGACTGCTGATGCTGACATCTGGTCCGGACTGAAGGACCTGACAACGATTACGGACATGTCGTCTACTGTCACTGCATATGATTCTCTCACCATTGAAAGAATGGTGGAGGATTATATGAGTGACCGCATCCAAGTAGGCACGTCACACAGTCCGTACTTATACTGGCAGGAAAAAGAGGCAATTTGGAGGCCCTTGCACAAACTGGCTTTATTCTACCTAAGTTGCCCTCCCACAAGTGTGTACTCCGAAAGAGTGTTTAGTGCCGCCGCTCACCTTGTCAGCAATCGGCGTACGAGGTTACATCCAGAAAATGTGGAGAAGATGATGTTCATTAAAATGAATTATAATCAATTCCTCCGTGGAGACATTGACCAGCAGCAATTGCCTCCACAAAGTACACAGGGAGCTGAGATGGTGGATTCCAGTGGGGACGAATTGATAATCTGTGAGGAGGGGGATGTACACGGTGATATATCGGAGGATGATGATGAGGTGGACATCTTGCCTCTGTAGAGCCAGTTTGTGCAAGGAGAGATTAATTGCTTCTTTTTTGGTTGGGGTCCAAACCAACCCGTCATTTCAGTCACAGTCGTGTGGCAGACCCTGTCACTGAAATGATGGGTTGGTTAAAGTGTGCATGTCCTGTTTATACAATATAAGGGTGGGTGGGAGGGCCCAAGGACAATTCCATCTTGCACCTCTTTTTTCTTTAATTTTTCTTTGCGTCATGTGCTGTTTGTGGAATGTTTTTTGGAAGGGCCATCCTGCGTGACACTGCAGTGCCACTCCTAGATGGGCCCGGTGTTTGTGTCGGCCACTAGGGTCGCTTATCTTACTCACACAGCTACCTCATTGCGCCTCTTTTTTTCTTTGCGTCATGTGCTGTTTGGGGAGGGTTTTTTGGAAGGGCCATCCTGCGTGACACTGCAGTGCCATTCCTAGATGGGCCCGGTGTTTGTGTCGGCCACTAGGGTCGCTTATCTTACTCACACAGCTACCTCATTGCGCCTCTTTTTTTCTTTGCGTCATGTGCTGTTTGGGGAGGGTTTTTTGGAAGGGCCATCCTGCGTGACACTGCAGTGCCACTCCTAGATGGGCACGGTGTTTGTGTCGGCCACTAGGGTCGCTTATCTTACTCACACAGCTACCTCATTGCACCTCTTTTTTTCTTTGCGTCATGTGCTGTTTGGGGAGGGTTTTTTGGAAGGGCCATCCTGCGTGACACTGCAGTGCCACTCCTAGATGGGCACGGTGTTTGTGTCGGCCACTAGGGTCGCTTATCTTACTCACACAGCTACCTCATTGCGCCTCTTTTTTTCTTTGCGTCATGTGCTGTTTGGGGAGGGTTTTTTGGAAGGGCCATCCTGCGTGACACTGCAGTGCCACTCCTAGATGGGCACGGTGTTTGTGTCGGCCACTAGGGTCGCTTATCTTACTCACACAGCTACCTCATTGCGCCTCTTTTTTTCTTTGCGTCATGTGCTGTTTGGGGAGGGTTTTTTGGAAGGGCCATCCTGCGTGACACTGCAGTGCTACTCCTAGATGGGCCCGGTGTTTGTGTCGCCCACTAGGGTCGCTTATCTTACTCACACAGCTACCTCATTGCGCCTCTTTTTTTCTTTGCGTCATGTGCTGTTTGGGGAGGGTTTTTTGGAAGGGCCATCCTGCGTGACACTGCAGTGCCACTCCTAGATGGGCATGGTGTTTGTGTCGGCCACTAGGGTCGCTTATCTTACTCACACAGCTACCTCATTGCGCCTCTTTTTTTCTTTGCGTCATGTGCTGTTTGGGGAGGGTTTTTTGGAAGGGCCATCCTGCGTGACACTGCAGTGCCACTCCTAGATGGGCACGGTGTTTGTGTCGGCCACTAGGGTCGCTTATCTTACTCACACAGCTACCTCATTGCGCCTCTTTTTTTCTTTGCGTCATGTGCTGTTTGGGGAGGGTTTTTTGGAAGGGCCATCCTGCGTGACACTGCAGTGCCACTCCTAGATGGGCCCGGTGTTTGTGTCGGCCACTAGGGTCGCTTATCTTACTCACACAGCTACCTCATTGCGCCTCTTTTTTTCTTTGCGTCATGTGCTGTTTGGGGAGGGTTTTTTGGAAGGGCCATCCTGCGTGACACTGCAGTGCCACTCCTAGATGGGCCCGGTGTTTGTGTCGGCCACTAGGGTCGCTTATCTTACTCACACAGCTACCTCATTGCGCCTCTTTTTTTCTTTGCGTCATGTGCTGTTTGGGGAGGGTTTTTTGGAAGGGCCATCCTGCGTGACACTGCAGTGCCACTCCTAGATGGGCACGGTGTTTGTGTCGGCCACTAGGGTCGCTTATCTTACTCACACAGCTACCTCATTGCGCCTCTTTTTTTCTTTGCGTCATGTGCTGTTTGGGGAGGGTTTTTTGGAAGGGCCATCCTGCGTGACACTGCAGTGCCACTCCTAGATGGGCCCGGTGTTTGTGTCGGCCACTAGGGTCGCTTATCTTACTCACACAGCTACCTTATTGCGCCTCTTTTTTTCTTTGCGTCATGTGCTGTTTGGGGAGGGTTTTTTGGAAGGGCCATCCTGCGTGACACTGCAGTGCCACTCCTAGATGGGCCCGGTGTTTGTGTCGGCCACTAGGGTCGCTTATCTTACTCACACAGCTACCTCATTGCGCCTCTTTTTTTCTTTGCGTCATGTGCTGTTTGGGGAGTGTTTTTTGGAAGGGCCATCCTGCGTGACACTGCAGTGCCACTCCTAGATGGGCACGGTGTTTGTGTCGGCCACTAGGGTCGCTTAGCTTAGTCATCCAGCGACCTAGGTGCAAATTTTAGGACTAAAAATAATATTGTGAGGTGTGAGGTATTCAGAATAGACTGAAAATGAGTGGAAATTATGGTTTTTGAGGTTAATAATACTTTGGGATCAAAATGACCCCCAAATTCTATGATTTAAGCTGTTTTTTAGTGTTTTTAAAAAAAAACACCCGAATCCAAAACACACCCGAATCCGACAAAAAAAATTCGGTGAGGTTTTGCCAAAACGCGGTCGAACCCAAAACACGGCCGCGGAACTGAACCCAAAACCAAAACACAAAACCCGAAAAATTTCAAGTGCACATCTCTACGAGCTGGGCACTGTATATATAAAGAGCCCCAGCCAGGTTTTTTCGATGTTTGAGCGGGACAGAAGCCCGCCGCCGAGGGGGCGTGCTTCTTCCTCAGCACTCACCAGCGCCATTTTCTCCACAGCACAGTGCTGAGAGGAAGCTCCCCGGACTCTCCCCTGCTTATCCACAGTGAAAGAAGGTTTTAAAGAAGGGGGGGGGGCACATAATTGGCACAATATACAGATTACAGCGCTATCTAAACATATTGTGTGTTTTTTCCTGGGTCATTAGCGCTGGGTGTGTGCTGGCATACTTTCTCTCTGTCTCTCCAAAGGGCCTTGTGGGGGAACTGTCTTCAGATAAGAGGATTCCCTGTGTGTGTGTGGTGTGTCGGTACGCGTGTGTCGACATGTCTGAGGTAGAAGGCTCTCCTAGGGAGGAGGTGGAGCAAATGAATGTGGTGTCTCCGTCGACAACGCCGACACCTGACTGGATGGATATGTGGAATGTTTTAAGTGCTAATGTGAATTTATTGCACAAAAGATTAGACAAAGCTGAGGCTAGGGAACAGCCAGGGAGTCAACCCTATGTCGCAGGGACCTTCAGGGTCTCAAAAGCACCCACTATCCCAAATAGTAGACACTGATACCGACACGGATTCTGACTCCAGTGTCGACTATGATGATGCAAAGTTACAGCCAAAATTGGCTAAATGTATTTGATATATGATTATTGCAATAAAGGATGTTTTGCATATCACAGAGGAACCCCCTGTCCCCGACACGAGGGTACACATGTATAAGGGGAAGAAACCTGAGGTAACCTTTCCCCCTTCTCATGAGCTGAACGAGTTGTGTGAAAAAGCGTGGGAATCTCCAGACAAAAAACTGCAGATTCCCAAAAGGATTCTTATGGCGTATCCTTTCCCGGCAAAGGACAGGATACGGTGGGAATCCTCCCCTAGGGTGGACAAAATGTTGACACGCTTATCCAAAAAGCGCTGCCATCCCAAGATACGGCTACCCTAAGGGATCCTGCTGATCGCAAGCAGGAGGTTATTTTGAAGTCCATTTACACACATTCTGGTACTTTACTCAGACCGGCTATTGCGTCGGCTTGGGTTTGTAGCGTGGTAGCAGCGTGGACAGATACCTTATCAGCGGAGATTGAGACCCTGGATAAGGATACCACCTTATTGACCCTAGGACATATAAAAGATGCTGTCTTGTATATGAGAGATGCTCAAAGAGACATTGCTTTACTGGGTTCTAGAGTCAATGCTATGTCGATTTCTGCTAGACGAGTCCTATGGACCCGGCAATGGACAGGTGATGCCGACTCAAAAAGGCATATGGAGGTTTTACCTTACAAGGGTGAGGAATTATTTGGAGAAGGTCTCTCGGACCTGGTCTCCACAGCTACAGCTGGTAAATTCAATTTTTTGCCTTATATTCCCTCACAGCCTAAGAAAGCGCCACATTATCAAATGCAGTACTTTCGGTCACAGAGAAACAAGAAAGTACAAGGTGCGTCCTTTCTTGCCAGAGGTAAGGGCAGAGGAAAGAAGCTGCACAACACAGCTAGTTCCCAGGAACAGAAGTCCTCCCCGGCCTCTACAAAATCCACCGCATGATGCTGGGGCTCTGCTACAGGAGTCCGCCCCAGTGGGGGCACGTCTTCGACTTTTCAGCCACATATGGGTTCACTCACAGGTGGATCCCTGGGCAATAGAAATTGTTTCTCAGGGTTACAAGCTGGAATTCAAAGAGGTGCCTCCTCGACGGTTTTTCAAATCGGCCCTGCCGGCTTCTCCCCCAGAAAGGGAGTTAGTGTTAAATGCAATTCACAAATTGTATCTTCAACAGGTGGTGGTCAAGGTTCCCCTACTTCAACAAGGGAGGGGATATTACTCAACCCTGTTTGTAGTCCTGAAACCGGACGGTTCGGTCAGACCCATTTTAAATTTAAAATCCCTGAACCTATACTTGAAAAGGTACAAGTTCAAGATGGAATCGCTCAGAGCGGTCATCGCCAGCCTGGAAGGGGGGGATTTTATGGTATCCCTGGACATAAAGGATGCATACCTTCATGTTCACATATATCCACCTCATCAGGCGTACCTGAGATTTGCGGTACAGGATTGTCATTACCAATTTCAGAAGATGCCGTTTGGGCTTTCCACCGCCCCTAGGATTTTCACCAAGGTAATGGCGGAAATGATGGTGCTCCTGCGCAAGCAGGGTGTCACAATTATCCCGTACTTGGACGATCTCCTCATAAAAGTGAGATCAAGAGAGCAGTTGCTGAGCAGCGTGTCACTTTCACTGAAAGTGTTACAGCAACACGGCTGGATTCTCAATATCTCAAAGTCGCAGCTGGTTCCTACGACTCGTCTGACGTCCTTGGGCATGATTCTGGATACGGACCAGAAAAGGGTTTATCTTCCGATAGAAAAGGCTCAGGAACTCATGACCCTGGTCAGGAACCTATTGAAGCCAAAACAGGTGTCAGTGCATCACTGCACTCGAGTCCTGGGAAAGATGGTGGCATCGTATGAGGCCATTCCCTTCGGCAGGTTCCATGCGAGGACCTTCCAATGGGACCTACTGGACAAGTGGTCCGGGTCACATCTACAGATTCATCAGTTGATCACCCTGTCCCCCAGGGCCAGGGTGTCTCTCCTGTGGTGGCTACAGAGTGCTCACCTTCTAGAGGACTGCAGGTTCGGCATTCAGGACTGGGTTCTGGTGACCACGGACGCGAGCCTCCGAGGTTGGGGAGCAGTCACACAGGGAAGAAACTTCCAAGGACTTTGGACAAGTCAAGAGACTTGTCTTCACATCAACGTCCTGTAGCTGAGGGCCATGTACAACACCCTTCGTCAAGCGGAGACCTTACTTCGCGACCTACCAGTTCTGATTCAGTCAGACAACATCACCGCGGTGGCTCATGTAAACCGCCAAGGCGGCACAAGGAGCAGAGTGGCGATGGCAGAAGCCGCCAGGATTCTTCGCTGGGCGGAAAATCATGTAAGCGCACTGTCAGCAGTGTTCATTCTGGGAGTGGACAACTGGGAAGCAGACTTCCTCAGCAGGCACGACCTGTATTCAGGAGAGTGGGGACTTTATCAGGAAGTCTTCGCACAGATTGCAAGTCAGTGGGGACTGCCCCAGATAGACATGATGGCGTCCCGCCTCAACAAAAAGCTACAGAGGTATTGCGCCAGGTCAAGAGACCCTCAGGCGGTGGCTGTGGACGCCCTAGTGACACCGTGGGTGTTTCAGTAGGTCTATGTATTTCCTCCTCTTCCTCTCATCCCAAAGGTGTTGAGAATAATAAGAAAAAGAGGAGTACAGACAATTCTCATTGTTCCAGATTGGCCGCGAAGGGCCTGGTATCCGGATCTGCAGGAGATGCTCACAGAAGATCCGTGGCCTTTTCCTCTAAGGCAGGACCTGTTGCAACAGGGGCCCTGTCTGTTCCAAGACTTACCGCGGCTGCGTTTGACAGCATGGCGGTTGAACGCCGGATCCTAGCGGAAAAGGGCATTCCGGATGAGGTCATTCCTACTCTGATAAAGGCTAGGAAGGACGTGACAGCTAAACATTATCACCGTATATGGCGAAAGTATATTTCTTGGTGTGAGGCCAGGAATGCTCCTACGGAAGAATTCCATCTGGGCCGTTTCCTTCACTTCCTACAAACGGGAGTGAATTTGGGCCTAAAATTAGGCTCCATTAAGGTTCAGATTTCGGCCTTATCCATTTTCTTTCAGAAAGAATTAGCTTCTCTCCCAGAAGTACAGACTTTGTGAAGGGAGTGCTGCATATTCAGCCTCCTTTTGTACCTCCGGTGGCACCTTGGGACCTTAATGTGGTGTTGAGTTTCCCTAAGTCGCACTGGTTTGAACCACTTAAAACGGTGGAGTTAAAATATCTCACTTGGAAGGTGGTCATGTTGTTAGCCTTGGCTTCGGCTAGGCGAGTGTCGGAATTGGCGGCTTTGTCTCATAAAAGCCCCTATCTGGTTTTCCATATGGATAGAGCGGAATTGCGGACCCGTCCTTAATTTTTGCCTAAGGTGGTGTCATCTTTTCATATGAACCAACCTATTGTGGTGCCTGTGGCTACGCGAGACTTGGAGGATTCCGAGTCCCTTGATGTGGTCAGGGCTTTGAAAATTTACATGGCCAGAACGGCTAGAGTCAGAAAAACAGAAGCACTGTTTGTCCTGTATGCAGCCAACAAGGTTGGCGCTCCTGCTTAAAAGCAGACTATTGCTTGCTGGATCTGTAACACGATTCAGCAGGCTCATTCTACGGCTGGATTGCCGTTACCAAAATCGGTCAAGGCCCATTCCACTAGGACGGTGGGCTCTTCTTGGGCGGCTGCCCGAGGGGTCTCGGCACTACAGCTGTGCCGAGCCGCTACTTGGTCGGGTTCAAACACCTTTGCAAAATTCTATAAGTTTGATACCCTGGCTGAGGAGGACCTCCTGTTTGCTCAATCGGTGCTGCAGAGTCATCCGCACTCTCCCGCCCGTTTGGGAGCTTTGGTATAATCCCCATGGTCCTTACTGAGACCCCAGCATCCTCTAGGACGTAAGAGAAAATAAGATTTTAAACCTACCGGTAAATCTTTTTCTCGTAGTCCGTAGAGGATGCTGGGCGCCCGTCTCAAGTGCGGACTACTTCTGCAAGACTTGTACATAGTTTTGCTTACTTAAGGGTTATGTGATAGTTTCATCGGTCTCGGACTGATGCTATGTTGTTTTCATACTGTTAACTGGTTAGTATATCACAAGTTATACGGTGTGAATGGTGTGGGCTGGGATGAATCTTGCCCTTGGATTAACAAAAATCCTTTCCTCGTACTGTCTGTCTCCTCTGGGCACAGTTTCTCTAACTGAGGTCTGGAGGAGGGGCATAGAGGGAGGAGCCAGTGCACACCCATACCTAAAGTTCTTTCTTAAAGTGCCCATGTCTCCTGCGGAGCCCGTCTATCCCCATGGTCCTTACGGAGTCCCCAGCATCCTCTACGGACTACGAGAAAAAGATTTACCGGTAGGTTTAAAATCTTATTTTTAGAAATTGCTGTGGCCCCATAGCAGCTGCATCACCTGCATCCTCTCTAGTTACTCCACTGCTGAGCATCTTCCACTTAAGAGCTGACAGTGAGGGGAAGACTGTAACAGAAACTGAAAGCCAAATGTAAAATGGTCCAAGTTTTCAAAATGTGAGAATTTAGCGCTAAACTTACACATTTTTTAAAACTCGACCAATGTCATAGAATCTGAGAACATGCAATCTCCCACAATTTAAAATTTCATCCAGATGTTTTCCCATTTTGAACATACATTGCATCCGGAAAGTATTCACAGCGCTTCACTTTTTCCATATTTTGTTATGTTACAGCCTTATTACAAAATGGAATAAATTAATTTTTCCCTCAGAATTCTACACACAATACCCCATAATGACAACGTAAAAAAAGTTTTTTTTTTAGATTTTTTGCAAATTTATTAAAAATAATAAACCAAGTAATCACATGTACATAAGTATTCACAGCATTCAAAATTGAGCTCAGGTGCATCCTGTTTCCACTGATCATCCTTGAGATGTTCCTACAGCTTAATTGGAGTCCACCTGTGATAAATTCAGTTGATTGGACATGATTTGGAAAGACACACACCTGTCTATATAAGGTCCCACACTTGACAGTGCATGTCTGAGCACAAACCAAGCAAGAAGTCAAAGAAACTGTCTGTAGACCTCCGAGGCAGGATTGTCTCGAGGCACAAATCTGTGGAAGGGTACAGAAAAATATCTGCTGCTTTGAAGGTCCCAATGAGCACAGTGGCCTCCATCATCCGTAAATGGAAGAAGTTCGGAAACCATTGGGACTCTAGAGCTGGCTGGCCGTCTAAACTGAGTGATCGGGGGGAGAAGGGCCCTAGTCAGGGAGGTGACCATGGTGAATCAGGCCTGTATGGTAGATTGGAAAGATGGAATCCACTCCTTAGTAACAAGCACATAGCAGCCCACCTGGAGTTTGCCAAAATACACCTATAGGACTCTCAGAACATGAGAAACAAAATTCTCTGGTCTGATGAGACAAAGATTAATCTCTTTGGCGTGAATGCCAGGCATCATGTTTGGAGGAAACCAGGCACCACTCATCATCAGGCCAATACCATCCCTACAGTGAAGCATGGTGGTGGCAGCATCATGCTGTGGGGATGTTTTTCAGCGGCAGGAACTTGGAGACTAGTAAGGATAGAGCGAAAGATGAATGCAGCAATGTACAGAGCCACCTGGATGAAAACCTGCTCCAGAGCGCTCTTGACCTCAGACTGGGGCGATGGTTCATCTATCAGCAGGACAACGACCCTAAGCACACAGCCAAGATATCAAAGGAGTGTCTTCAGGACAACTCTATGAATGCCCTTGAGTGGCCCAGCCAGAGCTCAGACTTGATTGAACATCTCTGGAGAGATCTGAAAATGGCTGTGCACCGACACTTCCCATCGAACCTGATGGAGCTTGAGAGGTGCTGCAAAAAGGAATGGGCGAAACTGCCCAAAGATAGGTGTGCCAAGCTTGTGGCATCATATTCAAAAAGACTTGAGGTTGTACTTGCTGCCAAAGGTGCATTAACAAAGTATTGAGCAAAGGCTGTGAATACTTATGTACATTGTGATTCCTTAGTTTTTTATTTTTTAATACATTTTCAAAAATCTCAAAAACACTTTTTTCACGTTGTCATTATGGAGTATTGTGTGTAGAATTTTGAGGGGAAAAATCAATTTATTTCAGTTTGGAATAAGGCTGTAACATAACAAAATGTAGAAAAAGTGAAGCGCTGTGAAAATTTTCCGGATGCACTGTACAACTCACCCAGTGTAATAAAGTGAGAGTTTGAAACTGTCACTTATAACATGACCAAAAACTCTCAGAAATATAAAGGTGGTTTTTATAAGTGAGAAGTATGTGTCAATTTGGGAAAACAAGTAAAAATACACATTGAACTGACAATTTTCCCTCCAAAACCATTCATATAATTGTTTTTTTAAGACAGTTTTATTTAATATAGTTTAAAAAGTATTTTTTAAATATTTAAATATTATATTATTGTTATATTATGTCTGCAGAACAGATCTTCTTGTGAAAAACTGGTGGACACAGTGGGCGGCCTGGTCACATGTGATCTGACCATGCCAGTTAAGTGGTTAAAGCACATTTATACTAAATAAATATTTTAAAAAATATTTCAGACTTTGAAAACAGAAATAAAATCTTTACCCTTAAAAATAGTCTACGTACATGTACAGTATGTGTAAAACCACATTACACGAACCCATATTAGCTAAAATGTGCCCCCTAACTAGTCTTTCTACATGTACCCTCAAATAGTGTACCTACGTACAGTATACATATAAATTAAATAAACATTACCCCCCAAAAAATATACATCTACTTATGTAAAAAAAACACAAACACAAATGTGTTTGTACTTAAGCAGCAGAGAAATAGTAACAAATACTAGCAAAATAAGAAAAGAAAACAAGAAAATAATGAAAACAAAAAATTATTACGATGCTGAATAGCCTCATCGTCTCCCTGCCTTCTTTAGTGATACCCCCTTGTGTATGGACACTATGCTTAGGGGGGTCACCAGTGAGACAGTCTGAGGGCTGGTCTGGAGGGAGCTGGACGCTGATGTGGAAGCCAGGCAGACCCCTGCTTACACATTATGCCAGGTAGAGCTCACTTTCACACATTACACCACAGTAGAGCAGCGCCACTCATATACATTACGCCAGGTAGAGTCCCCTATACACATTACGCCAGGTAGAGCCCCCTTTTACACATAATGCCAGGTAGAGTCCCTTTATACAATGTCGAGTAGAGTCCCTTTTACACACTGCACCAGACAGAGACCCTTTTTACACACTGCACCAGACAGAGACCCTTTTTACACACTGCACCAGGTATACAGTAGCTCCCTTTTACACACTGCGCCAGTTAGAGCCCCCTTATACACATTGCACCAGGTAGAGCCCCCTATTACACATTGCGCCAGGTAGAGCCCCCTTTCCTTTTACACATTGCACCAGGTAATGTCCCTTTTACACATTACACCAGGTAGAGCCCCCTTTTACACCTTGCACCAGGTAGAGCTCTCTTTTACACATTGCACCAGGCAGAGCCCCTTTTACACATTGCACCAGGCAGAGCCCCCTTTTACACATTGCACCAGTCAGAGCCCCCTTTTACATATTGCACAAGGTAGAGCCCCCTTTTACATATTGCACAAGGTAGAGCCCCCTTTTACAACAGGGGTGTGTGTATCTGTGTTTGTTATACTTCTGTCCGCCTTCAGAGCAGCTGCTTCCGCCTGCTGACCTTTCACCCATGCACTGTTCTTCTCCTGCTACAGGCACACAAGAGTGGCTCGGGAGGGGCAGAGTGTAGGAGGTACAGGATGCAGCCAGGTGCCTGTGTGAGCAGCAGCAGCCGGGATAGTACGGCAGCAGCAGGAGTGCGGTCGTGCTGGTGCTGCTGGCGGTACTGCACCTACAGTGCATTTGTGCTGTGAGCAAGGCACCACTAGCACACTGCTAGTTACAACCTTTGTGGGCACTCGTGGTCAGATAAAAAGCCTGTCAGACCGACAGGCATTTTATCTGATCCTGCTGATATCCGGGTCATACACTGTGAGATATTTCCGTGCATGAACATGATTTCGGTCCTCCACCCCTGGGGAGGAGACATTTCCCCGTTCCTTTCCATGTGAAGGAACAGGGGAAATGTTTGTCGTTTGGCCACAGTAAGGCATGCACTGCCTGATGCGGCCGACATGATACTTGAAAATATTGCATCGGAGGGACATGCTGGACGATTTGGCATGCCTGATCAATCGGTATTTTCTTGTTGGTCGGCCACATACACGCTGCAATTATTTGGCCAATCAGTTGATATCGTTGTGTTTATGCCCAACATTATTCTACTCAAGATGTCACACAGTCACATGTTATTAAACATAACATTTACAGAATTTACAAATGTTTAACCTCTTCAGGGATAGTGGCACATATTTTAGAAATTCAAATGTTTATACATACTTTTAAATGCATTTTTTTTAAACAATATGGGCCACTTTTAAAAAACAACAACCTATAGTTATAGGGAAAAAAAATATAAATTCTGTTTTAAATATTATAATTTTGTGTCACATATTATATTATACGTAAAGAGGTGTAAAAATTCACAGTTGACACTCATTTAGGTTGTTACAGTTACAAGGGGATTTTTATGTGTTTACTTACCAGGACGAGGTGGGGATGCTGGACGGTCCATTTCCACTACATGCATACTAGGAAGCACCTCCAGAGAGATAATCTCTTTCAATTTCTCCTCCAACGACGTGTAGTGGACCATTGCTTAAGGTCCTCCTTCTGTCCTGTGACCCTCATGATGCTCCTTAGACTTCTTGACTTTCAGGACCCTCTTGATGTCGCCAAATCTCTTCTTGACATTAGGGAAGTCCCAGCACCAGGAGCTCACCAAGTTCACTGCTTTCTGGGTCGACCTCCACATGGCCTTCTTCCTGGATGCAGGGGTAATGTGTGCCTGGTGTGGAAACTCCTGCACCATGGCATGGACCAGGGTGCAGTTCTCATCATGGGATAAATGTAGAAAGCAGTGATAAGAGTGGAGTGGAAAAGTTGCCCAAAGCAACCAATCAGCATTGAAGTAACATTTATAATTAGCATACTATAAAATTATACAGAGCAGCTGGCTCACTCCTCCACTATTATCACTGCTTTATACATTTACCCCACATGAGAATCTCACATTTCGATCTGTCCTTGTCTTGCCAGATGCAGCACCCTCAACTTTCTCCTCCTCACTGTCCTCCACCTCCTGCTGATCCCACTCCTTCTACTTTTAGGCAGGATCAGTCTGCTGCTGCATGACGTCCTCCTCCTACTCCTCCTCCTCCTCTCTCTGGTAGCTCTCCTGGAAGTCATGTCTCTCCAAATCTCTTCAAAATAGCACTCCAACAAACTGATAATTGCCCTCTCACTATCTTTCTGTCACAAACCACCTCCTCTTCTCAAAAACACCTACTAAATTTCAAAGGACAAAATGGAGTATCCAGGGTATATATAGGGTGTGTGATGCTTGAATCAGGGGACATTTGGGCACCAATGGTTGACTTTCTTTCACACTGTGCAATTCTCATAACAAAACTTGCATTCTGGTTGAGTGCGTGAATATGATATAAAGAGGATTGGTGTCCAAATCCGTTTTCTTGCAGTGTCCTATAAATGTGTGTATTATTCATACATTATATATATATATATATATATATATATATAGATATATAGTTTCCAACAAATAGGCACTCTCCAAAATCCTTTCAGATGTGTATCAAAGTAGTTTTTTCATATATTATACTCATAAAGTTACAAATGCAAGGCTTCTTATCATATGCATGTAGGTATTGGTGCTACAGTACCTACATGCAAATGATAAGAAGCCTTGTATTTGTAACTTTGTAAGTATAATATATAAAAAAAAACACTTTGATACACATTTAAAAGGATTTTGGAGAGTGCCTATTTGCTGGAAACTATATTTACCGGAATCACCCTGTTAGGGGATAATCTGTGTAGTGCACCCCACGGATGGACTCTTGATGAGAGTGTGGGACACCCCCATTGTGTGTGTATATATATATATATAGAGAGAGAGAGAGAGAGAGAGAGAGAGAGAGAGAGAGAGAGAGAGAGAGAGAAGGGGGAGAGCAGCAATTATCTTCCTAGCACAGGGCACCAAAAAGTCTAGCTACAGCTCTAACAAGAACTGTGGATTATTATAATAACTATCAATCAACTAACTAACTAACTAACTAACTAACTAACTAACTAACTAACTAACTAACTAACTAACCAACTGTGCATTGGACTAAGGTACTGTTACCGTTTATGTCTTGTTGCTGTTGACATTGGGGGTAATTCCGAGTTGATCGCAGCATCAAGTTTGTTAGCAGTTGGGCAAAACCATTTGCACTGCAGGTGTGGCAGATAAAACATTTGCAGAGAGAGTTAGATTTGGGTGGGGTGTGTTCAAACTGAAATCTAAATTGCAGTGTAAAAATAAAGCAGCCAGTATTTACCCTGCACAGAAACAATATAACCCACTCAAATCTAACTCTCTCTGCAAATGTTATATCTGCCCCCCTTGCAGTGCACATGGTTTTACCCAACTGCTAACAAATTTGATGCTGCGATCAACTCGGAATTACCCCCATTGGCTAATGCAGAGGAGAATAAGAAGCTATGGCTGGTATTTGTAGTCACCTCAATGTAAAATTCTAGCAGATATTTTTTAGAGATGAGCGGGTTCGGTTCCTCGGAATCCGAACCCGCCCGAACTTCATGTTTTTTTTCACGGGTCCGAGCGACTCGGATCTTCCCGCCTTGCTCGGTTAACCCGAGCGCGCCCGAACGTCATCATGACGCTGTCGGATTCTCGCGAGACTCGGATTCTATATAAGGAGCCGCGCGTCGCCGCCATTTTCACACGTGCATTGAGATTGATAGGGAGAGGACGTGGCTGGCGTCCTCTCCATTTAGATTAGAAGAGAGAGAGTGAGATTGATTTGAGACAGAGACACTTGATTTACTGGAGCTTAGGAGTACTGTAGAGAGTGCAGAGTTTAGTAGTGACTGACCACAGTGACCACCAGACAGTGCAGTTTTATTTAATATAATCCGTTCTCTGCCTGAAAAAAACGATACAGTGACTCAGTCACATACCATATCTGTGTGCACTGCTCAGCCCAGTGTGCTGCATCATCTATGTATATATCTGACTGTGCTCACACAGCTTATAATTGTGGGGGAGACTGGGGAGCAGTGCCAGTTATAGGTTATAGCAGGAGCCAGGAGTACATATTATTAAAATTAAACAGTGCACACTTTTGCTGCAGGAGTGCCACTGCCAGTGTGACTGACCAGTGACCTGACCACACTGACCACCAGTATAGTTAGTAGTATACTATATTGTGATTGCCTGAAAAAGTTAAACACTCGTCGTGTGACTTGTGTGGTGTTTTTTTTTTTATTCTATAAAAAACTCATTCTGCTGACAGACAGTGTCCAGCAGGTCCGTCATTATATAATATATACCTGTCCGGCTGCAGTAGTGATATATATATATTTTTTATATCATTATTTATCATCCAGTCGCAGCAGACACAGTACGGTAGTTCACGGCTGTAGCTACCTCTGTGTCGGCACTCGGCAGTCCATCCATAATTGTATACCACCTACCCGTGGTTTTTTTTTCTTTCTTCTTTATACATACATACTACATCTCTTTATCAACCAGTCTATATTAGCAGCAGACACAGTACAGTAGTCCACGGCTGTAGCTACCTCTGTGTCGGCACTCGGCAGTCCATCCATAATTGTATACCACCTACCCGTGGTTTTTTTTTCTTTCTTCTTTATACATACATACTACATCTCTTTATCAACCAGTCTATATTAGCAGCAGACACAGTACAGTACGGTAGTCCACGGCTGTAGCTACCTCTGTGTCGGCACTCGGCAGTCCGTCCATAATTGTATACCACCTACCCGTGGTTTTTTCTTCTTTCTTCTTTATACATACATACTACATCTCTTTATCAACCAGTCTATATTAGCAGCAGACACAGTACAGTAGTCCACGGCTGTAGCTACCTCCGTGTCGGCACTCGGCAGTCCATCCATAATTGTATACCACCTACCCGTGGTTTTTTTTCTTTCTTCTTTATACATACATACTACATCTCTTTATCAACCAGTCTATATTAGCAGCAGACACAGTACAGTACGGTAGTCCACGGCTGTAGCTACCTCTGTGTCGGCACTCGGCAGTCCGTCCATAATTGTATACCACCTACCCGTGTTTTTTTTTCTTTCTTCTTTATACATACTACATCTCATTATCATCCAGTCTATATTAGCAGCAGACACAGTACAGTACGGTAGTCCACGGCTGTAGCTACCTCTGTGTCGGCACTCGGCAGTCCGTCCATAATTGTATACCACCTACCCGTGGTTTTTTTTTTCTTTCTTCTTTATACATACTACATCTCATTATCAACCAGTCTATATTAGCAGCAGACACAGTACGGTAGTCCACGGCTGTAGCTACCTCTGTGTCGGCACTCGGCAGTCCATCCATAATTGTATACCACCTACCCGTGGTTTTTTTTTTCTTTCTTCTTTATACATACTACATCTCATTATCAACCAGTCTATATTAGCAGCAGACACAGTACGGTAGTCCACGGCTGTAGCTACCTCTGTGTCGGCACTCGGCAGTCCATCCATAATTGTATACCACCTACCCGTGGTTTTTTTTTCTTTCTTCTTTATACATACATACTACATCTCATTATCATCCAGTCTATATTAGCAGCAGACACAGTACAGTACAATAGTCCACGGCTGTAGCTACCTCTGTGTCGGCACTCGGCAGTCCATCCATAATTGTATACTAGTATCCATCCATCTCCATTGTTTACCTGAGGTGCCTTTTAGTTGTGCCTATTAAAATATGGAGAACAAAAATGTTGAGGTTCCAAAATTAGGGAAAGATCAAGATCCACTTCCACCTCGTGCTGAAGCTGCTGCCACTAGTCATGGCCGAGACGATGAAATGCCAGCAACGTCGTCTGCCAAGGCCGATGCCCAATGTCATAGTACAGAGCATGTCAAATCCAAAACACCAAATATCAGTAAAAAAAGGACTCCAAAACCTAAAATAAAATTGTCGGAGGAGAAGCGTAAACTTGCCAATATGCCATTTACCACACGGAGTGGCAAGGAACGGCTGAGGCCCTGGCCTATGTTCATGGCTAGTGGTTCAGCTTCACATGAGGATGGAAGCACTCAGCCTCTCGCTAGAAAACTGAAAAGACTCAAGCTGGCAAAAGCACCGCAAAGAACTGTGCGTTCTTCGAAATCCCAAATCCACAAGGAGAGTCCAATTGTGTCGGTTGCGATGCCTGACCTTCCCAACACTGGACGTGAAGAGCATGCGCCTTCCACCATTTGCACGCCCCCTGCAAGTGCTGGAAGGAGCACCCGCAGTCCAGTTCCTGATAGTCAGATTGAAGATGTCAGTGTTGAAGTACACCAGGATGAGGAGGATATGGGTGTTGCTGGCGCTGGGGAGGAAATTGACCAGGAGGATTCTGATGGTGAGGTGGTTTGTTTAAGTCAGGCACCCGGGGAGACACCTGTTGTCCGTGGGAGGAATATGGCCGTTGACATGCCTGGTGAAAATACCAAAAAAATCAGCTCTTCGGTGTGGAAGTATTTCACCAGAAATGCGGACAACATTTGTCAAGCCGTGTGTTCCCTTTGTCAAGCTGTAATAAGTAGGGGTAAGGACGTTAACCACCTCGGAACATCCTCCCTTATACGTCACCTGCAGCGCATTCATAATAAGTCAGTGACAAGTTCAAAAACTTTGGGCGACAGCGGAAGCAGTCCACTGACCAGTAAATCCCTTCCTCTTGTAACCAAGCTCACGCAAACCACCCCACCAACTCCCTCAGTGTCAATTTCCTCCTTCCCCAGGAATGCCAATAGTCCTGCAGGCCATGTCACTGGCAATTCTGACGAGTCCTCTCCTGCCTGGGATTCCTCCGATGCATCCTTGCGTGTAACGCCTACTGCTGCTGGCGCTGCTGTTGTTGCTGCTGGGAGTCGATGGTCATCCCAGAGGGGAAGTCGTAAGCCCACTTGTACTACTTCCAGTAAGCAATTGACTGTCCAACAGTCCTTTGCGAGGAAGATGAAATATCACAGCAGTCATCCTGCTGCAAAGCGGATAACTGAGGCCTTGACAACTATGTTGGTGTTAGACGTGCGTCCGGTATCCGCCGTTAGTTCACAGGGAACTAGACAATTTATTGAGGCAGTGTGCCCCCGTTACCAAATACCATCTAGGTTCCACTTCTGTAGGCAGGCGATACCGAGAATGTACACGGACGTCAGAAAAAGACTCACCAGTGTCCTAAAAAATGCAGTTGTACCCAATGTCCACTTAACCACGGACATGTGGACAAGTGGAGCAGGGCAGGGTCAGGACTATATGACTGTGACAGCCCACTGGGTAGATGTATGGACTCCCGCCACAAGAACAGCAGCGGCGGCACCAGTAGCAGCATCTCGCAAACGCCAACTCTTTCCTAGGCAGGCTACGCTTTGTATCACCGCTTTCCAGAATACGCACACAGCTAAAAACCTCTTACGGCAACTGAGGAAGATCATCGCAGAATGGCTTACCCCAATTGGACTCTCCTGTGGATTTGTGGCATCGGACAACGCCAGCAATATTGTGTGTGCATTAAATATGGGCAAATTCCAGCACGTCCCATGTTTTGCACATACCTTGAATTTGGTGGTGCAGAATTTTTAAAAAAACGACAGGGGCGTGCAAGAGATGCTGTCGGTGGCCAGAAGAATTGCGGGACACTTTCGGCGTACAGGCACCACGTACAGAAGACTGGAGCACCACCAAAAACTACTGAACCTGCCCTGCCATCATCTGAAGCAAGAAGTGGTAACGAGGTGGAATTCAACCCTCTATATGCTTCAGAGGTTGGAGGAGCAGCAAAAGGCCATTCAAGCCTATACAATTGAGCACGATATAGGAGGTGGAATGCACCTGTCTCAAGTGCAGTGGAGAATGATTTCAACGTTGTGCAAGGTTCTGATGCCCTTTGAACTTGCCACACGTGAAGTCAGTTCAGACACTGCCAGCCTGAGTCAGGTCATTCCCCTCATCAGGCTTTTGCAGAAGAAGCTGGAGACATTGAAGGAGGAGCTAACACGGAGCGATTCCGCTAGGCATGTGGGACTTGTGGATGGAGCCCTTAATTCGCTTAACAAGGATTCACGGGTGGTCAATCTGTTGAAATCAGAGCACTACATTTTGGCCACCGTGCTCGATCCTAGATTTAAAACCTACCTTGGATCTCTCTTTCCGGCAGACACAAGTCTGCTGGGGTTGAAAGACCTGCTGGTGAGAAAATTGTCAAGTCAAGCGGAACGCGACCTGTCAACATCTCCTCCTTCACATTCTCCCGCAACTGGGGGTGCGAGGAAAAGGCTCAGAATTCCGAGCCCACCCGCTGGCGGTGATGCAGGGCAGTCTGGAGCGACTGCTGATGCTGACATCTGGTCCGGACTGAAGGACCTGACAACGATTACGGACATGTCGTCTACTGTCACTGCATATGATTCTCTCAACATTGAAAGAATGGTGGAGGATTATATGAGTGACCGCATCCAAGTAGGCACGTCACACAGTCCGTACTTATACTGGCAGGAAAAAGAGGCAATTTGGAGGCCCTTGCACAAACTGGCTTTATTCTACCTAAGTTGCCCTCCCACAAGTGTGTACTCCGAAAGAGTGTTTAGTGCCGCCGCTCACCTTGTCAGCAATCGGCGTACGAGGTTACATCCAGAAAATGTGGAGAAGATGATGTTCATTAAAATGAATTATAATCAATTCCTCCGCGGAGACATTGACCAGCAGCAATTGCCTCCACAAAGTACACAGGGAGCTGAGATGGTGGATTCCAGTGGGGACGAATTGATAATCTGTGAGGAGGGGGATGTACACGGTGATATATCGGAGGATGATGATGAGGTGGACATCTTGCCTCTGTAGAGCCAGTTTGTGCAAGAAGAGATTAATTGCTTCTTTTTTGGGGGGGGTCCAAACCAACCCGTCATATCAGTCACAGTCGTGTGGCAGACCCTGTCACTGAAATGATGGGTTGGTTAAAGTGTGCATGTCCTGTTTATACAACATAAGGGTGGGTGGGAGGGCCCAAGGACAATTCCATCTTGCACCTCTTTTTTCTTTTATTTTTTTTTTGCGTCATGTGCTGTTTGGGGAGGGTTTTTTGGAAGGGCCATCCTGCGTGACACTGCAGTGCCACTCCTAGATGGGCCCGGTGTTTGTGTCGGCCACTAGGGTCGCTTATCTTACTCACACAGTCAGCTACCTCATTGCGCCTCTTTTTTTCTTTGCGTCATGTGCTGTTTGGGGAGGGTTTTTTGGAAGGGCCATCCTGCGTGACACTGCAGTGCCACTACTAGATGGGCCCGGTGTTTGTGTCGGCCACTAGGGTCGCTTATCTTACTCACACAGTCAGCTACCTCATTGCGCCTCTTTTTTTCTTTGCGTCATGTGCTGTTTGGGGAGGGTTTTTTGGAAGGGCCATCCTGCGTGACACTGCAGTGCCACTCCTTGATGGGCCCGGTGTTTGTGTCGGCCACTAGGGTCGCTTATCTTACTCACACAGTCAGCTACCTCATTGCGCCTCTTTTTTTCTTTGCGTCATGTGCTGTTTGGGGAGGGTTTTTTGGAAGGGACATCCTGCGTGACACTGCAGTGCCACTCCTAGATGGGCCCGGTGTTTGTGTCGGCCACTAGGGTCGCTTATCTTACTCACACAGTCAGCTACCTCATTGCGCCTCTTTTTTTCTTTGCGTCATGTGCTGTTTGGGGAGGGTTTTTTGGAAGGGACATCCTGCGTGACACTGCAGTGCCACTCCTAGATGGGCCCGGTGTTTGTGTCGGCCACTAGGGTCGCTTATCTTACTCACACAGCGACCTCGGTGCAAATTTTAGGACTAAAAATAATATTGTGAGGTGTGAGGTATTCAGAATAGACTGAAAATGAGTGTAAATTATGGTTTTTGAGGTTAATAATACTTTGGGATCAAAATGACCCCCAAATTCTATGATTTAAGCTGTTTTTTAGGGTTTTTTGAAAAAAACACCCGAATCCAAAACACACCCGAATCCGACAAAAAAAATTCGGTGAGGTTTTGCCAAAACGCGGTCGAACCCAAAACACGGCCGCGGAACCGAACCCAAAACCAAAACACAAAACCCGAAAAATTTCCGGCGCTCATCTCTAATATTTTTTACATGTTGTGAAAACTAACACTCATTACAGGAAGGCAGTGGTGTGTTTATTGTTGGATGAACTTCCAATATAGGCAAATGTACAGTTTACACTAATTACTGAAAAACATTATGTGAAATTTTTCTGGTTCTGTATAATAATCTTTAATATTAATTTAAATATGCATATATTGTGCTTACTTATGGTAAACTTAACAATAACTCATTATGATTTACTAAAGCAATAACACTAGTTTTTGTTGCAGTAATTTCAGGATAAATTTGCTTAGATATTATGGGGTCCAATAAAACTGGCAAAGATTTATAGTTTTAATAAAAAAGAAAAAAAATGCTCATTAATTGAAAGTGGTGAATATACTGTGAAATTGCATCTGGTTTTAAATATTTGTGATTGATAGTTTTGTTCCTCCTGACACTTTGATTCAGCTTTCTTCCTTTTTACTGTATTTGTTTTTTATTTGTTTTTATTTTTTATTGACGCAATCCTGCACAATGTCCCAGGTATTTATTTTGTTTGCTGTTTACATATTGATCAACCCTAAGGGGGTATCCAATTACCCGTGGTCATTGTATCGCTGGGGGCTATCCAATTAGCCTTGATGCAGCACGCTCCTCTCCCCGATGTCTAAGGCACCCGAAGCATAATCCGCGATAAATTTCCTGCCGAAGCCGCAATAACACATGGGATTGGGAACTTGTCGCAAGATCGCCGAACCAATTTTTGTCAGTAAAAACAGACTCTAATTGGATGCCACAATAATGACCATCAGTCATTAATCGCAATAACGGGTCATTTTTATCGGCCAAAACAACATCGGGGCTAATTGGATACCACCCTAAACGTTATCTTGATATGAATACTGGAGCTATTTATAATTCTTAATTGTCTGCAAACTTTATACATAGCCTAAATATTTATTGAGGTGGTTATTTCAAATCAAATTAATTATTTTATAAGGACATCTAGTAAACATGCTATGATAGGGATTGTAGTGCACTTGATTATTCAGAATGAACTACATTACATGTGAGTTCTTGGGGTCAATTTGATTAGCCTCAAAGAACTCGCAGGTGCAAGTAATAGCAGCAGCGGACACACTTTACGGCAGCCTGACTTTGCACAAAAATGCTTGCTGCCCCATACGGCTCCAAGCAATTTTGTGCAAATTCAGGCTGAAACCAGATTGAGTTCCATTGCCAGCTTTTAAGTCTGATTAACTTTCAGGAAGAAAAGCAGTACTTCAAATGCACAACTGTTCAGGCCACTACGACTGCTAAGCGTGTGTGTAAAACCCCTAACAAATGCGTACACGTTGCGTAAGCAAGCTGTCACGCTATAAGCACAAAGTAGCTACACGTGCAGCGGTATACACTTTATAACCCCTAACAGGAAAGGAATGTGACACCAATTGTATATGCAATGTTGAGGTCCAACCCAGCAACAATTATTTACTCAAAGGGGGGTACAACAGAAATACGATCACATAAGAGAATAGGCTACAATCAATGGATACATACGTTTGTTCGCCAGCGCCACCCGGTCCTGGTCCTCAGTCAATCTAGATAGATGACCTTCAGAGAATGTGAATGACCGGCCAGGAGGCTTGGCTTTTATACATTAGTCCAAATCATGAAACAATGGAATCTGTAATTTCTTCACCCATAAGTCAAAGGGCTAGTCATTTACAGTACAGGAGGGGTCATAGGTCAGTTTGAATAGGTGGGCGATGTCCGGTCCAGGTGCACTTGTAGATGTTCTCCACTGGATTCCCGCCGAATATCAAGAGTACAGTAAATACAGTGTAATATTAATTTCTCATACGTCCTAGAGGATGCTGGGGTCCACTTCATGACCATGGTGTATGGACGGTACCGCAGGAGACATGGGCACTCTTAAGAGTTTTCAATGGGTGTGAACTGGCTCCTCCCTCTATGCCCCTCCTCCAGACCTCAGTTTTAGAAATGTGCCCAGGCAGACTGGATGCACTCTAGGGGAGCTCTACTGAGATTCTCTGAAAAGACTTATGTTAGGTTTTTTTGTTTTCAGGGAGAACTGCTGGCAACAGTCTCTCTGCTTCGTGTGACTGAGGGGGCAGAAGTAGGAACCAACTTCCTGAAGAGTTTCATGGCTCTGCTTCTGGCTGACAGAACACCATTAGCTCCTGAAGGGAACTGAACGCTAGCCGTGTCTAGATGCTCACTCCCACAGCACGCCGTCACCCCCCTCACAGAGCCAGAAGTCAGAAGACAGGTGAGTGTAAGAAGACAGATCTTCTATCAAGAAAAGTGATGTCTGAGGTACAGCGCGGCTGGCGGGAGGCAGCGCGCCATTGCTGCCCACACACACAGGCACTGCAGGGTGCAGGGCGTGGGGGGCGCCCTGGGAAGTAAAAATACCTCTATAAACTGGCAAAAAGGGGGCATAAGATGCCCAGGCACATCCATACCCCCGCCAGTATAAATATTATGAAAAGTTTCTGAGGTAAAAAGGGCGGAGCTTCTTCCTCAGGCAGCCAGCACACTGCTCAGTGCCATTTTCTCTCTCCTCGGGCTGCAGAGACATTGCTGGTCCTCCTTCACTTCTGACTACAAGTATCAGGGTGCAAAACAGGAGGGGGCACAAGCTAATTTGGTGCTTTACAAGTGTGTTTTACTGTGTAAAAAGCGCTGCATGTCAGTGGGTATTCTATGTTCACAGGCATTAGATACTGGCGCTGGGGTTGTGAACTGGCTGCTCCTAAACTGTGTCCCTCTGACAGATTTTACTGTGGGTCTGTCCCCTATAAGTCCCAGTGTGTCTGTGTGTGTGTTGTACACGTGTATAAGACATGTCAGAGGCAGGGAGTTCCTCCCCGGAGTAAACCATTTTAGGGACACAGAAGTGTAATGTGGTAACACTGCCGGCACACCAAGAGCCTGCATGGGTGAAACAAATACATGATAGTATGCATCATATCAATAGGAGATTAGATAAGTCTGAATCTCATGCTGAATGCTGGATAAAATCTGTGGAGGATGTTATTTTTCAGGGCTCGGCGACCCCTCTGGGTCACATAAGAGACCATTTGCGAATATTGTGAATACTGATACCGACACGGACACTGATTCTTGTGTCGACGATAGTGACTCCAGAGAAATAGATCATAAATTGGCAAAAAATATACAATATATGATTGTGGCTATAAGGGAAGTTCTGGAAGTCACGGAAGCCACTCCTGTACCTCAGGAGAAGGCTTATTTCTAGAAAGAAAATAAATCTAAGGTCACTTTTCCTCCTTCCCACGAGCTTAATACACTCTTTGAAGGAATGTGGGTGAATCCCGAAAATAAATTTCGTATTCCCAAGAGAATTCAGATAGCTTATCCTTTCCCGGTGAAGGACAGGAAAAAATGTGAGTCACCCACTGTGTTAGACAGTGCACTGTCCAGGTTGACAAAGAAGGTAATTCTCCCTGCACCTGGCACGGCTTCACTAAAAGAGCCGGCAGACCGAAAGATGGAAACTACATTGAAATCCATTTATGTTGCCAATGGTACGCTGCTCAGGCCCACAATTGCTTGCGCGTGGGTGAATCGCGCTATTGAAAAATGGTCAGAAAGCGTGTCATCAGAAATTAACACGATTGATAAAGATGAGGTACTCCTTAAGTTAGGGAATATCAAAGATGCTGCCGCATACATGCTAGAAGCGATGAAAGATATTGGACTCTTGAGTTCACAAGCCGCTACCATGGCAGTATCGGCTCGGCGGGCGTTGTGGATTCGCCAGTGGAACGCGGATGCAGATTCCAAAAGAAATATGGAGGCTCTCCCATATAAAGGTGAGGCCTTATTTGGCGATGGACTGGATGCGTTAGTCTCGGCGGCTACCGCAGGTAAGTTGACATTTTTGCCCTCTGCGCCTGCACCAGCAAAAAAGACATATCACCAGCATATGCAGTCCTTTCAGCCCAATAAATACAAAAAAACGAGAGGTTCCTCCTTCTTTGCGGGTAGGGGAAGGGGAAAGGGAAAGAAGTCCACAGCAGCTTCAGGTTCCCAGGAGCAGAAGTCTACCCCTACTTCTGCCAAATCTTCAGCATGACGCTGGGGCTCCTTTGCAGGAGGCTGCTCGGGTGGGGGCACATCTCAAACTGTTCAGCCAAGGTTGGATTCTGTCTGGCCTGGATCCCTGGGTGTTGCAAATAGTGTCCCAGGGATACAAGCTGGAGTTTCAAGACGTTCCCCCATGCTGATTTTTCAAATCGACCTTGCCAGCTTCTCTTCCAGAAAGGGAAGCAGTAACAGCGGCAATCCAAAAATTATGTCAGGATCAGGTCATAGTCCTGGTACCTTTGTCACAACAATGGGAGGGGTTTTATTCAAGCCTTTTTGTAGTTCCGAAGCCGGACGGCTCGGTCAGACCAATCCTAAACCTGAAAAATCTGAATCTCTA